>NW_023416313.1:84510430-84867930 GCF_014108235.1 Myotis myotis | reverse complement strand
AGCCAGCCGGATTTAGTGTAGTGAGGAGCCACAGATCATTGTTTAAAAGTATGGACTTAAGCCAGATACTTGATTCAAATCCCAGCCCCGTTACTTTCTGTGATTGTGATTACTAAATGGCTTAATATCTGTGCCTCATTTATCTTATTTATAGAGTGAGTATAATGATACTGTTTACTTCTAGAGGCTGTGAGGAGGATTAAAGAAATGTGTGTGAAAGAAAAAGAAATGTGTGTGTGTGTGTGTGTAGAAAGAGAGCACACATTTAGAACAGTGAGTGCCATAGTGAAAATGTTTAATAATAGACTATTAACAAAATTAATGAAATGATTAATGTTAATTTTAATTATATATATATATACATATATATATATATATATATATATATATATATATATATATTAGGCATATATATATGCCTAATATGCAAAATGTTCCCTTGGGAGTTTAACCGACTGGGAGTTCGATCGCTCACTATGACGTGCACTGACCACCAGGGGGTGGCATGGATTGAAGGGAGGCCCCAGCCGGCAGCCACTAGGGACCCTACCCATGCTTGAATTTCATGCACTGGGCCTCTAGTGATAAAATAAATGCCTTCTATCGTGATCTAAGATTAAAAAATATTTTTTTTTTATTTATTTATTTTATATATATTTTATTGATTTTTCACAGAGAGGAAGGGAGAGAGATAGAGTCAGAAACATCGATGAGAGAGAAACATCGATCAGCTGCCTCTTGCACATCCCCCACTGGGGATGTGCCCGCAACCCAGGTACATGCCCTTGACCGGAATCGAACCCGGGACCTCTCAGTCCGCAGGCCGACGCTCTATCCACTGAGCCAAACCGGTTTCGGCTAAGATTAAAAAATATTAAAGTGAAAGTATTAAAAGCATCAGAGGAAAACATAGGTATATAGTTTTATAATACTACTAGTGGCCCAGTGCACAAAATTCATGCACGGGGGGGGGGGGGTCCCTCAGCCCAGCCTGCACCCTCTACAATTAGGGACCCCTTGGGGGATGTCCGACTGCTGGTTCAGGCCCGATTAGGATCCCGCTGGCCCCTAATCGCTCGCCTGCCTGATCGCCCCTAACTGCCTCTGCCTGCCTGCCTGATTGCCCCAACCCCTCTGCCTGCCTGCCTGCCTGATCACCCCTAACTGTCCTCCCCTGCCAGCCTGATCTCACCCCCAATGGCCCTCCCCTGCTGACCTGGTCACCCCCAGCTACACTCCCCTGCCGGCCTGATCGCCCCTAACTGTCTCTGCCTCAGCCCCTCACCTCCCTGGTTTTGTCCGGAAGGAAGTCGGACGTCTGGAAGATGGCCGGTCGACCCGGTCTAATTAGCATATTACCCTTTTAGTAGTATAGATAGATTATATAGGATAGGATTGCTTAAATTGGGGGGGGGGGGGGGGGGGGGGGGCCAGAAAGCCTTTTCAGCAGAAGGAGATGCTCTTTTTTTTTTTTTTTTTTTTTTTTTAAATATATTTTATTGAGTTTTTACAGAGAGGAAAGGAGAGAGATAGAGAGTTAGAAACATCAATGAGAGAGAAACATCGACCAGCTGCCTCCTGCACACTCCCCACCGGGGACGTGCCCGCAACCAAGGTACATGCCCTTGACCGGAATCGAACCTGGGACCCTTCAGTCCGCAGGCTGATGCTCTATCCACTGAGCCAAACCGGTCTTGGCAGAAGGAGATGCTCTTGGCAGACAAAAATATACAATCCCTTTATCTGAACTGATAGCCAGCCATATGCACTATACTGCCAAACTGGTCATTAAGAAATTGAACTGCTTTCTTACACCTTACACCAAACAGCTGTTGCCCTTAAAACTCCTCCTCAGCCCCCACCTTAGGATCTGCCTTCGCAGTTCACCCAGATTAGGTTCTGATTGGTTGGTTTCTATGCCAGTCAGCGGCTAAAGCTCCGCCTTCTAGGTAGCCATTGGCTCCTCGCACTTCACCCAAATGTGGTTCTGATTGGTTGGTTCCTATGCCAGTCAGCATCTCCGGGCCTATCTCCGGGTCTGATTAGAGAGGTGGGGCTGATCAGCAGCTGCCCCAGGCTGCTGGTGTGCAGGCCGAACTGCTGACCTCTCGGATAGAGAGAGAGGCATGGCTGCTGGCGAGGCCCGGGAGAAAGAGAGAGGCAAGGACTGATCAGCAGCTGCCACAGAGGCTGCAGATCTGACCCTACGTCTCTTTCTGGGCCTTGCCAGCAGCCGCGGCAGCTGCTGATTAGCCCCGCCTCTCTCTCTACCCGAGAGGTCAGCAGTTCAGCCCGCTTGCCAGTCCATGCCCACCCGAACCTGCTGCGTGTGCAGCCTGGCGTTTGGTTGTCTCTTCAGTTGTTTTGGATGTTACAGACCCTGGCTTTTTTTAATATATAGGTGGGGAAGGTTCCACTCTAAGAATGATTTAAAAATTTATCAAGCAGCCTGGCCAGTTTGCTTCAGTGGTTGAGTGTTGACCCATAAACCAAGGGGTCACCAGTTCTATTCCCAGTCTGGGCACATAACCTGCGTTGTGGGCAGCTCCCCAGTAGGGGATGTACAGGAGGCAGTTCATCAATGTTTCTCTCTCATCGATGTTTCTGTCTCTTCCTCTTTCTTCCTTTCTCTCTAAAAATCAATAAAAACATATTATCAAAAAAATTTATCAGCCGAAACCGGTTTGGCTCAGTGGATAGAGCGTCGGCCTGCGGACTGAAAGGTCCCGGGTTCGATTCCGGTCGGGGGCATGTGCCTGGGTTGCGGGCATATCCCCAGTGGGAGATGTGCAGGAGGCAGCTGATCGATGTTTCTCTCTCATCGATGTTTCTGACTCTCTATCTCTCTCCCTTCCTCTCTGTGGAAAATCAATAAAATATATTTAAAAAAAAAAAAATTTATCAAACACGATTGTACTACATAATAGTCGAGATACTATAGCAAACGATACCATGAATTAAGTCAAAAGATAAACAGTAACCTGAGGGAAAATATATACAGCACATAAAATAAAAGATTACTTTCTTAGTATGCAAGAGCATTCATAAATCATAAGGAAAACATAACACTATGGAAAAGGGCAAATAACAGGAAGATATTTAAATGGTTAAGAAATATTTGAGAAGATTCTCAGCATCACTGAAAAGTTAAGTACTGCAAACAAAAATTTTTTTTTATTTATCAAACTGTCAAAGATTAAAATGCCACTCAGTGTTGGGAAGATGAGACATTCTTAAGCATTATTGATGGGAGGTGTAAATTTATAGATCTTTTTGGAGAGATATTTGGCAATAATGGTCAATTTTAAAAGCCCTGGCTGGTGTGACTTGGTTGGTTGGACCATTATCCCATATGGAGAGGTTGTGAGTTTGATCCACAGTAGGGGCATGTATATGAGGCAGCCCACCGATGTTTCTCTAACTAAGTGGTTCTCAACCTTCCTAATGCCGCAACCCTTTAGAACAGTTCCTCATGTTGTGGTGACCCTCAATTTCATTGTTACAAATTAAACATAATTAAAGCATAGTATGCTTTAATCACAAAACAATATGTAATTATATATGTGTTTTCCAATGGTCTTAGGCGACCCCAGTGAAAGGGTCGTTTGACCCCCAAAGGTGTCGCAACCCACAGGTTGAGAACCCCTGCTCTAACACATCATTGTTACTCTCCCTTCCCCTGGGTGGATTGAAAAAAAAAAAAAAAAGCACAAACCCTTTGAACCTCCAGTTTCACTTCTAGGAACTTATCCTAGAAATTCATCAAAGAAGTTGGCCTCATAAATATAAATTAATTCACTCTCTGAAATAAATATCTGTCAATGGGGATTTAGTAAATAATATATCTCTACAATGAAATAGTATATAGAAGACCCTTAAGGTATCTAGGATATAGTAAGTTAAAAAAGTAAGTTGCAGAACTGTAATATGAAATGTGTGTTTAAAAAAGTATATATGCTTACTAGAGGCCTGGTGCAAAAAATTCGTGCACAGGGAGTGGGGGTGTCCCTCAGCCCGCCTGCACCCTCTCCAATCTGGGATACCCTCACAATTTGGGACTGCTGGCTTCTAACTACTCGCCTGCCTGTCTGCCTGATTGCCCCTAACCGCTTCTGCCTGCCAGCCTGATTGATGCCTAACCCTAACCCCAACTGCCTTCCCCTGCCAGCCCGATCGCCCCCAACTGCCCTCTCCTGCCAACCTGGTCACATCCAACTGCCCTCCCCTGCCGGCCATCTTGTGGTGGCCACCTTGTGATGACGTTGCACGAGGGTGCGACGCCACCTAGGCTTTTATTATATAGGATATATATATTGCATATTATATATTCATTGGTAAGATACATAAGAAACCATTAGCCTTAGCTGGTTTGGCTCAGTGAATAAAGCGTCAGCTCATGAACTGAAAGGTCCTGGGTTCGGTTCTGGTCAAGGTCACATACCTTGGTTGCAGGCACGATCCCTGGCCCTGGTCAGGGCGTGTGTGTGGGAGGCAACCAAATGATGTGTCTCTCTCACATTGATGTTTCTCTCCCTGTCTCTCCCCCTTCCCTTATTCTCTCTAAAAATCAATGGAAAAATACCCTCGAGTGAGGATCTACACTAATAAAAGAGAAACATGGTAATTGGCGTATGACCGCTACCCTTCCCATTGGCTAATCAGGACAATATGCAAATAAACTGTCAGCCAAGACGGCGGCCGGCAGCCAGGCAGTTGGAAACTAACATGAGGCTTGCTTGCTTCAGTGACGGAGGACTCCAACGTTCCCTGCCGGCTGCTGCAGGCCTCTGAGCCTGCAGTTTCAAACATTGTAACAAATATAGAACGCCCAGAAACCAGCTTTCAGCCGGCTGGGATCTCAGAGCTGGGATCTCAGCGCTGGAGTTGATACAGAGTTTTGAGAACCGAAACAAACCAGATACCTGCTTTCAGGAGCGGAGGCCTAAGAGCTGGAGCCTCAGAGCTAAAGCTGGCCCAGAATTTAAAAAAAAAGAAAAAAAGGAGCAGTTGGGAGCTTCAGTCCCAGCCTGAAAACAGCCCTCAGCCCCTCACCCAGACTGGCCAGGCACCCCAGTGGGGACCCCCACCCTGAAGGGTGTGTGACCAGCTGCAAACAGCCATCATCCCCTTATCCAGGCTGGCCAGGCACCCCAGTGGGGACCCCCACCCTGATCCAGGACACCCTTCAGGGCAAACCAGCCGGCCCCCACCCGTGCACCAGGCCTCTATTCTATATAGTAAAAGGGTAATATGCCTCCCAGCACTGGGATCAGCAGAGCTGAGGGGCCTCCCGGCACCGGGATCAGTGTGACAGGGGGCAGCGCCCAAACCCCCTGATTGCCCTGCGGCTCTGTGTGTGACAGGGGGCAGGGCCACAACCTCCCTATCGGCCCTGCTCTGTTCGTGACAGGGGAAGGCGCCCCAACCCCCTGATCGACCCTGCTCTTTGGGTGATAGAGGGCGGCGCCCCAACCCCTCCCCCCCTCCCCCCACGGGCCCTGCTCTGGGGTAGAGCCATAACCTCCCCATCGGCCCTGCCCTGAGTGTGACAGTGGCGGCACCCCACCCTCCTGATCCGCCCTGCTCTGTGGGTTATAGAGGGCGGCGCCCCAACCCCCTGATCCGCCCTGCTCTGTGTGTGACAGGGAGCGATGTACCAACTCCCCTATTGGCCCTACTCTGTGCGTGACAGGGGATGGCACCACAACCCCCCAATTGGCCCTACTCTGAGCGTGACTGAGGGTGGCATCGCAACCTCCCAATCTGCCCTGCTCTGTGCATGACAGAGGCCTGCTCTGAGCCCAGCCAGGGGCTGCACCTAGGGATTGGGCCTGCCCTCTGCCACCCGGGAGCAGGCCTAAGCCAGCAGGTCGTTATCTCCCAAGGGGTCCCAGACTGCGAGAGGGCACAGGCCGGGCTGAGGGACCCCCCTCCCCCCCGAGTGCACAAATTTTTGTGTACCGGGCCTCTAGTTAATAATAAAAAAAAGAAACCATTAGCACTGGCTATGTTGCTACTTTTCATAGTTTTATTAAAAAGGTATAAAAAGATTTGAACTTCTTCTAAGCTGGTATTAGTTATCAATTACAGCATAGTAAAATACTCCAAACTTAGCAACTTAAAACAACAAATATTTAATCTCATAGTTTCTTAGGGACATGTACTTGGAAATGGCCTACCTGAGCGGTTCTGTCTTGGGGTCTTACGAGATTGTAATCAAGCTGTCACCTGGGATGTAGTTATCTCAAGATGAGTAGGTAGGAAGAATCTGCTTCCATGCTCATTCATGTGGTTGTTGGCAGGCCTCAGTTTCTCTTTGGCTGTTGACCAGAGAGTTTAATTCCTCACCACATGAACTTCTCTGGGGGGTGCATCACTGTTTGGCAGGTTTGTTCTTCCTGATTAAGTGATCCAAGAGAAAGAGCCAACACCCATGGCTAGGCAAACGTTGGAAGTGATAGACCATTCATTACCTTTGCTATATGGTATTGGTCACACCGACCAATTCTGATACTTTGTGGGAGGGTGTGAATACCAGGAGGAAGGATCGTTGGAGGCCATTTTGGAGACTAGTTATCACAGTGGATCTATAACAGTATATATCTATCTTTTGAAACAATTTGTGATTATGGAGAAGTAAATTAATTGGGCAACATTTAGATGGGATCTGTGCTTAAAAATTAGTTATCTCCTTACCAATCCCTGTAAATATTTGCTTTTCTTTTTCAGGTCCAGCACAGAATCAAATGCAGATTCCATCTGGTTATGGAGTGTATCCTCAAAACTATAGTGCTCCCTCAGGACATTGCTTTCAAGGACCTGGGAAAATGACCTCATTGCCGTTGGATGACCAGTGTGGTGATTACTACTCTGGTCTCTATGCAGTACCCACACAAAATGTGGTGACTCCTAAAACTACAAACCAACAAGCAGGAGCACAGCAGATTTATGGCAGAGCTCCTCCTGCCCCTCACAATGTGGGGTCCACTCCAGAATATTTCCAAGGTGCCGCATCATCAGCATCTCATTTGTATACGAGTGCCTCCCAGCCATACTCCTCTCTTGTGAATCATTATAGTGGTCCAGCTATGTACTCTGCCAACTCTTCTGCTGTTTCTCAGGGATTTCCCTCTACTTGTGGTCACTATGCTGTGTCAACTGTTTCTAATGCTGTGTACCCTAGTGTTTCATATCCCTCTCTGCCTGCTGGTGAGCCATATGGGCAACAAATGTTTACCTCACAGAATGCTTCAACTGTCAGACCAGTCAGAGATAATTCATTTTCTAGTCAAAATACGGCTCTCAGCCATCCATCACCACTTCCACCTCCACCATCACAACAGTACCACCAGCAGCAGAGTCTTTCAGGATACAGTACTCCCTCATGGTCAGCTTCAGGCCCTCCGTCAACTCAAGACAATCTCGTCCGAAACCACACTGGTTCCCTGACTCCAGCCAACAACAACCCAACAAACACCGGTAGGTTGAATGAAAAGTTCACCAAAGCATGGCTGAAAACCAGTGAGTTTCCAACCAGGTTTTTATTTGCATGAAAGAGATGATATGGCCTAATGGAAAAATTGGAAATTAGCTCACTTAATTAATTAATTTGCTTTATTTCTTATAGTATTTTGCATCACCTTTCGCCCTTCACCCAACTATCTGCCTCATGTTCCTTGACATGATTGGGATCTCAGTCAATATTTCTGGATTTGTTTTATGCTTCTGCAGTAATTGTCTTCAATGTGAGTTAGATATAGGGCAAATGGAAGGGTCCATTTGGGGATATGCTTTGTTAGTCACTATATATATATATTTATACACACACACACACACACACACACACACACAATAATTCAAGTTGGGACAGTTACTATGCCAGCCAGAGCCCAACTCACTTTAGAAAAGATAATGGGCTGCAATAGACAATACTAGTTTCTCTTTGTTGGTGCCTACTGGTGACTTTCACAGAAGATGTATTTCCTAGACATTAAAGCTGATGTGTATTTTTATTTACAAATTGGTAAGTTAGGATAAAGGATGGGGAACAAGAGAAGAGATGCATGAACAATACCCTTTAGTTAGTCATTCTGACATTCCTAAACCAAGATGTAGTTCAATTTATTAGTTTAAAAATTATAAATGTAAGTATGTAGTCTTTTTAGTGTGGGGTTTTCCATAGGCTATTCTCATTTTAATCCAAGTTGCGAACTTGAACTTCACAAAACATGCTCTTGAACTGAATGAAAACATATAGGAAGAATGGGAATTGGTAAAGCTTTATTTTTTGAATGATGTCCTTAGATTGTACATCAAAATCTGGATAGCCATATGTCAGGGCTATTGTAGGAAAATACGTTTTTATCGATTTTTTTTAGAGAGAGGGGAAAGGTGAGGGTAGAGAAAGAGAAACATCAGTAAGAGAAGAACATCATTGATCGGCTGCCTCCTGCAAACACCCCTACTAGGGATCAAGCCCGCAACCCAGGCATGTGCCCTGACCAGGAATCAACTGGCAAATTCTTGGTTCCTGGGTCGACGCTCAACAGCTGAGCCACATTGGCCAAGCTAGAAAAGTAGTCCTTCCTGGGCAATTAGCGCACATTTTTAAATATAAAACCAGACCTATAGAATATTAGATCTGAATTGTACACTTGAGATCATCTTTTCTTTCATTGCTATGTCATTTAGAAACACTTTTTAGCTTTTCAAGCAACTAATAGTGGTTTAAACAAAGAAGGTGTTTTTCTCACTAAGCCAGCCGTGGGCAAACTACGGCCCGCGGGCTGGATCCGGCCAGTTTGAAATGAATAAAACTAAAAAAAAAAAAAAAAAAAGACCGTACCCTTTTATGTAATGATGTTTACTTTGAATTTATATTAGTTCACACAAACACTCCATCCATGCTTTTGTTCCAGCCCTCCGGTCCAGTTTAAGAACCCATTGTGGCCCTCGAGTCAAAAAGTTTGCCCGCCCCTGCACTAAGCAGTCTAGAGGAATTCAGTATATCCACATCTCCCCAGTGTCTCTTCTGTCTTCCCACTCCACCATTCTTAGCGCGTTTGTTTGTAGATGAACAAGATAGCATCTGTACCTGTAGACATCAAGTCAGAGTTAAAAGCAGTGACTGATTCTTGCATAAGTCAGACTAAAGCATTGTCACAGTTCTCAAAACTGGCTGTGCACCAGAATCACTTGCACAGATTGTGATCTTCACCCCCAGCTTACTGAACTAGACCAGAATCTCCTGGATAATCTTGGGAATCTGTATCTCTAGCTTGATCTCAAGGGATGCCTAGTAACAAATCCAAATTCTACTGTAGTCCTTTACTTTTGTTTTATACCTGAGGAAAGCTATCCAAGTTGGGATGCTTGTGGTCATTAATGTTAGAAACAAGCTTGTCCTGGAGCTCAGTTTCTTCTAATTCTCAGTCTGCCCTTCTCAGAACCAGTGCTTTCTGGCCCCTGGAAATTCTGTTTTCTTTACTCTTTAGTCCTTTTACAGATCAGCTTATCTAAGGTCCCTCTGACTTAAGGATTTTGTGACTTTCATAACAAAAAATGAAATACAGGTAATTCCTTTCTTTTTTTTTTTTTAAATACATTTTTTATTGATTTCAGAGAGGAAGGAAGAGGGAGATAGAAACACCCACGATGAGAGAGAATCATGGACCTACTACCTCCTGCAAGTCCTGCCCTGTGGGTCAAGCCCACAACCTGGGCATGTGCCCTTGACCAGAATTGAACCTGGGGCCTTTCAGTTCGCAGGCCGACGCTCTATCCACTGAGCCAAGTCAGTTAGGGTGTTAATTCCTGTCTTATTTCTGAGATGGTACCCTGGATGGAACCAATTTATACTGACATGTAGGATCAGGGAAATAGGGGACCACTTGGCTGATGAACAGAATACCTAATTGGAAAGAGCTTTATCACTGAAAAAAATACTGAATAAAGAGTAGGAATTTACAAAATTACCTTCTATTTAAACAACTGTATGAATTGGTTCTTTAGGCAGAGAGATGGGATATATTTTCGCTCTTTTAATCCCAGTACTATACTGTGAAAACCATAATAAATATAATTTTAGGAGTTAATTTGTGTAGCCCTAACTGTTTTGTGCTCAGTGGTTAGAACATCAGACTGAAGGGTCTCAGGTCCAATTCCAGTCAAGAGAATGTATCTTGGTTGCAGACTGGATCCCTGGACCTGCACATTGATGCTTCTCTCTGTGTGTCTCTCCCCCTTCCTCGCTCTAAAAAAAAAGGGGGGGGGGGAATAATTTCCTCAGGTAGGATTAGCAAAAAAAGAGGAATTTGTGTTAAGAAGTGTGTGTGTGTTTTTGCCCTGGCTGGTGTGCTCAGTGGTGAGAGTGCTATCCTGTGCATTTGGTGCTTCAGTTCGATTCCAGATCAGGGCACATACCCAGGTTGCAGGTTGGATCCTCAGTCAGGACACATGGGTGAGGCAACAGTGGATGTCTCTCTTTGTTTCTCTCCCTCCCTGCCTTCCCCCTTCCCCACACTCTCTCTGGAATCAATGGAAAAAATGTCCTTGGGTGAGGATTTTTTTTTAAGTGTTTTTGTTTCTTTGCTTTTTTAAATTTTATATTGTTAAATTACTTTTAAATAGTTCAGGGGTTGACAAATATGTCAAGTTAATATGACCATTTCAAAACAAATAAAGAGGTCACTTTAAACCGATTTTAAGATTAAATATTACGGAAGTTCCCAAACTTCCTCAGGTGCTGTATCTCAGTATTTTTTCCACAGTATCCCAAGTAACTTAGTGGTAATAGTTCATAAGGTATTTGACAGATGGCACTGTGTTTCTATTAAAAACTTAAAATTTTCCCTCAAACTCTTGAGTTTGTTTAAATACAAAGTTTGGGAACCATGGAAATACTGATTTTAATTTTCCAGAAAGACAGGCGACTTAATTGTTTTGGAACTCTTAAATTATTGTCAGATTAAAATTAGAATCTTAGGTATTAAACATAGTTTTGTGTGAAATTCAACTTTTGAGTAATTGACAAAATGATTCCATTTTTAAGTTACTTGATTATACTAGTTTCATTTATAAGCATAGTAAAACTTCTTAAGCAATTTGTAAAGGATTGGAGATCCAAAAGCATAAGTCTGAGTTAAGTGATTATAAAAAAATAAGCCGTTACTTTTTTAGGCAGTTGATGAATTCATATTCAAAAACATGGAATAAAAAGACCTTTAAATGTTATTTCATTTGCCTCTTTATTTTAGAAAATCGTGTTAGTATGTATAATTTAGCACTAAAGCTTCAGATTATTTTATTAAAATGTATCCAAAGTATGTATGTTTTGGATGCTATGTTTGGTTATTAACGTAGGATGAAATTTTGGCTAGTAGGCCATTAAAATTTTTTTAAGCTGTCGCTATAATTCAGATTATCAAATTCAGAAGCTCTTTTTTAGCTTTTGGTGAAGTTGGTTGAGTGTGTGACTTTGATATATAAAGGTACCTTTTTTTGACAGCAAGATGAATACTGAAATTCTGTAGATTAAAGTCATTTTCTTAAATTTTTTTATTTGTTTTAAAATTGTATTTATTTTTTCAATTACTGTTGGTATTCAGTGTTATATTAATTTCAGGTGCAGCATACCAGTAGTGGTTAGACATTTATATAATTTACGAAGTGATCGCTACCCCCCCCACTCTCCCCTCCCCGCCCCAGAAGACTAGTATTCACTTGGTACCATACATTGTTATTACAATATTATTGACTATATTCCCTATGCTGAACTTTACATCCTCATGACTGTTTTTGTAACTATCAATTTGTGCTTCTTAATCCCTTTTAAGGTTTTCAACCAGCCCCCAAACCCCACCCATCTGGCAACCATCAGTTTGTTCTCTGTTTCTAAGTCTGTTTTGTTTTTTCTTGTTTGTTTTGTTCTTTAGATTCCACATATAAGTGAAAACAAATGGTATTTGTCTTTCTCTGTTTTACTTATTTTACTTAGCATAATAACCTCTGGTCCACCTATGTTGTCACAAATGATAAGATTTCTTTCTTTTTTATGGCTTAATATTCCAATGTATATATGCACCACATTTTCTTTATTTAATCTTCTGTTGATGGGCACTTAGATTGCTTCCATATCTTGGCTATTGTAAATAGTGCTGCAGTGAACATAGGACTGCATAGATCTTTTCAAATTAGTGTTTTGGATTTCTTCAGATAAATGCCCAGAAGTGGAATTTGTGGGTCATAAGGTAATTCTATTTTTAATTTTGTGAGCAACCTTTATACTGTTTACCGTAGTGGCTACACCAATTTGCAATCCCACCAACAATGCACAAGGGTTCCTTTTCTACATACCTTCCCCAATAATTACTGTTTGTTGATGAATGATGATAGCCATTCTGACAGGTGTGAGTTGATACCTCATTGTGGTTTTGATTTGCATTCTTCTGATGATTAGTGACATTGAGCATCTTTTCATGTGTCTGTTGGCCATCTCAATGTCCTCTTTGGAGAAGTGTGTATTCAGGTCTTCTGTCCATTTTCTTTTCTTTTCTTTTTTTAATTAATCCTCACGAGAGGATTTTTTTTTCCCCATTGATTTTTAGGGAGTGGAAGTGAGGGACTAGGGGGAAAGAGAGAAACTTTGAATTGAGTAGGACACATCAATTGTTTGCCTCCTGCACACACTCCAACGGGGGCTGAGGATTGAAGCTGCAACTTAGGTTGCAACCCAGGCATGTGCCTTTGGCCAGGATTTGAACCCATGAGCCAGGGCATCTTCTGCCCATTTTTTAATTGGGTTGTTTATTTTTGGGTGGTAAGTTGTATGATTTCCTTGTAAATTTTGTATATTAACTGCTTATTGGATTTATCATTGGCGAATCTCTTCTCCCAATTGGTAAGTTGTCTTTGTGTTTTGTTGATGATTTCCTTTGCTGTGCAAATAGTCTTTAGTTTGATGCAGTCCCATTTGTTTATTTTTTATTTTGTTTCCCTTGCCTGAAGAGATATATCAGAAAAAAATATATTATTAAGATGCGGTGTCAGAGAGTTTACTGCTTAGGTTTTCTTTGAGGAGTTCTATGGCTTTGGGTCTTACATTTAAGTCTTCAATCTATTTTTGAGATTTTTCTTGTATGTGGTGTAAGGAAGTGGTCTTTCCTTTTTTCATGTATCAGTCTAGTTTTTCCAATACCATTTATTGAATAGACTATCTTTATTCCATTGTATATTTTTGCCTTTTTTGTTATAGATTAATTGACCATATAGGCTTGGGTTTATTTCTGGACTCTCTATTTTGCTCCATTGCCATTCTGATTACTATAGCTTTGTAGTATAGTTAGAATTCAGTTGGCGTGATACCTCCAACTTTGTTCTTTCTCAAGAATGCTGTGGCTATTTGGGGGTCATTTGTGGTTCCATATAAATTTTAGAATTATTTGTTCTATTTCTGTGAAAAATGCCATTGGTATTTTGATAGGGATTGCATTACATCTGTAGATTGTTTTGGGTAGTATGGACATTTTAGTGATGTTAATTCTTTCTGTCCATGAGCATGGTATATGAAAAAGCACATCATTTTTAAAATCAGCAAGATAAATCTTGTTGCCAAGACCTAGAATTTTGTCAGAAAAATTATTCTTATTAAAATTATTTTTACTAAGTCTTGCTTAACTAGGACCACATATTGACAGCATATTACAAAATAATACTGTGAGTAATGTACAATTTTATAAAACAAGAACCAGTTAAAAGCCACTTATAAAATAATAATAAACATTTACATATTCATTGTATAAAAATCTACAGCATACATGATACTAACATAATCACTGCTAAGGTAATATCATATGTATTATGTTAGAGTGGTGATATCCCTAAGGAAAAGCAAAATAAATACCTGTAGGAGATGATTATCTAGACAAAGAAACCCAAGTTAGAAATAAATTAGAAAACTATATTAGAAGTATAAATAGTACAGTAAAGAGATTATTTTCATCTTTGGAAACTTGTGAAGTTGCAGAATTGCAACCTGGGAGTACAATTTCGCTCCTTACACTCTTCTTCAGTTTTTCCAAAGCTACTCTTGGGTCTTATCATCTTTCTTCAACTTTGTACCTCCCAATTGTAAATTTTTCTACATTTACTCCTTCTCTAAGCTCAGAATATGAGATGATGATCTATGTGAACACTTCCTTCAGATCTTGGCTTTTTTGTTTATCTTGTCTCGTGTGTCAGTTTTCTAGGTTCTGCTGGGATGTACCATTACAAAGGTGAGAGGAGTTGATGGAAGAAAAACTTAAGCTTGGTCCTGTGTGGTCCAGCAGCCATCAGTTTTAAGCAAAGTGGTTACACTGTCAGATTTATATTTCAGAACTTTCTTCTATGAGCAGTGTGATAGATAGACTGGAGTAGGAAGAACTTGGAGAGAAGAAGAAAGCTAGGATGAAATTACTAAAATTATCTAGGTGAAGGATGATGAATTGGGCTGATACTCCTTTACTAGAAAATAAAAGGCAGATGACAGGTGATTTTAAGGATTTGTTGATATAGTTTATAAAGGAAATGGAAGAATAAAAGATGTCTTTTAAATTTTCTAGCTTACACAACTTAAATAGATGGTAGTGTATTAGCTAAGAATTTAATTTCCCTAGATTCAAAAGAACATTATGCGAAGCAGCTATAAGAACTAACTAGGGGGAGAAACTAAGATGGCGGCATAGATAAACACCGGGAAATTGCTGCTTCCCACAACAATCGATAAATGCATCAAAAACACAAGGTGGACACCATCCAGAACTACAGGAGGGCTGGCTGAGTGTAAATTCTACAACTAGAAGGAGAGAAAAGCACACTGCGAGCGGGAGGAGCTGCGGAGGTGGAGTGCAGAGGTACGGGGGCTCGCGCGCGCGGAAAGGGTCTGGCACCTGAGGACGCGGCTGTCTTTTTGAATCCGGAGGGAGACACAAGCTCCCAACGGCTCTGAAATCCGGTTCCGGGAAGTCTCTGGGGACCCAGGACTCATACGGGGAGATACTGGACTGTCTGGCAGCGGGCGAGCTTGAGAGCGGCTTTCCCTCAGAGGTGCTTGCAGCCATTGCCGGGACACTGGGACTCGCGAATCCTTAGGGCGGGGCTGAGGCTCCGCCATAGCTGCTTTCTCTGCCCTTTGATTTCTTGAGACCCCGCCCCGCCCAGGCTGCGGCAGAGGCTTTTGCATATGAATGCCCCGGCCATTTGCAACCTGTAATTACCTAACCGCAGCTGGGCCAGATAGACCCAGAGCTTCCAAGAGAAGGCCCAAGGCCCCACAGCGGCTTGCATTGCTACACAGCTGAGCATCATCAGGGCACTTCCAAACTCCAAAAAAAAGGAAGGGGAATCTGCAGTTCTCTTCGTAGTTCCTGCTGGGTAGCCTCAGGCAGAGGCTAAATTAGCACCTCCTTAGATCCAAGAGCCACTGTACCCAGTGGTCAGAGGGGAACCATCCAGATCACAACTCCTCAGATCCATAAGGGACACACTCAGGGTGCAGTCTCAGTGAGCACCAAAGCCCCACTGAAGCAAGTCTTGCCCCAGAAGGGTGTCTCCAGCACAGAAGTTCTCCCACTGCAGACACAGCTGATTCTCGCTGCCAATTGCCCTGGAGGTCAATTCCTCCCAGTGATCCTACAACAACCAAGGCTTAACTACAACAAGACTGAGCATACAGCCCACAAAGGGGTGCACCAAGAGTGTCCACCTCAGGTAACTGGGGAGGCTGAGCCACTGGGCCCTACAGGACACCTAGCACAGAAAGCCACTCTATCAACACAGGGAAGCAGCCAAAATGCGGAGACAAAGAAACAGGTCACAAATGGCAGAAATGGAGGAAAGCAAACGACTGGATATAGAGTTCAAGGCCACGTTTATAAGGTTTTTCAAGAATTTTATGGAAACCGCCGATAAATTTAATGAGTCCCTCAATAAGTATAGTGAGACCATGGAGGACATGAAAAAGGACCAACTAGAAATTAAGCATACACTGACTGAAATAAAGAATAATCTACGGAGATCCAACAGCAGACAAGAGGATCCCAAAAATCAAGTCAAAGATTTGAAATACAAAGAAACAAAAAATACCCAACTGAAAAAGAAAAAAGAAAAGAGATTCCAAAAATATGAAGATAGTGTAAGGAACCTCTGGGACAACTTCAAGCGTACCAACATCAGAATTATAGGGGTACCAGAAGAAGAGAGAGGGCAAGATATTGAAAACCTATTTGAAGAAATAATGACAGAAAACTTCCCCCACCTGGTGAAAGAAATAGACTTCCAAGTCCAGGAAGCGCAGAGAACCCCAAACAAAAGGAATCCAAAGAGGACCACACCAAGACACATCATAATTAAAATGCCAAGAGCAAAAGACAAAGAGAGAATCTTAAAAGCAGCAAGAGAAAGACAGTCAGTTACCTACAAGGGAGTACCCATACGACTGTCAGCTGATTTCTCAACAGAAACCATGCAGGCCAGAAGGGAGTGGCAAGAAATATTCAAAGTGATGAATAACATGAACCTGCAACCAAGATTACTTTATCCAGCAAAGCTATCATTCAGAATAGAAGGTCAGAGAAAGAGCTTCACGGATAAGAAAAAGCTAAAGGAGTTCATCACCACCAAACCAGCATTATATGAAATGCTGAAAGGTATTCTTTAAGAAGAGGAAGAAGAAAAAGGAACTCTTACCATTTGCCACAGCATGGATGGAACTGGAGAGCGGATAAATACCACATGATCTCACTCATTTGTGGAATATAATGAACAACATAAACTGATGAACAAGGACTGATCCAGAGACCGAGAGGCATTGATTGGACTGTCGGGCTTTGGAGGGAGGGTAGGGGAGGGTGGGGGTAAGGGGGAAAGATCAACCAAAGGACTTACATGCAGGCATATAGGCCTAACCAATGGACATGGACAACGGGGGGGGGGGGGGGGTGAGGGCATGAGTGGGGGGGGGGGGTAGAGGGTAACGTGGGGACAAGGACACATATGTAATATCTTAATCAATAAAAATATATTTTAAAAAAAAAGAAAAAAAGAACTAACTAGGGAACTACCTTAATTACCCTTCTCCCCCCAAATTAATTATTCTTAAATTACAAGTTGTCTCTAAATATCCCATATAGTGTAGCAGATCATTTTTCGTAATGCCAGTTTTATAAACTATCTTTTGCAGTCAAATTCTATTTTGAAAGGGCAATTTATTTGGGGGGGGGTGGGGAGTGGGCCTGTCATGCATTTATGGTCCTTGATGTTTGTAGAACTTTTCACCATTCACTTGGCAAATATTTGAAAGCCAACTATATGACAGGCATTGTTTTAATGCTAGCTGGGAGATAAAATAGTAAAAACACTTGATCCTTATGCTCAAGAAGTTTGCAAATCTGTGTGGGGAAGCAAACATTATTCAAATAAATACAAATGAATGTAAATTGTTATTATTATTTATTGTGAAACAAGAGATATTGTGGTGCTTAGCGAGTGTACTTAAGTACATGTGGGCTACTAGTCATGAAGCTTAAGGAAATTTCCCATGATATTTGACACTTGAGCAGCAGCCTGAAGGGTGAATTCTCCATGTATAAAATAAATTACATGTAGAATAAATGTTGAAATGCAAAGACAACACTTTAAAATATAACAAACTACCTCTGGAACCTTGGAGTGGGGAAGGATTTCTTAAGGACAACACACAATGCTAGCCATAAAGAATAAGCATGGTCAATGTGACTAATTTCTAAGAACTATTTTAGTTACTTTATTAAAAAATTAACTTTGCCGAAACCGGTTTGGCTCAATGGATAGAGCGTCGGCCTGCGGACTGACGGGTCCCAGGTTCGATTCCGGTCAAGGGCATGTACCTGGGTTGCGGGCACATCCCCAGTGGGGGGGGTGCAGGAGGCAGCTGATCGATGTTTCTCTCTCATTAATGTTTCTAACTCTCTATCTCTCTCCCTACCTCTCTGTGAAAAATCAATAAAATATATATTTTTTAAAAAATTAACTTTTCTGTTATGAAAATAATAAAGATTATGTAAACATGTTCTTGGAAAATACAGATTAGCAAATGCAAGAGAATAAAAGTCATCTATTATATCACTACCGAGAAAAATTGTTAGCATTTTGATAGTTTTTAATAGTTCTGTTAATGTGCATATTATTTTTTACATAATTGTGATTTATACAGAATACATACATTTATATTTTCTGTATTTTTAAAATATTTTAAAAAATTAATAATGAATTCATAATAATGGCAGAAAAGTTGAAAATTGCAGAAAAATTATAAAGAAAAAGTTTACCCAGAATCTACTTACCCAGAATTAAGCACAATTATTATTAAGGTTATTTTCTCATAGCCTTTTTTTTGGTATTTATTGCCATTTTATTATTCAAATTTTTGCTCTTTTTTTCTTTTTCTTACAGAAGACCCTTTAACATTTCATATAATACTCTGTTAGTTTTTTCTTGTCTGGGAAGCTCTTTATCTGTCCTTCGATTCTAAATGATAGCTTTGCTGGGTAAAGTAATCTTGATTGTAGGTCTTTGAATATTTCTTGCCACTCCTTTCTACCCTGCAAAGTTTCTGTTGAGAAAGCAGCTGATAGTCTTAATTGGAGCTCCCTTGTAAGTAATTAATAGTTTTTCTCTTGCTGCTTTTAAGATTCTCTCTTCATCTTTAACCTTTTGCATTTTAATTATGATGTTCCTTGGTGTGGACCTCTTTGATTTTATTCTATTTGGTACTCTGCACTTCCTGGACTTGTATGCCTATTTCCTTCACCAAATTAGGGAAGTCTTTTTTTTTTTTTAAATAACCATGTTGATTTCAGAGAGGAAGAGAGAGGGAGAGAGATAGAAATATCAATGATGAGAGAGAATCATTGATTGGCTGCCTCCTACACACCCCCTGCTAGGGATAGAGCCTGCAACCAGGCATGTGCCCTCGACCTGAATCGAACCTGGTACCCTTCAGTCCACAGGCTGATGCTCTACCCATTGAGCCAAACTGGCTAGGGCTGTCATTTTTTTAAATTAGAGGCCCAGTGCACAAAATTCATAGGTAGGATCCCTAGGCCGGGCCAGCAATCAGGGCTGATCGGGGCCTTCTGGCTGCCAGCCAGGGCCTTCCTTCATCCTGTGCTGCCCCTTGGTGGTCAGCGTATGTCATAGCAAGCAATTGAACTCTGGGTCTCCCGGTGGAACTCCTGAGTGGGCAATTTGCATATTAGGCTTTTATATATATTTTTAATAGGTTTTCAGTTACTTGTTTTCTGCTTCTGACATGCCCATAATGCAAATGTTGGTACTCTTGAAGTTGTCCTAGAGCAGTGATGGCAAACCTTTTGAGCTCAGCATGTCAGCATTTTGAAAAACCCTAACTTAACTCTGGTGCCGTATCACATATAGAAACTTTTTGATATTTGCAACCATAGTAAAACAAAGACTTATATTTTTGATATTTATTTTATATGTTTAAATGCCATTTAACAAAGAAAAATCAACCAAAAAAATGAGTTCGCGTGTCATAGGTTCACCATCACTGTCCTAGAGGCTCCTTACACTATTCTCACTTTTATTTTATTCCATTTTTTTTCTTTTTGCTATTCTGATTGGGTGTTTTTTGCTTCCTTATATTACAAATTGCTCATTTGATTCTTGGCTTCATTTTTGCTACTGTTGATTCCCTGTAAATTATTCTTCATTTCAGTTAGTTCATTCTTCATTTCTGACTGGACTTTTCTTAATATACTAGAGGCCCGATGTATGAATTTGTGTACCGGTGGCATCCGGCCAGTCCGCCCCAATTGGACCGGGCAGGCCAGGGGGAGGGACCTCAGATGGCCAGCTGGGGAGAGGGGCTGTGGGTGGTTGAACTCACAGCTGAACCCGGTTGAGAGGACAATGTGCATGCTAGCTGTTTATTATATAGGATTATTAATGATTTCAGAGAGGCAGGGAGAGAGAGATAGAAACATTAATGATGAGAGAGAATCATTGATAAGCTGCCTTCTGCATGTCCCCCACTGTGGATCGAGCCTGCAACCTGGTTATGTGCCCTGACCAGAAATTGAACCATGACCTTTTGGTTCCATAGATTGACACTCAACCACTGAGCCATACTAGCTGGACTGACTGGTCTTTTTTTATGCTGTTGAGATTTTCACTAAATTCATTGAGCATCCTTAGAGCCAATGTTTTGAACTCTGCATTTAGTTGATCGCTTGTCTCCATTTGTTTAGTTCTTTTTTAAAAAAATATATTTTATTGATTTTTTACAGAGAGGAAGGGAGAGGGATAGAGAGTTAGAAACATTAATGAGAGAGAAACCTCGATCAGCTGCCTCCTGCACCCCCCCCACTGGGGATGTGCCCGCAACCAAGGTACATGCCCTTGACCGGAATCGAACCTGGGACCCTTGAGTCCACAGGCTGACGCTCTATCCACTGAGCCAAACTGGTCAGGGCCATTTTGTTTAGTTCTTTTTCTGGAGTTTTGTTTTCTCATTTGGGACATATTTCTTTGTTTCCTCATTTTGGCAGCCTCCCTGTGTTTGTTTCTTTATATTAGGTAGAGCTGTTATGTCTCCTAGGCTTGGTAGAGTGGCCTAGTATAGTAGGTGTTCTGTAGGGTTCAGTGGCCTTGATCACCCAAGCTGGGCACTCAAGGTGCCCCCCACCCCTATATGGGCTGTGTGCACCCTCCTCTTGTAGTTGAGCCTTGGTTGCTATTGGCATGCCAATTGGCCCCAGGCCAATCAGCTGCAAGAATTGGCTCTGACCACTGACCACTGGACCTCTGACTACCTTGGAAGATCAGCTATGCAGGGGCCAACCTCACTGAGCAGGACTTACTTCAGTGGGGCTCTGGTGCCTGCTGAGTCCACCCCTTAAGTGTGTCCCTTGTGGAGGTGGTTGGGTGATGATGCTTTGATGTAGTTTGAAGCTTTCCACAGGGTGTGCTGGTTCTGGGGCCTCCCGGAAGGAGCAGGCCAAAGTCAGTTATTGCCTGTGTTCTGCCTGGGGCCATGTGACATGGGCTACAAAGCAATCTGCAGGTGGCTGCTACATGTGCATGGCTGCTACTTGTACTGGGCTTAGAGGTGCCCAGGCTTGGCCATGCTGGGCGCATTTAGCAAGAGGTATGGGGCATGCTAAGGCCAGATGCTGCTTGAGAGATTTTTAGGAAAATGAAGCATGAGCAAGGCAAGATCATTAGGAAAATGAAGCATGAGCAAGGCAAATAGTGTGAGCCAGGTTGATGGAGTCTCATTTATGGCACCTGCCTGCCAGCTGGGTGAGGAGGGAGGGGGAAGGGGAGCTCATCAAAGGAACATTGGCCTCTGCCATCACCCATCACTTCTGTCTGGGAGAAAGCTGCTCCCCTAGCTCTTGCCCTGATGTGAGACAATTCAGTTCCTCCCCATATGCCTCTGGTGCCTTTCAAACTGCTGCCCCAGCACTGGAGTTCAGAAAAAGAAAGTCTGAGAAAGTCCTTGTGCGGACCCTTTAAGAGGAACTGCCTGGGACTCCAGCAGTCCTCCATCTCCCTCAGCCCAATCCCAGCTGATTTTTATTTTTTTATTTATTTGATTTATTGATTTTAGAGAAAGAGGAAGGGAGGAGAAAGCAAACCGATTTGTTGTTCCACTTATTCATGGGTTGATTCTTATATGTGCCCTAACCAGGGATCAAACCCACAACCTTGGCATATTGGGTCAACTCTCCAACCAGGGCAGTCCCTGCTGGCTTTTACAGCAGAAGTTATGGGGACATCTCTTCTTGGTACTGCAACCCTGGGCTGTGGGGCCCGGTGTGGTGTTGAGACCCCTTGCTCCTCACGAGGTACCTCTGCAGCCAAGATACCTCTTCTTAATTTTTTAAAATTTTATTTTAGTGAATTTTATAGAGAGAGGAAGAGAGAGAAACTTTGATTGGCTGCCTCCTGCGCACCCCCTACCAGGGATCCAGCTCACAACCCCGGGCTTGTGCCCTGACTGGCAATTGAACCAGCAACCTTTCCATGCATGGGACACTGCCGAACCAACAGCCACAGCAGCCAGGACTCCCTCCCAGTTTTTATCTGCCACATGTGGATGTGGTACCAGCCCATTAGGCATCTCCTCCCCTCCTACCAGTCTTGATGTGGATAATTCTTTAATTCCCTAGTTGTAGGACTTCCGTTCAGCCAGATTTCAGGCAGTTCTGAATATGGTTTTCTGTAGTTTAGTTGTAATTTTTAATGTGGTTGTGGGAGGAGGCAAGTACCGAGTTTGCCTACACTGCCGTCTTGACAGGAAGTCAAGAACTTTTCTTTATTAAAAGACAATATAGCCCTAGCCAGTTTGGCTCTGTGGATAGAGCATCAGCCTGCGGACCAGTGTCCCGGGTTCGATTCCGGTCAAGGGTATGTTCCTTGGTTGCAGGCTCCTCCCTGGCCCTGGCCCCGGTTGGGGCATATGCAGGAAGCAACCAGTTATCTCTCACATCGATGTCTCTCTCTCTCTCTCTCTCTCTCTCTCTCTCTCTCTCTCTCTCTTTCTCTATCTCTCTCTCTCTCAAGATTAATAGAAAAATATCCTCAGGTGAGGATTAACAAACAAAAGACAATATAAAGAAACTAAGAAGATAAAGCATTAGCTGAGAGGGAAAAAAATATAGTATTTATCTAGAATATACAAATAACCTATACAAATTAATAAGGAAAAGACCAACAACCTAAGGGAAAAAAAGCATGAACAAGTATTTGACAGAAAATTAAATGAAACATCCTCATCCTCATTAATAATTAGGGAAAGCACATTAAAACTAGAATGGGCTGTCTTTTTTAAAATTTTATTTATCCTCACCTGAGGATATGTTTATATTGATCTTTTAGAGAGCGAGGAAGGCACAGAGAGAAAGAAACATCTATCGGTTGCCTCCCCTACATGCCTTAATGGGATTGAACCCACAACCTAGGTATGTGCCCTGACTGGGAATTCAACCCACAACCTTTGGTGTATCGGATGACACTTCAACAAAATGAGTATCCAGCCAGAGCCAAGATAAAACTTCTAAACATGGTCAGCAAAGCCCTGAGTGAGCTTAAGTACCTAGCCCATCCGTGGGCAAACTACAGCCCGCGGGCCGGATCCGGCCCGTTTGAAATGAATAAAACTAAAAAAAAAAAAAAAAAAAAAAAAAGACCGTACCCTTTTATGTAATGATGTTTACTTTGAATTTATATTAGTTCACACAAACACTCTATCCATGCTTTTGTTCCGGCCCTCCGGTCCAGTTTAAGAACCCATTGTGGCCCTCGAGTCAAAAAGTTTGCCCACCCCTGCCCTAGCCTCACCCTGCTGTGGTTCTCCTCTGGCTTCTAGGGTCTTCTTTCAATCTCTGGTACTTGACTTTCTCCTTCCTATTTAAGGGGAGTGTAATTAAACTCTTCCTTTGATGTTACAAACTTTTTCTTTAATAAAACAATACAAATAAAAGTTTATATGATACATATGTATGAACATATTTATGTATGCATATATAAAAGCATAATGAATGAAATACTCATTAACTCACACATACAGATATCTCTAAACCAAGCATGTCAAACTCGCAGCCCAGGTGCCGCACGCAGCCCACAATGAATATTTTTGCGGCCTAGCCAATATAATGGTATGTGAGAAATGTTTTAATAAAATTTCGTAACTTAAGTTTTATAATATCCTGTTATTAATAATTATTAATAACAAACTACAACGTTCACTAATGATTGATTACTATAATCATGTTTCATTCATTTCCCTTAAGCACCTTATGCGCAGAGGCACCATTTCTCTCCACTAATACTAGCAGCGAATATTTTAGCAGCCGATTGCCATATCATTAGTCTTGGACTGGCTGGTTTGGTGTGTGCAACAGAAAATATTTTGCTTTCAGAGAACAAGAAAAGTAGGTTTATTTGCGTTACGCTTGTGCAGTTTCTGGTGAGTTAATGTTCAAGAAAATTAATTTTTATTAAAATGTTCTATTATTTTATGTTAATGATTACTCATTTATTTCAGCCCTTTGTATTCAGCATGGCTCTATCGAAATAAACCTACATTTCTATGAAAATTGAAGCTTTTGTTTTTGCGGCCCACATAAACTTAAACCTTGTTTATTTGGCCCGTGTTAGCCTTTGAGTTTGACATGCTTGCTCTAAACATTATTTTGCTTGTTTTTGTTTTAGCTTTATAAAAATAGTACACTGCATGTATTCTTCAGTGACTTCCTATGTTACATTTCTGGAGTTCATTCTTTCATCATTTTCACTGCTGTTAAGGAGTCCATTGGAAGGACATACTTTACTTATTCCTTCCATTATAAATGGACTTTTGGGTTTCCAATTTTTTGTTTTCACAGACAGCGCTGCTATGAATGAATATTCATGAACACGTCCCTGGTGCAGATGTGCAGAGTTTCTCTAAGGGTGTGCCACGGCTTGAATGGGTGTAGAGAATGCAGGAAGAGTTGAGCAATCTTCTTAGCTCTGCAGCAGCCCATAGGAAAAGAGCTCTTTGGCCTGCCTAGGGAGCAGAGTAGTCTCTTTAGTCCCATGTTCCAAACAAATGTCATCATTTGCTATAAGTGTTAACGTATCTAAATCAGAGGTACTCCTAAGTCTTCCTATTTAAAGTGTAGTCTACTGGCCAGCAACCCTCAAACTTGGTAAAAATGTAGCATATTAGGCCAGGCTGTACTAGACTTGGTGAATCAGAACCCGCATTTTAATAAGACCCCAGGTGACTCATGCACAAAGTTTGAATAATATTCCTCTACTAGTGGCCCGTTGCACAAAGATTCGTGCAATAGGCCTTCCTTCCCCTGGCTGCCGGCACCGGTTTTCCTCTGGCCTTTGATCCGGCCACAGCAGCAAGGGTTGGCTTCTCCGCTCCAGCTGCTCCCAGCCCCTCCTTTTTTTTTTCTTTTTTTTTTTTCCAGCTCTTTGAGCGGAGGCCAGGGCTGGCTGGAAGCCTGGGTTGCCCCCAGTGACCCAAACTCCCAGCCACTCCTTGAGCGGAGCACAGGCCCCCAGCCCCTCCTTGAGCGGAGCCCAGGGCCAGTGGGAAGCTTGGCTTCCTCCATCACTGGGAGCAACCCAAGACTCCTCCTCGCTCCACCCCCATGGCTGCCGCCATCTTCAGTTGTCTTCAGTCTTTGGTCTGCATATGCAAATTAACTGTCATCTTTGTTTGATTAATTTGCATAGTCCCTCTGATTGGCTGGTGGGTGTGGTGGAGTGACAGTGTGATGGTTAATTTGTATGTTTCTCTTTTATTATATAGGACTAGAGGCCTGGTGCACAAAAATTTGTGCACTTGGGGGGAGAGGGGGTCTCTCCGCCCGGCCTGTGCCCTCTCACAGTCTGGGACCCCTCAGGGGATGACCACCTGCTGGCTTAGGCCTGCTCCCTGGGGGGATTTGGCCTAAGATGGCAATCAGACATCCCTCTGGCAGCCTGGCAGCCCTCAGGGGTTGTCCACTTGCCAGTGGGGAGCAGGCCTAAACTGCAGTTGGACATCCTTAGCGCTGCTGAGGAGGCAGGAGAGGCTCCTACCACCACTGCTGTACTGGCACCCATCAGCCTGGCTTGTGGCTGAGCAGAGCTCCTCCCATGTGAGAGAGCCCTGACCACCAGAGGGCAGCGTCTGCCCCCTAGTGGTCAGTGTGTGTCATAGTGACCAGTCATTCTGCTGATAGGGTCAGTTTGCATATTACTCTTTTACTATATAGGATAGAGGCCTGGTGCACTGGTGGGGGCCGGCTGGTTTGCCCTGAAGGGTGTCCCGGATCAGGGTGGGGGTCCCGCTTGGGTGCCTGGCCAGCCTGGATGAGGGGATGATGGCTGTTTGCAGCTGGTCACACCCTCTTCAGGGTGGGGGTCCCCACTGGGGTGCCTGGCCAGTCTGGGTGAGGGGCTGAGGGCCGTTTTCAGGCTGGTGGGTGACTGAAGCTCCCAACCTCTCCTTTTTTTCTTTTTTTCTTTTTTATTCTGGGATTTATTTACCTTCTATAGCTGTCACTGGAACTGAGAGCCGGCTTTAGCTCTGAGGCTCAACTCCAGCTCTGAGACCTTGTGTGCTGAAAGCAGGTATCTGGGTTTGTTTGGCTTCTATAATTGAAACTCTGTTGCAGCTCCAGCTCTGAGGCCTGGCTGGCTGAAAGCAGGTTTCTGGGGTTTGTTTAGCTTCTATAATTGCAACATTGTTTCTTAGAGTGCAGCTCAGAGGCCGGCAGCGGCAAGCAGGGGAACCTTGGCTTCCTCCATCACTGGAGCAAGCAAGCCTCCTGTTCGCTTCAGCTGCCTGGCTGCCGGCCGCCATCTTGGTTGGCAGTTAATTTGCGTATCGCTCTGATTAGCCAATGGGAAGCGTGTCAGAGGTACAGTTAATTACCATGTTTGTCTCTTATTAGATAGGATGTGTGCGTGTGTGTGTCTGTGTGTATACCACATTTTATCTATTCATCTATTGTATGTTTACACCTATATATACATAGTGTGTGTGTATATATAGATGTATATATAATCACATTTTCTTTATTTAATTATCCATCAGGAGACACTTAAGTTGTTATGTTATCTCTCAGTTGGCTGAAGATTATCCTCTAGGTCAAGCAATTTGAGCTGTCAACAAAGGCCCACTGTGGATCACATGAACCTTATTCTAGAAGTCAAACCTAGTGTTATCATCAGGCTCTTAGTTAGAAATGAGGCATCTGATTAGAAACAGCAAATGAGAAGTGTTTACACTACACTGATACAGTTGACAGTACAAAAAGATCTGAGCTGGTACTAGGAACATTTGTGGAGTTCATGAGCCACATTACTGCAGAAGCAAATACTTCCTTTCATCTTCCTATCTGAGATACTGTTGCATAGTAATTAATAGTGATCATTAATTAGTAAAGAAAAACTGTTTTGGATTTACTTTTTTTAAGAAGGTAAGAAATGAATTAGGAAATTTTTTATTAAAGACTATTAAAACATTTGGTTATTACGTTTTCAGGGTTTTTTTTTTTTTAATTTCTTTGAACTACCTTATTTTCTAGATGTAGATATACAAGATAAATGCGATGCTACTGAAGTTTCTATAAGAACTTCAGATAAACTACATTCTTTTAGTATTTTAATATATTTCAACTTTATTGTTGTGGATGAAATAGAGTCTTCTCTTCAGTTGCAGATTCTTTATCCTGTCCTGTTACACAAAATGTTCAGCCTCCCAAGTCCAGCCCAGTGGTATCCACTGTTGTGTCAGGAGCCTCGTCAGCAAGATTACCTCCTACTGCAAATCACCTCGTTGAACCTGTGGCCTCAGTTACACAGCCATCAGAGCTGTTACAACAGAAAGGTATTGGAGAAATTCATTATACTATATATGTAGCACACATATACACACATACTGATTAAAATAGGTAGGCAAACTGGATAACCACAATTTTTTAAAATATGAAAAAAGGTAATTTATAATCTTAATTCCAACACAACTATTTTCTTTTTCACATATTAACGTTTAGTCTCTATGAATTTATATTTTGTATAATTGTAATCATAGTTTAAATACTATTTTGTATTTACAGTTACTAAATTATTCACAGTTCTTCATTTATGTACATAGTCTTTATAGTCATTCCTGGCTAATAATTTATTATGTCATTGTATTATAATTTATTAATCCATCCCTCTATTGTGGAAAATTTATTTCCTACTTTTTAAAGGTTATTATAGTCTCTTTTATAATAAAGTGCTCAAGATTTCCTTATTTAGTGTATTTCCATATCCTATATGATGATTTCTGTGCTTCGTTAATGGAAAGTAGCTTTTGACCTAATTTTGAGAATGAGGGGTGAAAATGAAATTGTACCCCACGTTCCCAGCATTGACAAACAATACAGTTTGTTTGTTTGTTTGCTTGTTTAATATTCTCCATGTGTTAAATAAGTGACAGGCAACTAAATTATGTTATTTTGACCCTCTTTTCCCACATTATCTTTTCTTTTGGCAATATTTGTGATTATTTCCTGTCTGACTAAAATTCTAAATCTACTTTTGGTTCAGGTTAACATACTGTATTTTTCATTTGATAACTGAACTATTTTTTGAAATCCACAGTTTATATTTCCAGAGCAACCATTAGTAATATTTTTAGGGACTATACTCACTATGTAATAATAGCTCCTGATTTTGAATATGAACAATTCTCTCTCTTATGTTCTGAAACTTAGAAAAAGCATCATAAATCCTTACGCTGATTTCACTATCCATATATGCTGAGTATTTATGTAGTCTACAGAAGCCTTTCGATCATTTGATCAGATTATACATTTTACATTTTTTTAATTTGGTTTTATAGGAAAACCAATTCTAGCACCAAGGAGTGTTCATTGATTCCCAACCAGTCAATGGGTATATTGGGAATAGAATCTAGTTGTGTGTGTTTTTTAATCCTCACCTGAGGAATTTTTCCCCCCCCATTGATTTTCACATAGAGTGGAAGGGAGGGAAGAAGTGGGGGAAGAAAGAGAGAGAGAAACATCAACATCAGAGAGACACATCAATTGTTTGCCTCTATCGAACCCACAACTGAGGTACACGCCCATTACAAGGAATTGAACTTGCAACCCTTTGGTCTGCAGGCCCATGATCTAACCACTAAGCAATCGGCCAGAGCAGAATCTAGTTTTTATGAGTGTTTGCCTTCAAAGTGAAAGGCTGATATGAAAGTTTTGCTTGTCATGAGTAAGGGTAGATTGAAGCCCTAACTGAATGAATGGTGTCTTTTAGCTGCATTGATGACTCATTCCTTTTGTTGTTGTTGTTAATCCTCACCTGAGAATATTTTTTTGCCATTGATTTTTTTTTATTTTTTTTTTTTTTTTTGAGAGAGTGGAAGGGAGAGGGACAGAGAAACATCGATGTGAGAAAGACACATCGATCAGTTGCCTCTCACATGCGCCCCGACTAGGGGGTGGAGGTTGAGCCTGCAACCCAGGTATGTGCCCTTGACCAGAATCGAACAGGGACCCTTCAGTCCTCGGGCCAACACTCTATCCACTGAGCCAAACAGACTAGGGCATTCCCTGCTAATTTTTTTTCCTTTCATAATTTCTTTTTGACCATTTTACTTTTTAAATACATGGTATTATCTTATTGTATTATAAACCACTTTTTCACAAAATAATTGTAATTATTTTCCTTAATAAGTAGATTTGAAAAGAGAATGAGCTACCATTTATCGAGCACTTATAATGAACCAGATATTTCATATTTATTATTTAATCCCCATGTCAATCCTATGATGTAGATATTATCTGTTTTACAGATGAGAAAAGTGAGATTCACAAAAAAATTACATAACCAGTCCAAATTATAGATTAGTAAGTAGCAGAATGAAAGATTTTTAACTCAGACTTTCTGTCCTTGTGCTCTTTCTATAAAATGAGGCTGAATTTGTTGTTGGCTTTTAAACTCTTGATTTACCTAAGATACGCTCCTTGTTAAAATAAGTAACAGAAAAGATAATACTGGAGATATTTGAATTGTAGCTTTTAATATTTCTTTTTCTTAAGTAGGAGATTGACTTCTTTTTTTTATTTTTTTTTTTATTTATTGCTTAAAGTATTACAAAGGGTATTACATATGTGTCCATTTTATCCCCCCGCCCTAGACAGTCCCCTAGCCTCCCCTATCGAGATTGACTTCTTAGTGGCCTCTATGCCTTTGGCTAGGTCTAGGGTACACCTATAATTGTGTGAGTCAGAGCTACCATGTACAAGTTGTAGTTTGCGTGAATGGTGCCTCTTGTAGTTGTGCAGTGCATGGTTGTTGGTCTGATATGACTTACTAAAACAGTACTACTTAAAAGAGATAAGTTTTTTTGGTCACAGCTTCAAAGATGCCCTTGCTTATTAGTTAATTCTTTCAAAGACCTCGGCACTTTTTACTGGTTTTTAAATATCATCTCCTATTTACATAATATTTAGTATATTTCAGGCACCATTCTAAGGTTTGAAATATGTATATTAATTTATTTCATCCTCAAAACAACTTATTTGAGGTAGTTATTACCCCATTTACAGATCATGTAAATGAAGAACAGAAAGGTTAGTAACTTGCCCAAGGACACACAACTAGTAAGTAGGGGTAGCACCTAGAATTGAACCCAGAATCCCAGTATATCTATAATGTCCTGCTTTTATAGTCAGTATTTTTTACTGTTTTGCTTTGTTCTCATGGGATTCTTTCAAAAGTAGTGGGTTGTTTGACAGTAGTGATTGGGGATCCCATACATTCAGAATTATTAAATACATTCATTTTTCAATATTTGAATTAAGAATGTTCCAGTGAAAACCAACCCAACTTGTAAGGTTTCATTTTTAACAGAAACATGTATGGCAAGGTAAAAGAAAGTCTATAGATTTAGGGAGTTGTGATTAATAATTTAAGGAAGGGGATATGTTTTCCCTTTAGCGCCTGAGATTTTTATAGCTCAGGGCAATGCGTCATAGTAAGGTTTAGGATAAATTCAGAATAAGTTTCCTTTGTAAAGGGAGAGAAAGGCTATTGTTAACACAGGCACTTTCTTAAGTAGGTAAGTTTTAGGAAAGAGAGGAATATGGTAATTGATGCCCTTAAAACCATCCTTTTGAAAGAATCTTTGGAAATCTTTGTAGTATGTGTACCTCATTTGAAGACCAGTTTAGGAAAGATAACAGTTGCTTCAAAGTCTGAACTCTTGAATTTACAAAAGCTAACCTCACAAGGATTTGTTCTCTTAAGACTAGTTTGTTTTATTTCCAATGTAGCTGTTTCTAGGGAATAGTGAAGAAGCCTTTTATTAAAAGTATCCCCAAGGATATGGTCTCCTGGAGAGTTTTGCCGGAAAGTACTTTAATGATGGGTAGTTTAAACCAAATGTCCTTTTTAAGGTATTGGAGCCCTGTTAATTACAGAACTCTTCATAATGTCAGATTCTTGCAGACTTCTTGCCTATTGGTTTCATAGTCATACCTTGGAAGTTCTAATTTAGACAGAATAAGTTAGGATATAGCATTCCCTCCCCATTTGATGGTGGTGGGATGGAAGGTACTCCGTGTACATTTTTGCAGTGGGTTTTGGGCTGAACTCTGGAAGACATGTCATATGCTTACCACTTTCTTTATAAATGCAGCCTGTGTATGTCATACATAGGTTCTGGCTCGTAAGAAAAGGAATCTGAGAAAAGGCATTCTGGAAGTTCTTGGAACCATTCACATATTGCAGAACAGCAGCTTGGCTGTCAGCCCCTTTCTGGCCATACTCCTTTAGTGCAGTTTGTATGTACTGGATGGATCCAATCTAGAGAAGGGCACTTAATACGGATTGGCTGATATTCTGGAGCTCTTACCATTCCTCTTTGGATTAAATAAAATGTCATATTCTTGTGCTATTACTATCACCAAGCTTTTTTAACAAAGTTTACTTGAACAAGGAAAGGAAGGCACAATTCTGAGCATATTAAATCACATTTGGGGAAGGGCTTAAATCTTGATACTTTCATCTCCAGCACTTCTTACGAAGCACTGCATCTTTTTGCAGGAAAGTAATGTTTTGAGTATGCTGGCTGATATTCTGTTAATATAGTATAGTTGACAACTATAGTATAATCTAACATGATATTATGATGAGTAATAATATTACTCTAGCCTGTCTTATTTGTGAATTTGTTCCAGTGCATGGAGTCATTGTTTTATAATTTTTTTTATCATTCTGTAGTCATTTCATTTGCTTCCAATTAAGTATTGGATATTTTTCCAATAATAAGTAAATCTATTTTTATTCATTAAATCTGAAGAAAGAGAAGGAAATATTTATCTTATAATGTTATGGTGTCCCTGTACTTTGGTTCCTTTGATTAGTACAGAGTTAGCACCTACATATTCATTCAATCATGAAAATAATGGATTGTCCTCTGATTTTTTCTTGATTATTGGCCTCTGTTAGCTCAGCAGAGTGGTTGGCAAACTCATTAGTCAACAGAGCCAAATATTAACAGTACAACGACTGAAATTTCTTTTGAGAGCCAAATATTTTAAACTTAAACTATATAGGTAAACTTTACCTATATAGGTCACTATATAGGTAAACTTAAACTATATAGGTAGGTACATTGTTAATAACTTAATTAGGGTACTCCTAAGCTGACCTTTGCTAAAAACGTCCTCAATCTGAGGGGTTGACCTCAGCGAACGTACCCCCACTTCTTCTAATGCCACTTCTTCAAAATAGACTCGCCCAGGCCGAAAACCGACTTCTGCGCATGGGCCACGAAGTTTCAATCGCACTGTACGTGCGCACCCACACGTGTTATTTTGTGGAAGAGCCACACTTAAGGGGCCAAAGAGCCGCATGTGGCTCGCGAGCCGCGGTTTACCGACCACTGGCTCAGTACAACAATTTCTTCCTGTTTCTTCTTATTAAATATATACATATACACACAGGGTGGGGCAAAAGTAGGTTCACAGTTGTATGTGAAATGTTTATTCTTGTATTATGTTTATTAATTATTGTGTTATTTTTCCATGTGAATAACTGTAGACCTACTTTTGCCTCATCCTGTATGTGTACTTTCTAAAGTGCAGTGCTAATTGCATTTTGAGAAAGTACTTTTTTTTTTTATGATTGGCTTTGGAGTGCTTTTGTACTTTTATTTAAATGCTTTTGTCTTACAGTCAGAAAATTTGGAGCATTTTAAGAGGTACAGTGTTGCTGTGGAGAAAATGATATTCAAAACTTCCACCTTCTGCAACTTCACTGTCCTCTTTCAAGCTTGCTCTTACATCCCACTGTTGTGGATACACATAGGACTTCTTAGCCTGCAGTGAACTGCCAATAGAAAGCAAAACAGGCTCATCTCTAATTGCTAGTTCAAACCTCCTCTAGATGGATTGGAATTTAGTATTTCATTTAAAAGGCCATCTCTTCCATTGCCTGTCTGCAAGGCTCTGTATATTCAGTGATGAACAAAACAGGTGTAGTTCCCATCCTTACTAACATTGAGTGAGGCTAGGGGAGGTGGGGTTTCTGTTTGGTCATTAATTATTTCCACTTCTGAAACATACTGTAAGTTTATGAGCAAGGTGTCTGCATGGTTGGGCTTTCCACTGGAAGAGGGACATTTTAAAGCCAGCATTTTGGACTGCTAGTCAAAAGCTACGACCTCACCATGAAGCCAGTGCTCCTGACACATCTTGCATGACACCTGGCTCCCAACATGCAAAAGTACTTCATTTTAAGGAAGTCCTTAAATTGAAGAATTTCTTTTCTATAAAACCTTTTTTACTGTAAACGTATGTTTACTTGTAAACTTCTTAGTATATCTAACCTAAGGTCTAATATTAGTCAAATTTTTATCTTACCTAGACTTTTATTAGAGGAATATGCCCCTCTGAATTTGGTCTTTCAAGGTATCAAGCTTATTTCTAGTATTTTTCTGAAATTACTTAAATTGATTTTATTTTCTCAGATGAATTTAGCATAACTGCCATTTTATCTATATATTTAGAAGATGTTTCAGCAAACCTAGCTGATTTTTTTCACGACTTTTTTAGTCAGGGTGAGGAGATTACACATGTACAGTTTAACCTTTATTCCCTTCTCAGCTCAGATGTTACTCTTTAATAGCTTTTTTCTTACTATAGACATAGTTATGTTTATCCATGCTAATTTAAAAGGTCACCTGAAAGAAACAATGAAGAGAGCATCAGGGAGCTATCATGGGATTTTGGTGAGGCCAGGCTTCATTGTGCTTCCAGTATTGTGAAATGCTCTTGAAAATTCACAGTTTCTAGGTTTTTCTTTTTTCAAGCTGAGCTGTAAGATTTTCCCTACAGGGGGCTTATTCTTATTTATAAGGTGTTTTCATTTTTAATTAAGATTATTTTCCCTCTTAAAAATTTTCTGTGGATGTTAATGTTTTAAGTCTTGATTTTGCACATTAATTAAATAATAAAAACACCCAGTCAAAATTTTAAAGAGAAGTATTATACAGTTACCAGCTGTAGTGCCTTTTCTACAGACTCTACCTTCTCTTGGTGGATCTCACAGAGGACCACTCATTGACCTACTTCAGACTCTGGTGCAGGCAATAGACTGAAGCTGAGATAATTGGCCATCTCAGAAAATACACTATTCTGTAATTGCCACACTTGCAGGGCCACAATTAATTACTCTCCCCCCCCACCCCCCCAAAACATACACACACCCTTTTTTTGAACATCATCTGATAGCAGAGAACTATGCTGAATACAGTTCTTTTCTTTAACTGTCATTCTTTTTCCGTTATGAGAACTGAGTTACCATCAAGGTGGCATTAACAGAAGGAAGGTATCAAGTATCTCTGTGTGTGTTGTATGCTATATAAATTCATTTCAGTAAAATGATCACTGCTCACCAAGAATGCACAGTCCCAAAGGAAGTATACTACAAGGGCCCTAAACTTAAAGAAGGTAAACATGTATAGAACTCAGTGAGATTTTCAGAGATTATCATTGCCATTTCCTAATATTGTTAATGTAATTCATGGTACTTTTTTCCACACTTAAATCAGCTACTTCATATTAAAGCTGCTTTTACTAAACTGCTTTTAGAGATTTTCTAACAGTTTCCGTTTTGATAATAAATTTGCTAATATTAATATGCATGCTGGGTTGCTCTTTGGAATGTCAGAGTTCTTTCTCACTTTTAATGCAATGTCAAATTTTATTTCTCATCTTTCCTGTTGGTTTGACTCGTGTTTGTGCTTTCCACTTTACAGGCATGCAGTATGGTGAATATGTTAATAATCAAGCTAGCTCCGCACCAACTCCCTTGTCATCAACTTCCGATGATGAGGAAGAGGAGGAGGAGGATGAGGAAGCAGGTCTGCTTTAGCTTTACACCAGTTCTTAATCTTTTCCTACTCAAGTTCTTTTTATTTGTCCACAGTCTTACAGCTTCTTTAAAAAGTATCTTTGCAGATTTAGCTCAATGAACTTACTTGGTTTAGGTTATAGAAGATTGCGGTCACTTGAAATTTGGTGTTTTGCTTATTTGTTTTGTTTTTCTTACTTTGGACATCTTTACCATTTCATTAAATAACAATACATCGTTCGTGATGACAGTGGTTTCTTCTTTCAGAAATGCATTTCAGCTCAGGTCATGCAAAAGAATTGAGTGTTGATTGAAGCTTTTGACTGTTTGCTCTAACATCTTTTAGGAGGAATGTTTTCTTTTCTGCTTTGCATGCTACTTAGTCTAAACAGAATAAGCCATTTGGATTTTATATAACAATGACAGAAATAGAACAATGTTTCTTTAAGCTCCTTTTGGCACTTACTATATATTTAGAAAGCCAAAAATTTGTAGTTATTTTCCAGTTTGCAAATATTCTCTATATATGGTGGCTGTAGCTGGAAGTTCCATCTTTCTGTACAGTGAGAGAGGGCAGAGTTCTGGGGCTAAAATGAAGGTAATTTGATACCAGAGTTAGAGTTCAAAAGGTTCAAATAGAAATGGTGTTCAAATGGTGTTCAAATGGGCTAGCCTTAAATCTAATTAACTAAAATACTAAACATTTGCAGATGCTTTATTGTTTCCAGCCTGCTACAGATATGTAGTATTTAATCAGTAATATGGATTATGGATTTTCTTAAGTGCCAGTAAACTAATGGTATAATAAGTCCCAGTTATCTCATTTCTCTGTAAAAGTATCCTGAATTCTGTACAACTAACTTATAGAGTCTATTTGTAACCTTATTACAAATTTATAGAGTTCATTTGTAACCTTATTAAAAATGCAATAAGCTCACAGAATAGTTTGGAATCTAGAACAAAATTACAGTGAATTCTATGTTAATCATAGTGTTTTATAGGAATATATAGGATAATCTGGAACCAGATGTAGGGTTGGATGACAGGGAAGATTCTCTGGGGGATTAAGACTGGTACCTGAGCTGAGTCTAAAAGGAGTAGTTGGATTAGGCAGGTGAGGGATCCGGGGAGAGGCACAGATACTTTTTAAAACAAAGCAGGGAGATTTTGAGAAGATGGCATATTGGGGAACTTTAGTGAATCGGGGACCTATGGTCTGCAAAGGGCCGTGGCCAGAAGAATTGAATGAGGTTGGGTAGAATGACTGGATGAGATCTTTGAAAACCAGGCACAGCAGATCCTCAAATAACATCATTTTGGTATAAAGTTAATGAAATACTGCAAGAACTTAAATCTTGTTTATATTGATTAGCCTATGGTCAGATTGATTTAATTATACATTACTTCACTTAACACAGAAGCTATAGATGATGTTAAGTGAGGACTTACTGTATTTCATATTAAGGTGTTTGGATTTTATTTTGGAGGTAGTGAGGAGTCACTGAGGGCGTTTACATGGAAAAATAACAGCCAAATTTGCACTTCTCTTACAAAAGTATTCATAGGAGCATACTGAAACTAGGCTCTTAGAATAATCTGCTGAGGAAAATGAGTTCTGAGGCTAAGGTAGCCAGAAGATTGAAGGAGAGTATAGCATAGCATTACCAAACGAAGAAAATCATTTTTACAGATCGAAAGTAATTTGGCTAGCAGTGGTAAATGTTAAGAAATGTTTGGTTGAAGTCTGAGAAAAAACAGTTGGCTTTATCAATCAGGTTTCCTGTCTTGTTTTTTCTGCCTCCCCTCCCCCCACACACACACCCCCAACCCCATTTGTAACACTGTTTGAGGGGATGGGGGAGGGATGAGAGAAAATGAAGAGCATTTCCTAAGTCTGATTAATATCTGTTTAATATTAACAGTATTCCTGTGGAGTAGGTATTAGTTTAAAATCTGTTGTTACAAATAAGAAGTGGTTCATAGATGTTAGGTGTCTTGTTCATTTTCTTTTAACTGACAAGCAGTGGAGATGGAATTTGACTTACACTTTTTCCATGATGTATGCAAGTTATGAGGAAGTAAAACTTTAAGTTGGTTAATTTAAAGTTGACCAATACTAGTAAGTACATTGGACTTCCTTGACCCATGTTGCTTATCTTTTAAAGGCTTACATGCATCCCTATACTTTTCCCCCACCTTCAAGGATTTTGAGCTGTTCTTATGATCTATTCTCCCTTTGCTTCCTCAGATTTCAGCTCTTCCTCTCTTCCTCCTCCTCTTCTTTCAGTGTATGACATGTAGCCAATAAAAGAATAAGGGAAAATTCTTCCTAAGTACTGCATTCAAATAGTGATAACAAATACTCTGATTTGTTCTCAGAGTATTTGTTACTAATTGTAGTGTGAAGTGACTGAGGTAAATTGGGCCTATGTAAGGTTTAAGAGTGGGAAAAAGTACCAAAGTTGTTTGTTCAACTGAAACCAGCTAGTATGCAGAAAGCAGTACTTTGCTTGATGTTATTTCATTTGCCTCTTTATTTTAGAAAATCATGTTAGTATAATTTAGCACTAAAGCTTCAGATTATTTTATTAAAATGTATCCCAAGTATGTATGTTTTGGATGCTATGTTTGGTTATTAACTTAGAATGAAATTTTGGCTAGTAGGCCATTAAAAATTTTTTAAGCTGTCACTATAGTTCAGATTATCAAAGTTCAGAAGCTCTTTTTTAGCTTTAGGTGAAGTTGGTTGAGTGTGTGACTTTAAGATATAAAGGTACCTTTTTTTGACAGCAAGATGAATACTGAAACTCTGTAGATTAAAGTCATTTTCTTAAATTTTTTTATTTGTTTTAAAATTGTATTTATTTTTTTCAATTACTGTTGGTATTCAGTGTTATATTAATTTCAGGTGTGCAGCACTCCTATATTCTAAGAGTTTTGTAGTTTTAGTGCTTACATTTTGGTCTGTGATCCACGTTTTGTTCATTTTAGTGTAGAGTATAAAGAAAGAGTCTAACTTTTTTCTTCTGCCTGTGACTATCTAGTTGTTCCAGAACCATTTGTTGAAAAGAATTTACACAATAATAAAGTTAATCATTTTAAAGTGTACAATTCAGTGCCGTTTAGTACATTCACAATGTTGCGCAACCACCATCTCTATCTAATTGTTTCATTTTGTTTTTTGTGCACCCACCACTTCTATCCAGTTCTAATTTTGTGAATGTACTAACTAAACATTACATTATCCCAAAAGAAAACTGTGTGACCATTAAGCAACAGCTTCCCATTTCCCCTTCTCTCAGCTCTTGGAAACCACCAATCTACTTTCTAGCCCTATAGATTTCCTAGTCTGCATATTTCATATAAATGAAATCATGCAATGTGTGACCTCTTCTGTCTCGCTTGTTTCACTTAGCTTGTTTTAGGAATTATTCATATTGTGGCATGTGTTTGTACTTTATTCATTTTTATAGGTAAACTAGTAGATAAATAATACCCTATTGTATAGATATACCATATTTTGTTTATCCATTCATCTCCTGATGAATATTTGGGTTTTGGTGTATTTTTTTTTTAATGCTATCACTTTTAGACTTTGACCTTATGTATTAGCATTCTTCTTTAGTTATAAATTCACAAATAAAAAAAAGATCCATTGTTCCCCATTCTTAATCACAAAGAAAGTGTTTTGTGTTTTCCACCTTTTTTTTTTGTAGTCCTCATACTTTGCATAAGTTTTTTCATGTTTAGTGTCTCATTGAAGCCTCACAAGAACATTAAAAAAGACATATAGGGCATTTTTCAAATTTTTCTCATTTTGCAGAAGAGAGTATTGATTGTTTTTTCCCCAAAGTTATATAACAAGTAAATAACAGAGTCTAATGTAACTGCAGTCTTTTGCTCCAAATCATGTTCTTTGCTGGTAATAAAATCAGTCTATGCAAAAAGCTTTAGTTGTTATGCCATGAGTCAACATACCTAGTCACAGGGTTTTCCAAAAGTAGCCAATGAAAGGTAATTATGCATGCCTATTCTTTTTATATCACAGTTAAAAATTAACCTAAAATGTAGTTTAAACTCCATCTATAATGATAAAAGCATAATATGCTAATTAGACCGGACATCCTCCCGGATGACCTTCCAGATGAAGCCAGGGCTGTGAGGGATGCCCAGGTCCTGGGTGCCAGAGGGAAGCTGGTGCCAGCAGCTGGGGGAAGAAAGGCCTACTCTTACACGAATTTTGTGCATCGGGCCTCTAGTTTATAATATTGTTGTTAAGAGCTAGGATCACCTCTGTACCACAGAATCTTGTCTTACAGTTAAAAAAGACCTAGCGCTCTAACACCACAGAGGGACCATGTGCATTTTTGGTTTTATTTATCACTGTATACACTAGCGTATTTACCTAGTATAGCTGTAGGCTCTCAAAATATTTGTTGAGTGAATAGATGAAGGAAATGTATTGTACATTCTGTTATCTGTGTGACCCATCACTAAATTTCATCATAAATTGCCACAGAAAATTTCTATTAATCTTACAGGTTTTGAATGAACACACAATAAGAATTCTTTTTTTAATCCTCATCTGAGGACATGCTGAGAGAGAGAGAGAGAAACATTGATCGGTTGCCTTCCCTATGCGCGCCAACTGGGGATCAAAAAGTCATTAAAATTTAAGAATCCTAATACTGATAATATATATTTAATAGTTTGCAGTTTGGTAGATGCAGTTTTTGAGAGGTAACTGTATTAAAATTTCTGTCAATGTAAAATTTATATTTGTGTGTGAAGTAATTTGATATCTGTTCTCTAGGATGCCATCACATGTGAATGATTAAATCTTATTCCACTCATCAGCTCCATAGTCTTCCTACTCTCATTCTCATCCCCTATTCTTGTATCAGAAATTTATTTATGTGTTTTTAAAAACGTCTTTAAACATCAGTCATTTTACATTTTCACTAGAGTCAGCAAAGCATCTTCTATAAAATTGCCAAAGGCTGCCCTAAGATACATTGTCATTTTAGACTTAGTAGACACTTTGGTTTTCCTTTTAGGTATTGACAGCTCTTCTACCACAAGCAGTGCTTCTCCACTGCCCAACAGTTACGATGCCCTAGAAGGAGGCGGCTACCCAGGTAATTTGTTTTGTGCCTGTTTAATGGTTGCTTGAAAAGTCACTAACCATTAATTGCTTTCAAAACATGAACATGTATTATACATAATTAGCAGGGTGTATATTTTTTAACAGAAAAGGGGACATTTTCCTGGTATTTCTCAGCCTTAATTATATGGTATTAATTTTTATACACCAACTATGAATGTTGTTTTTGGGCAGCTTAAGGAAATTTATTACTCTATTTTTGTTATCATGCTCTTTATCATTTTCCTCCTTCTCAAAGTCTTTTAATAGTGAATAATTTTTCTCTTCTTTTCCCTTTTTTATGCTAATAACTCCTTAAATATATTTTATATTTCTGTTCTCATGCTTAGGTCCTTGAATTCCTTCCAACTAGCCTCTGAATATAAGTAGTCTTTGACTCTTTACTCCCCCTATGGCTCCTGGCTGCCTCCACCAGGTAAATAGATTAACCAACTTGGATGTAGTTTTTGGAGGCATTACTTTTAACCATATCAGGAAATAACTTTGGTCATTACATAGAAATAGGAGTAGTGGATAGTATTAAAGGAAAAACACACAAACTTAACCTTTTGTAATTAATAGTCATTTTTATTATAACATCTTATACTGTGATTTTTCTGATTTGCCTATCTCCTATCACCTGACAACCACACCTGACCTACCCTTTTTTCTCTCTCTCTTTCTGATGACTCCAAACTTTAGGACTAATAGAATAAGTAATGTTGCCCTTCTCTTCTTATCACTCTGAGAATAATCCAGGATTAAAGTTGAAGTATTCTGTACTTAACTGAATGCACTATCTTGCTGCCATTATCCTATGAATCAGAAAAGTTTAATCTCAGCTTAATATAGAATTTCCTTTTAATATTTTAAGAATACTTAAATAAGCTACTTTAGTCTTTTGTGGTTACAGATTTTTCCCACGTAGGAACCACTATTTGTGTGTATGTGTATAAGAAGTTGTGGACCATTCTAAAAGCAATCATTGTCATCAAAATATTCTAGAAGTTACTTCATCAACTAAAAGATGAATAGTCTAGCCTGGCCATTGTGGCTCAGTGATTGAGCATTGACCTATGAACCAGGAGGTCATAGTTTGATTCCTGGTCAGGGCACATGTCCAGGTTGTGGGCTCGATCCCTGATAGGGTCATGCAGAAGGCAGCTAATCAATGATTTTTATCATTGATGTTTCTATCTCTCCCTTTCCCTTCCTCTCTGAAGTCAATAAAAATATATTAAAAAAAGAAAGAAAGATGAATACTCTAACTGTATAGTATGTCATGAGCTTCAGAGTAACCTGAAGTGAAATGTCCAGTGTGGTGTAGTTAAAAGATCATGGCCTTGGAGTTGGGCCATGGTTTGTTTATATTCATTTATCAACAAATCTTATTCTCATTATGAACTATGCTTTCAGAGTAAGTGAGTGACCTACAGCAAATTTTCTAGCAATTTGTATAGCAACAAAATTAAGGAAAGATGTGAGCAACTGTAGCAGTAAGGTTAAATGAATTGAAAGTTTACTATGTCAGGTACTAGGATAGATTTTAGGACTATAGAAATGTATGAACTATTGTCCACTTCTTATAGAAGGGGATAAGTTTTAGACTTCCATGTTTATGAATCCAGTTCTTTATTTCTTATGCTGATGTCATGTTAAGCGACCTTTCTACTTACAGTCTCAACGCCATGAGGAGAGACAAGCAGGAAATTTAAGGATCTGACACTGCATTGACGCTCTTGTCCTTTTAAGTCTGGGATGTTACCAGAAAGCTAATAAGCCAAGCCTTGCCTAATTAACACATGATGATAGAGAGCAGAATGTGTAGGAATGTATCTTCAAAATTAGAGCAAATAGAGTCAGTAGAAAGATGTGATTCCTCAAGAAACTTTTTAAAAATAAATTTTATTTAGTCAGTTGCTTTTGAGAACGCATTGTTTTCATAGTCTGATTACTGGTGAAGAATATGATTTTTTATATGAAAATAGATTTGAATACATCTATATTATAGCTATGACTTGGAAAAAAAATCTAACAGTCAATATACCAAATTGTTAATAATGGTTATGTGTAATAGAATAATTTTTAGGATTTCTTCTTGTTATTCTTGTATATGATGATTAAATTTTCTACTGTTTTCATAATTTTAATCACATTTTAGTTTTTGTTTTAAATTTCAATAAAGGAAGAACATTGATTCATTAAATTGTATTGACATCTACTGCGTACCAGACATTGTTTTAGGAGCTGGACACTTCTAGACACTCTTTCATATTTTCATAGTCTTGCCTCTATAAATAATACAGATTTCTAGGGGATTATAGAAATATGCCACTCTTTTCATGGACATATTTTATAGATGGCAGGGTCAGATAAATGGCAAAATAGAGTAAAGAGTAGTTGACACTCTTTTTAGTGCTTTGCTTTGTTTTCTACTTTATAGCCCCATTCCTGAGGGAAAAAATAAAAGGAAAAACTGTTTTTTGTATGGTTAATATATAAATATAAAGGCCTTATCTATTAGAAATGCCACCTGAATATCAAAGTATTTGTTCAAGTGATACCAGTGAGGTTTTCTTAAAATAGGTCTATAAAAAAAAAAAAAAGGGTTGGGAACATATAAAACAGGATTAGCAAAATATTGATGATTATTAAAGCTGAATGATGAGTATGTGGGGTTTATTAGTCTATTCTCTACTTTTGTGAATGTTCAAAATTTCCCATAGTAAAAAGTTAAAGAAAAAGGGAAATGCCAGAGGTTATGGCTCTCCCAAGAGCCAAGTCTTTTTATACAGTTGTGTTTTCAGGTGTTAACACCTTGTCTTTCTCTTTGTTAGATATGCTTTCTTCATCAGCAAGCAGTCCTGCTCCTGATCCCGCTCCTGAACCTGACCCTACTCCAGCTCCAGTGCCCACTGCCCCTCAGCCTTCAAAAGTGGCTAAACCATTTGGATATGGTTACCCCACTCTTCAGCCTGGTTATCAGAATACTGCAGCACCACTGCACCCCGGAGGACAGCCCTGTAGCCCAGCATATTCTGGATTCCAGCAGTATACTCAAGTATGTATTTAGTCATAGAAAGACATTGCATATCTAAAAATTGTGAAACTATCAATTCTGACAAAATTTCTGGTGATTCAAATGGGTCATAGGTACAAATACAGATAAGCCTGGATTGAGCATAGAAAGAATTTGTTTCTAATTTTTTAAATATATTTTATTGATTTTTTACAGAGAGAAAGGGAGAGGGATAGAGAGTTAGAAACATTGATTAAAGAGAAACATTGATCAGCTGCCTCCTGCACAACTCCCACTGGGATGTGCCCGGAACCAAGGTACATGCCCTTGACCAGAATCGAACCTGGGACCCTGAGCCAAACCAGTTAGGGGTGTTTCTAATTTTCATGTGTGTGCATACATAGAAAAAATAAAAGGAAATATAAATATTAAATTTTTATTTTTTACTTATTTTTATTTATTTCATAGAGGAAGGGAGAGGGAGAGAGAGATAGAAACATCAGTGACGAGAGAGAATTATTGATCAGCTGACTTCTACATACCCCACACTGGGAATTGAGCCCACAACCCAGGCATGTGCCCTGACCAGAATTGAACCATAACCTCCTGGTTCATAAGTCAACATTCAACCACTGAGCCACGCCAGGCAGGCAACATTAAATTTTTAAAGAGGTTAAATTTGGATGAAGATATTAGCTGTAATTTTTCTTCATCGTACTTTTATTTTTCAGTCTTCATAATGTGCATGTATTAATTTTATCAAAATTAAATAAGCATTAAGTGTTCTGTGTGTTTTTTAATTCTGTATTACTAAGCTGGTTACCCCCAAAAAAATGATACAGCATAAATGTGGTTTGCCATTTTGGTTCCAACTCTTAACTTGAAGAAATCTGTATGACATATAACTAGGTACTAGCCTCCACATACATAAATGCTTGTCAGTGCTTATGTTCATTAACTACTTCTATGACCCATTTTGACATGACTTTGTTTGGATGCACCTCTTAAATACCATCTCAATTTAATAATACAGAACAGTAGTTTACATTTATATTTATTGAGAAGAAAATAAAATATAAAAAAGATGGCAAAAACATTCTATTTATAATAAAACTGTTCTTAGACTAACTTAATAGAAATTTCATCTTATAGTGAATTAAGAATAACAATTAGAGTGAAATAGTAAAATTCTTTGTTTCTGGATTTAATCTTAGAATTAAGGTTCAGAAGGAAGAAGAAAACTTAGGCACCAGAAAAATATGGTTGATTAGCACAAATTTCCCTGACTTCTGTTTTGTTAGGTTTTCCAGATGAAGCACATTTTTAATCACTCTGGTCTGACTTGTGTGCTTTAAGCAAATTGCTATTTGGGGTCATAATATGTCATTTATTTATACATTCTAATGAAAAGAAAGTCAAGTTCAAAGAAATAATCTGGTTCTTGGAATGTTGGGCAAGGAAAAAAAAATATTTTGAAATTGAAAGTGATGACATGAAAAGGTTTCATAATGACATAGGAAAAGGTCCTTGGCCAAACCTGGTCTGCTGCCAACTTTGGTAAATAAACTTGTACTAGAGCACAGGCACACTCATTCTTTTATGTGTGTATTATCTATGCCGACTTTTATACTACAGTAGTAGAGCTGAATAGTTGCAGAAGAGGCCAAGTGGCTCTTAAATTTTGAAATACTTATTATCTGGGCCTCTACAGAAAAAGGTTACAGACCTTTGACATAAGAGAATGGGAATTATCATTCTTGTCCCATCATATTTGGGAGGTTATTTTGGCAAGGTTAAGAGATTGTCTTTGGAATAAAAGTAAAAATTAATATTTAATATACTCGATTTTTAAATGTAGCCTCATTCTATTCTTCTGTAATCACAATCCTTTTTATACTCTAGCTTTAGATTAGAGAAGTTTGTATAAAGGGGAAGAGACAGACTGAAAAATAATGTTGTTAATCACAGTTGAAATGAGCATCCTAAAGCCAGAGCTTTAGGAGTGGACTCTTAGACATCATCCTAGTCCCAACTTTCATTTTTAAAACTTTTTTCTGAAATGCAATCCATAATATGTAAAAGTATATAAATTAGCAGCATGCAGCTTAAAACATTTCTACAAATTGTACATACTCACGTAGCCAACAGCCAGAGGCCATTCATGCCTTCTCTATTTATTAACCCTCCAAACAAGAATTGACAACTGTCTTGACTTCTAATATCAGATTAGTTTTGTTTGTTTTTGAAGTTTATATAAGTGGGATCATACTGTATGTACTCTTAGCTAGACTCTCTTGCTCAACAATGTACTTGTTATGTACTTGTAGTGAATACCCTTATTACTCAGATTATGGTCTCTAGATACCATCCCTTTAAAAAGAACCAAAATTCTTTTTTAATTTTAGCATAAATGGTTAATTCAAAGGCTAAAGGGGGAATAGTAGAAAATTTTATGCCAGAAAGTTAGGAATCTAACGAAGATTAATTAATAGGCTCATATCAGACGAGATCGGGCGCGTTCAGGGTGGTATGGCCGTAGACAATAGGCTCATATCAAAAGGACACCAGGGCTAGCTTGAAGGGGCTCTCACTGGCCAAAAATTAGATAGTTTGAGCATCAAAATGAGTAGCCACAATTCATTAAATCATTTGGAGTTAATCAAAAGCCATGCATTCATAGTGGTGCTGCAAATATAACAAAGGAAATGCAGAAAAATAAATGAAGCAAAACTCATTGACCATCATTGTACATTTCTATGACATTAGCTCATTATCCTGAAATTGTAATTGGATAAACTTGAAAACAAGCATTATGCTGCCTTTTTAGTAGGAACTGTATTCAGAAAAACCAAATTCTTGATGTTGAAAAGCATTGTTGCTGAAATTCTGTGAGGTTTAACCATGCTAATAAGATTTTAATTCATTCAGTATTTTTGCTTTCAGTTGTTGTTTTTTTTTAAGAATGCTTTAAATTGAACTGTCCTATTAAGTCATTCTACTGTTAACAACAGGTTTAAATGTTCTTTCTTTTTTCTATATATTAAAATCCTATATGTAGTATAATACATTTCATTCATGCTTGTTATATTGTTCTTTTTGTTTTGCTTTTAATTTATCTCTCAGCAGTATCCTGGTATGAACCAGCTGTCCTCCAGTCTGGGAGGACTGAGCCTTCAGAGTTCTATACAACCAGAAAGCCTAAGACCTGTAAACCTCACTCAGGAGAGGAATATTTTACCCGTGACTCCTATTTTGGCTCCTATACCTAACTTGAACTTAGACCTTAAAAAATTAAACTGTAGCCCAGAGTAAGTATTTATTATATAATTTTCAAAAACAGTAAAAGTAATATGGTATTAATTCCTTGAGTGGAAGTTTTGTTAATGTGAACACTTCTATTTTAGTTTGTGTAGATATTCTGGATATAAAATTCAATTTAGGTTGTTTTTTCCTGTCCCATCTCTGTCTTTTTCCACTTCCATTCCTATCACCTAATACGAGGGACCTTTTTTTCTTTTTTAGTGAAGGGTTTTAGGAACCCAAATCTATATTTTCCTTCTCTTACATTTTTTCTCCTCACTTTTCATCAGCAATAACTTCTCGTGTCTTTTAAATAAGGTGGAATCTTTACAGTTTTATACCCTTTTATCTTTGCTTGAAAAGGACATAAAGTTATATAATCGCAAGAACAGTTTTAACATGTTAAGCACCCAGCCTGCTTTGTCTTCCAGAAGGAAAGTATAGTGTCAGTCACCGGTGACTGACAGGGCGCTTAACATGTTAAATTAATGGTTTATCCCTGAATTTTCTTTTCCCACTCAGTATAGAATGTGAAGACCCGTTACCCCAGCCTATTTATCCAGCCTGAATTTAGATTTGGATTTCTTTTTGAGTATTTCCTCACCTCCTGGGGAAATTCAGCTGGCAGCCTGCATCTGGTGGCCATCCTCTGTGTGGATAAGCTCTGTTATGTACCTCACAGTGCCTCCAAGATAAAAAGTTCTCTGTTCTTGCCTGCTTTCAGTACTTCTGCGTCCTGGTAGGATATTCCTCTGCTCCCAGAAGACATCCTCTGCTCCTGGAATCTCTTATAAAGTAAACTCTGATTCACAGAACAACATTAAGTTCTTCCTTGTGTTAAGAGAGTTGGTATTCTTTAGAGCCAGTATTGCCCTTTGTAAGGCAATAGATTTCTAGCTTTTTAAAAAAGTATAATAAGCCTCTCTTTTTCAACCAAAATCTTATATAGTTTCCAATACAAAAAATGGAGCTTTCCAAGGGTCCCCTTTCTACTCCCCCACCCTACCACCTATCCTCCATCTGTGCCTAAGGAAGTTCCAAGATCACTTCGATAAAAAATGAATAAATTGTTTCTAGGTTGAAAATAGCTGCCCATCCTTCTGAGTGTAAGCTTCTGTCAAGTCAATAAGAATGCGGATTATGGCCTTTATTATGAATAGTTAGGCATTCCCAAATAGGTGAGTGTAGTATATTGTATGTGTATATGTACATGTATATGAATATGTATTAAAGAGTCCATAGGGAGGGAATGCTGTATGCGTTTCTACTTAGTTATATGTTTTCTGTGAAAATATCTCATCAAAATAGAGTAATTAGGAGTACAGGCTTTAGAATTGGACATACCTAGGCTGCTTACCCTGGTTCCACTGATAAGTAGCTATGAGATTTTGTGCCAATTATATAACCTCTCAAATTCTTAGCATTGTCAACTGTAAAACAGGAATAATAATTGTGCCTACATATTAAGATAAATTATTCATATGATAAATATTAGTGAATGCCTTCTAAGTAAAGTGCCAGGCACTGTTTCTGGTGCTGGGCATGAAGCAGTAAACTGAACAGATTTCCCAGTCTCATGTAACTTAGATCCTATTAAGGAAGACATACTTTGAGCAGTCAAACTAATAAGTATATAATGAAATGTCAGCGTATTACTATGAAGTAGGGAGTAGTAAAAGTGGAGGGTGACTGTTTTTTATTGAGGAGTCAGGACAGCTTTTCCCAAAGAGTTAACATTTGAGTAGAGATCTGAAAAGAAGTGAGAGAGTGTGCCCAGCTGCTTGGACTGCACACATAAAGGTCCCGGAGCAGGAACACCACCAGCCTGGATTAGAGTGTATCTGGCTTTCTCTGCAGACTGTCAATCACTCTAAGGAAAATGCCTTTCCTGGTTTCTCCTACTTCTGCTTTTTAGCTCTTTATTGATTCTGTGCCTACTGACCTTAACTTACAACTTAATAAGTTATAAGTACTTACTGTATGAGAGGAATAGTCCTATGATGGCACAGGACAAAATGATCTCTGATCTCAAGTGGAAAAGACAGACTAATTGATACCACAGAAGCATAAACAGATCTCAGAGCACAGAGGGAGAAGTCCTTCTGACTTGTGATCAGGGGTGAGTGGGGCTTCAGAGGAAGCAGGAACTGATGAGTCTCAGGCTAGGAGTTCAGTGGGTGAAAAGAGGGGAGTAAAAAAAGAAAAAGCATTATTAAAAGTGCAAAGATATGCTTTTCATTCACGTTTTCTTCTCCCTCCTATTTATGCCCTACATGCTAGTCATAATGGAGTAATTGTTTTTCTACCATGAAAATGTTGAGTCCTTAATTTAGGTATTTTCACATTTTTACATATATACATGTTTAAAGTAATAAGGACCTTCCAAATTAGCATTACAGACCATACTCAAATGATTTTCATTTATGCCCTTAAATCAGCGGTTCTCAACCTGTGGGTCGCGACCCCTTTGGCGATCGAACAACCCTTTCACAGGGGTCGCCTAAGACCATCCTGCATATCAGATATTTACATTACGATTCATAACAGTAGCAACATTACAGTTATGAAATAGCAACGAAAATAATTTTATGATTGGGTCACAACATGAGGAACTGAATTTAAAGGGCCAGAAGTTTGAGAACCACTGCCTTAAATGTTCTTATTTATCTACAACAACTGTCTACTTCAGGGTGTTTGTTTTTTGTTTTTTTCTGATAGCTAATGTAGTCCGTGTTCTTTATATTTTTTGCAGTTCCTTTCGGTGTACTCTGACAAATATTCCGCAGACACAGGCTTTACTGACTAAAGCTAAGCTTCCTTTAGGATTATTGTTACATCCCTTCAGAGACCTAACGGTAAAGTCATATTTAAAAATATTTGTGGGTACTGACATGTGTTTTTATGTGCAAGGTATTTAGATTATATATTTTCTTAGAATTTTTTCATCTTCTTTTATTTGAAGTTAACAAATTTCTGTCCAGTTCAATTCAGCAAACATTTTCTGAGCACCTGCTTTGTGACAGGTCCTAAACTAAGCACTGGTAAATATAGAGGTGATTAAGTCATTGGCCTTGTCCCTAAGAAAGTCTTCTCTAACAGGTAACAAAGATGTAAGAACAAATAATTACATGCAGGAGAATTAATACATGTTAACTAATCAAATTCTATAAGGTATTTAGGTGGTGAGTATAGTATGGGAAGTAATTTCCTCTGGCTATAGTAGCAGAAGTTTTCTATGAGTGATGAAGTCTGAGCTGGATTTTGAAAGATTAGTTTTGAAAGTTGGAGAGGCCATAGAGGATAAACTTAAGGAGTCCTAGAGGCCTGGTGCACTTGTGGGGGAGGTTCCCCTCAGCCCAGCCTGCGCCCTTTTTCGCAGCCCAGGATGCAGACATCCTTAGTGCTGCAGAGGTGGGAGAGGCTCCCACCACCACAGCTGCATTCACCAGCCATGAGCCCAGCTTTTGGCTGAGCTCTGCTCCCCATGTGGGAGCACAGTGACCATTAGGGGACAGCTCCTTGCGTCGAGCATCTGCCCCCTGGTGTTCAGTGCGCATCATAGCAACCAGTCGTTCCCTAGTTCGGTTGATTTGCATATTACCCTTTTATTATATAGCAGCGGTTCTCAACCTGTGGGTCGCGACACCTTTGGCGGTCGAACAACCCTTTCACAGGGGTCGCCTAAGACCATCCTGCATATCAGATATTTACATTACAATTCATAACAGTAGCAACATTACAGTTATGAAGTAGCAACGACAATAATTTTATGGTTGGGTCACAACATGAGTAACTGTATTTAAAGGGCCAGAAGGTTGATCAACCAAAGGACTTGTATGCATTCATATAAGCCAAACCAATGGGCACGGACAACAGGGGAATGAGAGCATGAGTGCGGGCCGGGGGTTGGGGGTTAAAGGGGGGATCAGGACACATTTGTAATACCTTAACCAATAAAGAAATTAAAGATAAAAAAATAAAAATAAAATACATACTCAAAAATAAATAAATAAATAAATAAATAAAGGGCCAGAAGGTTGAGAACCACTGTTATATAGGATAAAGGAATCACCAACATTGATGTACTATTAGGGAAGAAAACTGTATGATTATTCCTAACTATTAAATAACCTTCAGAATAATAAAGTCCAGACACCTCGAGTCTATTGAATTAAAACATTACTTGTTTAAGTTTCCAAAGTCTGTTTGGTTTAATACCTAGCTTGTTGGATTTTTTTCACAAAGTTCTGGTATTTCATGCAAAAATATATTTAAACTAAGATTTTGAAACTTCAGAAATAAATTTTATTGAGGTACATTTTATTTATACTTTACAAGCTGCATTTCTCACTTCCACTGTTTTACTCCTGTGACTTTCTACCCCTCTTCTTGCTCCTGAGTTTCTTTTGTTCTTACTCATCCACACAATATTGATTTGCCTCTCTATTATGCTAGGTTCTGAGGATACAAAGGTCAGTACGCTTCCTCATGGAGCTTGCTTTCCTACTAAGATGAACAGAAAGGAGCAAAGTGAATAGCAAATAAAATAATTAGGATATGTAATGAGGATCTTGAATTCATTCAGTAAATACTATTTGATAACTTGTAATACTGTTACAACCTTTATGTCTGACCAATATAGTTAATTTCCCATATACACAGGTGAGAAATTTTAAAACAAAGAAATATACTAAAAGGTTATTGGGTTAATTCAGGAAGATAGAATAATACGTGATTTTTAAAGGCCTTTTTCACATTTTCTAACTTCCTTAAATTGAATATAAAGTTCTTCAAACTAAGCATAAAGATGTATTTGTTTCAAAGGCACATTTTGTTTGTTTTCTTGTGGCCTGGGCTCCCACTGGGATTGTTGTGGCTGTCAAATGAGCAGTGCAGATAGCACCAGGTGCGGAGACAAAGGCATTTTTATATGGTATATGTTTCTCTGTGTTATTTCTTGAATCTAGCTGATAAGCTCTGAGATATAGATATATAGAGAGAGATATCTATCTGTCGATAGATAGATAGATAGATAGATAGATAGATAGATAGATAGATAGATAGATACAGATATTTTTTGTTTGTTTGTTTGTTTTTTTGCCAACCAGGCTTTTCTTGTCAGCTAGTAGCTTTTATTGCATTTGGTTGGACTTTATTTTGGTATTATTCTTATATGAAGATTATGATAAAAGAGGGGAAAAACTTGATAGCTGCTTCTGTTACTTAGCGCATCACTGGATTTTATTAAAATGCTTCAGTTTCAAAACACAGTTATTGTTTTGTTTGATTATGATCACAGCAGCATGTGTGTTTCCTGGGGTGTTTGTTCTGCTACAACATCTTTATTTTACTTTCTAGCAATTACCCGTGATAACATCAAATACCATTGTGAGGTGCCGATCTTGTCGAACATATATCAACCCTTTCGTATCCTTCATTGATCAGCGTAGATGGAAATGCAATTTGTGCTATAGAGTCAATGATGGTGAGTTCAGATTCTTAAAATAAGTGTGCTTAATATTATTGTAAACATTGTGACATTTTTCATCTAGTCTCTCTGCTCAGTACTTTGAAAACTTTCATACCACTTTTAATGGTGAGAGTATAGGCTAGGGCAGTGGTTGGCAAACCGCGGCTCTTTGGCCCCTTAAGTGTGGCTCTTCCACAAAATACCACGTGCAGGCACGCACGTACAGTGCGATTGAAACTTCGTGGCCCGTGCACAGAAGTCGGTTTTTGGCCTGGGCGAGTCTATTTTGAAGAAGTGGGGGTACATTCGCTGAGGTCGACCCCTCAGATTGAGGACGTTTTTAGCAAAGGCCAGCTTAGGAATACCCTAATTAAGTTAATAACAATGTACCTACCTATATAGTTTAAGTTTAAAAAATTTGGCTCTCAAAAGAAATTTCAGTCGTTGTACTGTTGATATTTGGCTCTGTTGACTAATGAGTTTGCCAACCACTGGGCTAGGGACACTTCATTTTGGCTAGCCAAGGAGATAATGAGGAGAAGTGACAGTAAGGTCAAACTAAAAGGTATTCATAAAACAAGTAGTGAAGCCAAAACCGGTTTGGCTCAGTGGATAGAGCGTCGGCCTGCGGACTGAAAGGTCCCGGGTTCGATTCCGGGCAAGGGCATGTACCTGGGTTGTGGGCACTTCCCCAGTGGGGGATGTGCAGGAGGCAGCTGATCGATGTTTCTCTCTCATCGATGTTTCTAACTCTCTATCTCTCTCTCTTCCTCTCTGTAGAAAATCAATAAAAAATATATTTTAAAAAAAAAAAATCTTTAAAAAAAAAAAAAAAACAAGTAGTGAAGGTCACGCAGGTGAGGTCCTGCAGACTAATTACGCTTGACCCTGACAAGTTAAGATTGTCTTCTGTTGATACATTTGGTTCGTTCTACTCATAGACCTTTGCCATTGTCATTGTATCTGATCACATGGGTGCAGTGTGTCTGTTTTCCCCCTTAGTCATTTCTTAGGATATCTTAGTGTGATTGCTTTCAAATTTGTGTTTCTGTCTGATTTTTTTCCCCATGTCATTGTGGTAAATAGACCACAAACCTAAAAAGCACGGTTACTTGTGTTCTGGTTTCCTAACCCGATTTCATAAAAAAAGTTTCTTAATCCTTCTGCTATATTTTTTAAAGAGGGCTTAAGGAATTAGTTTTTACCATTAGATGTTCACAGAATTATTGTAAACCTTATATAAATTAATGATAGAGGTGTTTATTTCCAGGAGTGCATATGTGTGCGCAGCTATAAATTGTGTTACTAAATTTATACTGGATTCCTAATTCTTACCTAGTTCCTGAAGAATTTATGTATAATCCCCTTACCCGCTCTTATGGAGAGCCTCATAAACGGCCAGAAGTTCAGAATTCAACTGTGGAGTTCATTGCTTCTTCTGATTACATGGTAACTATTCAGTGTTAAAGTTACTCTTGGGATCAATTGTATTGGTCATTTGTAATTTGCTATTAAGTGAATTTTTGTTCAAATTTTGAATTTTTAAAAATGAATTTTAGAAAAAAAATTTTATTTATACTTAACAAATAGAAAACTCTTGGTAAAGGTTACTTGATCTAGAAGAATGCAGTTATGTCACTAAGAAATCTTAGTAATGTTTTATGATAAGCACTAGCATCTACAATTTGTTGCCGTTCTGATTATATTACTTACATAGAATGAATATAAATATTCATTTACCATTTAATACTTAAGACCCTCCAACAGAAAAACTCATGTTTTTGCCAAAAACTGTAATTTTCAAGCTCTTAAAGATATAATCTTTAAAAAAAGATGCAATCTTAATGTTTTATCCAGTACATATATCAAGATAAATGGATATGACTTTATTCTAATTTCTCCTTTTTCAGTTCATCATAAAATTCTATCTGTTCTTTAATTATACTGACTCTGAACTCTCATTCTAATTTTCTACTTACAAAAAGAAATTTTTTACCTAAGTTCTACTAAACTTTATCATACTGACTCATTTTAAATATATTTATAATAACATGTTTCCTCTGTATCCTTTTTTCTAATCTTTGTTGTTGACAAACATGTAAAGTGGTCAAGAATAACTAATGTGTATTAAATTTCTAATGCTTAACCCATCTCTTTATTTTTCTAATTTTTATGGTTCTTTGTGTTTAATATAGCATCTGCCCACTTAACTACTATTTTCTTACCTGTTTTCTATTATAGTAAACTTCCTTTTAGTCACTGTCACTTTTAACTTCTTTACAACTTACTATGTTCTCAGCTCTGTTCTGGCTCTTTAGGAATCTTAATCTAATTAAAGTGGTATAGCAAAAAGTTTTTGCCATGACCCATATGATCCCTGGTTGACACTTAAAAAAAACAAGAAGACTTTATATATCCTTTTATTTTAACTTCCTGTAACAGTTTTCAAGCTTATTTCAAGGAAGAGAAAATAGTATAATCATCATTTACCCATCAGTGAGCTTCAACAGTTATTAACCTTGTGCTATATATATTTCATACTTTATTTCCAGCCCCTCCTCCCTTCACCCACTCTGGAGTTTATTAAATGCTAATTCCAGCATTATATATTTAATCCATTAATACCATTATATATCTCTAGTAGAGAAGGAACATAGAAATACCATCACAAGGACTTTACACTTGGCACTTAACCGTTGGGTTTCATCCACCACCAGGTGACCCAATAGTTAGTACTAATGATTATTGAGTTAAAGAAATTAAATTTTAAAAATGTTTTTAGGGGCAGGGAAGGGATATAGAGGTTGATATTAAATAATAAGTAAATTTAATTTTTCTTTGAAAGATATCTCAGCCAAGACTCTCAGGAAAACATTTAACACATCTATTTAACCATTACTGTATAATGGCTGCTTTATCATGCTTAATCCACAACCAACCTTATAAGAAAAAAGTCAAAGGAATGTCATTTTCACTAGCACATGAGATCTTACAAAACATCCTACTTATGTATATTTTTGTATAACATACTCAGTAAATATCCAGTGGTATGGTGATATAAAAAGAACACATTGTACCTATTAAATAAATTACATTATTTTTATTTCTTTCAGCTTCGTCCTCCTCAACCCGCAGTTTACTTGTTTGTTTTAGATGTGTCTCATAATGCAGTGGAAGCTGGGTATTTGACAATTTTGTGCCAGTCACTGTTAGAAAATCTAGACAAGTAAGAATTATTTTATTCAAAATAAATGTATATGTATATAAATATGAAGTGTTTATTAGCAATTCATCGTGTTGGTTTTTATTAACTTTGATTTCATTTTAAGAGTATTTCCTGTCCACCATAAAATATAGATCCTGCTACTTGGATTTTATTATGATTTATGACTTGGTATCTGAATCATAAAATCATAAAGTTTTAAAACTTAGTAAGAAATTTTTTAAAATACATTTTTATTGATTTGAGAGAAAGGGAAACATCAATGATGAGAGAGAATCATTGATCAGCTGCCTCCTGCATGCCCCACACTGGGGATTGAGCCTGCCACCAGGACATGTGCCTTCTGATTCATAGATCTATGCTCAATCACTAAGGCATGCCGACCGGGCTTAGTAAGGAATTTAGATCTCCTCTACCTTAGCAGATCTCAGTACTGGAGCCCAGAAAACTTTACTTGGCCAGGGTGTCAAAAATCTGGATGGAAGAAGTCTAGCTGTAATTTTTACCTGAGCAAGGGGTTTTCCATAAGGTAGTTTTAAATGTGCTAAAAGAGAATGAGCCAGATAAAGGGAAAGAAGGAATTGATTTTCTGCTCAGTATTTTCCAGGAAGCCAGAAACTGAGCTCTTCATTTTGGCACATTAGTAATGAGCTGTATTGTGAAAGTGGAAACCGTATTGGATGGGTTGCTTATACCTGGCTCTAATTCCTCTCTATGTGTCTGTTAGTCATGAAGGGGACCCTCAATGAGGTTTAATAATGAACCTTCCAATTCTCAGTAAAACAAAGTTGTTTTTACATTACTTCTTTTTATTACAATACCCACAAGAGATAAGACTTAAAGATTGTTAGTAAGAGTGGTTCCTACTACAGTGGTTTCTCACTTGTCCAAAGGTGTCTGGTGGTTATGTGTGATGAATGCTGTGTTGCAAGTAGTCTTGGTGATCCCAGAAGGTTCTCCTCCAACTTCCATTGAGTGAGAGTCCTTGCTCTGCTGAGTACTAGCTCTAGTCATCAGAGTCTGCATATCACTGATCTTGGCTATGAATAAAACTGAACGTTAAGACCTTTGAGACTGTTTTAAAAATCCAGAAATATTAAATGATTTGCTTTTACTTTGTGTTAGTAACTTAGAGTTTTCATATTTTTCTCCTTGATTGAAGCATTTGCCCTATTTTTAGTCAAAAGTGCTTACTTCAGATACAGTTTTAGCAGTAAGTGGCAGTGGACGATCCCCTGCAAAGAAATCATTTTTAAGACCGAAGAGTTAGCTTACTGGAAAAGTATGAGGATATAGCCATAAAAATGGGAACCAGTCCAGCAAAAATGAGTGACTGTTGCAAATTAAACAGACTATGCAAAACCAAAAGTATAAATAGTTAAATCAATGAAGAGAGGGAATCACTGATTGGCTGCCTCCCTCATGCCCCTCACTGGGGATCCAACCCATAACCTGGGCATATGCCCTTCAGGCCACAGGCCACAGGCCGAAGCTCTATCCACTGAGCAAAACCAGCTAGGGCTCAAAAATATGTTTAAAGGTTTACTAAAACAATAAATTATGTAACAGCAGTTAGCATAGTTGGTGGTACTTAGAAATACCCTTCTGGGCCACTTGGCGTGGCTCAGTGGTTGAGTTTCAACCTATAAACCAGGAGGTCACGGTTGGATTCCCTGTCGGGGCCCATGCCTGGGTTGCAGGCTTGATCCCTAGTGTGGGACCTGCAGGAGGCAGCCAATCAGTGATTCTCTCTCATTGATGTTTCTATCTCTCCCTCTCCCTTCCGCTCTGAAATCAATAAAAATATATTTTAAAATAAAGAAATACACTTCTGTACAATATAGCGTTTATCTTATAAGAAAAGCTTGATGGGCAGTGAAATGTTAATTTATTCTTTTATACTGTGGCATTGACCTTTGAATATACTGCGTTCTGGCAGAATATTTTTAAAAGATACATGATAGATAAGATGCCTTGATCTTAAATGTGGTTTTTATTTAAAATTTTATATGTTAAAATCTGATGTGCATTACATTCAGTCTTTTCAGGAAAGCACTTTTTTGCCGTTCTGCCCTTAAAATGTTTAAACAAGATATACTATTTTTGTTATATTGGAACTGAAAATATGAGTAATTTTTCACTTAAAATAATGCATTTCAAAGCAGTCAGCAAGAAGTCTTTGGTTTTTTTTTAAATCATGTTATTTTTAGCCCTTGCTAGTGTGGCTTAGTTGGTTGGAGCGTCATCCCATGCACCAAAGGGCACATACCTGACTGGTAACAAACAAACCCCCTGGGTTTCAGGTTCAATCCCTGGCCCTGGTCAGAATCAAGGGAGGCAGCCGTTGTTTCCCTCTCACATTTATGTTTTTTTTCTCTTCTCTCTCTCTCTCTCTCTCTCTCTCTCTCTCTCTCTCTCTCTCTCTCTCTCCACCTTCCTCCCTCCCTCCTTTCCTTTCTCCCTCCCCTCTCCTCTCTAAAAAATCATTGAATGTGTCCTTGGGTGAGGTTTGCATAAATCTAAAATAATAAAAGCATAATATGCTAATTAGACCAGACGTCCTTCTGGACATCCCTCTGGACAACCTTCCAGATGAAGCCCGGGCCAGAGGGAAGCTGGTGCTGGCAGCCAGGGGAAGGAAGGTCTACTCTTGCATGAATTTCGTGCATAGGCCTCTAGTAAATAAACAAACAAACAAACAAAATAATCATGCCATTCTTAGTTTTGGCTTACTATTTGAATATGCTAGTTCAATTTTCTGACCTAGGAACTCTAAATGTGTTAGTGGTTTCATCTGAAGATGGAATGTTTCATCCTTACTCTCCCCTGATATCTGTTGATTTAGATAAGGATGACTTTTCTGTCCTCTATGAAAAAGCATATGTAGTTATTCTTAGGCTTGGCTTCCTACTTGATTATTTACTTAAATAAAACATGTTACTAAGCACTGTAAATTTTTAAATTGTCATTTTTATCTTTAGGCTTCCTGGGGATTCACGAACAAGAATAGGATTTGTGACCTTTGATAGCACTATTCACTTCTACAATTTACAAGAAGGATTATCACAACCTCAAATGTTGATTGTGTCTGATATAGATGGTAAGCAGTGAATAAAATAAAAGTATTTTTAATTACTAAGTTTGGAGTTGATGCTACTTTATTTGACAGTACATCTTATAATGCTCTAAGGATAATTTGGTGCACTTAGATATTTGTTTAAAAATTATTATTTCCTGGAAAATACTTGATTCTAAGGTTTTTACACCTGTATATATATGTACTTTTGCATGCGTGAACACATGTGTATAATACATACAGAGAATAAAGCAATACTATAGTATCCATTATATAGGTGGCCTAAGGAAAACTAAGATTTTTTTTATATTACTATGTCCTTTTGACTTAATTTATCTGTTGATTAAAATATGTTTTCTCTATAGATGTTTTTCTGCCTACTCCAGATAGCTTACTTGTGAACCTACATGAAAGTAAAGAGGTGAGATTGATTTTTTTCCTTAGAGTATTAAAATGTTTCTGTTATTTCAACTATTCACTGAAATGTTTACCATTTCCTTGGTCTATTAACATTTTAATAGACAATGTGGTAGCATATTCATTGACTCCTCAATTTACGGTTCCCCCAAATGTGGTGGCATATACTGTCTCTGGGATGTTTTAAAGAATATTGCCTTGCCTTCTGAGTAATTCAACTTTTAATCTTTGTTTTCCCAGCTGATAAAAGACTTATTGAATGCATTACCAAATATGTTCACCAATACAAGAGAAACACACAGTGCCCTTGGTCCTGCGCTTCAGGCTGCCTTTAAATTAATGTCTCCAACAGGTGGCCGTGTGTCTGTATTTCAGACACAGTTACCTTCCTTGGGTGCAGGACTTCTACAGTCCAGAGAGGATCCTAACCAGAGATCAAGCACAAAGGTATTTTATATTTCGTTTCTGTGTCATATTCAGGATGTTGTTTTCTGCTTCTAGAGACTGTAATTATTTGTTCATTCTACTTTTCCACTTCACTAACAGTTTAAAAGGAAACTCGTAAGAGAGTTAACTTGAATTATTTTGTTTTTGTGTTGCAGTATATTCTTTTTTTATTATTTGTTTGCAAGTCATAGAAATTTAGGAATAATTAACTCTAACCCTTTCATTTTATAGATAAGGAAACAGATTAAACTATATATATTGCCAAAGGTTAGATAACCATTTAATGGCAAAAATGTGACTTAATATTCTGATTCCAGTGTTCTTTTCTGTTACACAATAATATACTTATTAAATCTGAGATATTATCATTTAACATGCTCATACTAATAAACATTTTAATTATGATGGCAATACAAATTATTGTATAAAACTTATACAATAATTTGTGCCACATAAGTGCTTTATAAATGTTAGCAATTATTATTGTTACTAGAGGCCTGGTGCACAAAATTTGTGCACAGGGTTGGGGGGTCCCTCAGCCTGGCCTGCGCCCTCTCACAATCCGGGACCCCTCGGGGGGTGTCAGGCCTAAACCGACAGTCGGACATCCCTCTTGCAATCCAGGACACTGCATGCACCATGACCATACTTTTCATACGGGTGAAAGGCATCTTGCTGTTATATGGACAGCTACATTTTTGCCCTGATTATAAAAAGCAGTACATAACATGATCCTTCTGAGGCAGTAGTACCATTTTCCCCATCTTATGGGTGGAAAAACTGAAGCAGAGAGAAGTTAAGTAATTGGCTTTGTCACACAGTTGTAAGTGTCAGAATCAGAGCTGACCACAAAATGTGCAAGCCAGAGCCCATGCATGTCATCGCTGCATCATCCTGTTTTTTCAGTGTTAGAGTAGCCTTGCCAGGTTTTAATTTTTAAATCTAAGAGACTGTTCCCAATATATAGGGTAGGGTCCCTAGGCGTGGCCAGTGATCAGGACCATCTGTGGGGCGATCAGCAGGTGGGGCATTCAGGGGGGGTCCCCACTAGCACCTGCCTTGGCTGGCGGCCTGGCACCACCCGCTCGCCAGCCCCGCCCCCCATCCCGTCGCCTTTCACCTCCCTCTGCCTCCTCGTGGTCAGTGCGCGTCATAGCGATTGGTCATTCCGCCGTTCGGTTGTTTTGCATATTAGGGTTTTTTTATATAGGACTAGTAGCCCTGCACATGAATCCGTACGCCAGTAGGTCTGCCGCCCTCCTGTAGCACTCCACCCGCTGTCCCGCCCTCCTGTAGCTCCCCCCCCACCCCCATAGCTTGTTGCCCTGCCCTCTCCTGTAGCTATCTGTCGCCCGCTTGTAGCCAGTAGGTCACTTCCACCCTCTTGTAGCTCCCCCGCCCCCTCGGCTCTCCCCCCCACCCCCATAGCTTGCTGCCCTGCCCCCTCCTGTAGCTCTTCACAGCCCACTTGCACCTCGCTGGCCCACCCTCCTGCTGATCCGTGATCAGGGTGTAATGGCTAATTAGCATATTCCTCTCTTATATAGGATTATTCTAGAAAATCTGTGCCAACTGCCTAGACCAGCCGTGGGCAAACTACGGCCCGCGGGCCGGATCCGGCCCATTTGAAATGAATAAAACTAAAAAAAAAAAAAGACCGTACCCTTTTATGTAATGATGTTTACTTTGAATTTATATTAGTTCACACAAACACTCCATCCATGCTTTTGTTCCGGCCCTCCGGTCCAGTTTAAGAACCCATTGTGGCCCTCGAGTCAAAAAATTTGCCCACCCCTGGCCTAGACACTTTATTTTTTTTAAATATATTTTACTGATTTTAGAGAGGATGGGAGGGGGAGAGAGAGAGAGAGATAGAAACATCAATGATGAGAGAGAATCATTGATTGGCTGCCTCCTGCACGCCCCCTACCGGGGATCAAGCCACAACTCAGGCATGTGCCCCTGGCCAGAATCAAACCTGGGACCCTTCAGTCTGCAGGCTGACACTCTATCCACTGAGCCAAACCAGCTAGGGCTGCCTAGACACTTTAAAAAAAACTATTTGCTGTTGGGCGGGGTTGTGGGGGGATGGTGGAGATACCGCTTCTTTAATATAAGAGAGATATAGAAACGGTAGCAGCCCAGTGCATGACATTCATGCACTCGGTGTGTAGGGGTCCCTCAGCCCGGCCTGCACCCTTTTGCAGTCCAGGAGCCCCCAGGGGATGTCCGACTGATGGAGGGAGTGGGCCTAAGCTGCAGTTGGACATCCTTAGCTCTGCTGTGGAGACGGGCCGCTGTGCTTGCCAGCAGTCAGCCTGGCTTGTAGCTGAGTGGTGCTCGAACTGACCACCAGAGGGCAGTTCCTGCGTTGAGCGTCTTCCCCCTGGTGGTCAGTGCACATGATAGTGACCGTTCGTTCCGCCATTCAGTCAGTTTGCATTACCCTTTTATTATATAGGATATGCACAATACAAGGCTTCAAGTTCTTACTTTGTGACTTGTTGACTTAGGTTGTACAACATCTTGGCCCTGCAACTGATTTTTATAAGAAGCTGGCTTTAGATTGCTCAGGGCAGCAGACTGCAGTGGATCTGTTCCTTTTAAGTTCACAGTACTCGGATCTTTCTTCTCTAGGTAAGGGGACACTGTGTTTATCTGTGTACATACAGTTTTAGCATGTAAATTAAATCTAAACTCTTTAGTAAGCATTCTCAATACTTTTGGAGAGAAAGACATGTGAATTACATAGATAATATCTCTGAAATTACATGTGAATTACATAGATAATATCTCGGAAAATTAGCAGTAAATTTTAAAGCGCTATACCAGTATAAAATGCTATTGATATTTTATTTTTAAAATATAATTTCTTTGTGCTATTCTGCTCAACAATAAACCTTATATTTTATAAATGTTTGTGTTTTCTCAGATTTATATATTACCTTTATTTTCACAGTTTTTGTTTTCTCATTATGACTTAGATTTCTTCATAATATAGAATTTATACTCCTATTGGACAAATATAAAATACTTTTTAAATTTCTCTTTAAAGCTTGCATGTCCAAGTATTCAGCAGGCTGCATCTATTATTACCCATCTTTCCATTCTACTCACAATCCTTCACAAGCAGAAAAGTTACAAAAAGAACTAAAACGTTATCTCACAAGGAAAATTGGATTTGAAGCTGTTATGAGAATAAGGTGTACTAAAGGTATGTTATAAAAACTCTACTTTATAATTAAATTAGCATTCATATATTGAGTATCTATAACTATAATTTATAATGGTTGTTCAATATAAAAGACTTTATGCTGGATCTTAACCTGATATATAATAACCATTGCCCAATTTTTACAGTAATTTGAATAAGTGGGCAAAAATCATGTTTTGCTTTATTAGGAAGAACCTAAGAGAAAGCCCATATTGGAGGTGATTTAGAAAGAGAATTGGAGGAATAGGGAAGATCTTAAGTGAAAATGGTAAAATTAATAATCTTTGCCCTCATCATCATTATTCAAATAGTCTTCAATTTACATTACCTTGATTTTATGTGAATGTTTGCAGGAGGGATTCTGATCACTTATTTTAATTCTTAAATGAGTTTTTACAGTAACCCCCGTTTTAAAAATGTTTTACATTAGATCTTTTGTGGAACCTACATTGGTTCTTTTGAATTGGTATTTTAGAACCTCTACCAACACACTCCAATCCTATCCCCAAGTTCTCCTTTTCATTCAAAATCAGAGACATTTTTTTACTTTGTAAAGTAGTTGTAGCCTGAGATATACTACTATTGCTTCATCTTTTATAACAACTTTTCTCTTCTCTAGGTCTTTCAATGCACACTTTTCATGGAAACTTCTTTGTGCGTTCCACTGATTTGTTGTCCCTCGCCAACATCAATCCTGATGCTGGATTTGCAGTACAGCTGTCAATTGAAGAAAGTTTGACAGACACTTCCTTAGTATGCTTTCAAACAGCCCTGTTATATACATCAAGCAAAGGTAACATTAGGAGCCCTAACTGGTTTGGCTCAGTGTAGAGCATCAGCCTGCAGACTGAAAGGTCCAGGGTTCAATTCTGGTCAAGGGCATGTACCTTGGCTGCGGACACATCCCCAGTGGGGGCAGCTGATCAATGTTTCTGACTCTCTGTCCCTCTCCCTTCTTCTCTATAAAAAATCAATAAAATATATATTTTTTTTAAAAAAAGGTAACATTAGGAGAAATGAAATATAACTTGTAGCAATAATTCTCCTCTCACATGGTGGTGAGAATGGGGAGAAAGAATGAACATACAGTGGAAAGTGATGGGATTTGCATCAGCTAGTCAAACATATGTTCTGCGTGTTTCTTTTTTAAACTTTTTTAAATCTTTAAATGATATCTTTTTTGACTTGCATTCCCAGGATCATATGTATCTGGTAAACCATGCTATTTATTATGTTGGATATAATTTAGAATGAATGATCTATATCAGGGGTCCTCAAACTTTTTAAACAGGGGGCCAGTTCACTGTCCCTCAGACCGTTGGAGGGCCGGACTAGAGTTTAAAAAACAACTATGAACAAATTCCTATGCACACTGCACATATCTTATTTTGAAGTAAAAAAACAAAACGGGAACAAATACAATATTTGTATTTGCATGTGGCCCATGGGCCGTAGTTTGAGGACCCCTGATCTATATATATAAAAGTCTAATAAGCAACCATTCAACCAGTAGCTATGATGTGCACTGAACACCAGGGGGCAGATACTCAACACACAGGCTTGGAAACATGGAACAGACTGATGAATCTCAGAGGAAAGAAGGGAAGGGAGACAGGAAGAGATTAACCAAAGATTTTATATGCATACTAGAGGCCAGGTTGCACAGATTCATGCACCAGCGAGGTTCCCTCAGCCTGGTCTGTGGGTCAGGCCAAAACCAGCAGTCCAACATCCCCCGAGGGGTCCCAGATTGCGAGAGGGTGCAGGCCAGGCCAAGGGCTCCCACCAGTGCACGAATCCATGCATTGGGCCTCTAGTATTAAAATAAAAGCCAAACCATAGTATGTGTTCATAGTATATCTTCAGATTTAGAGAGTGTTTAGTTTTCTTTAAAACACATTCACTGTGAAACTTAGTTTTTACATTTCAGTATCCTGTTGAAGATTTAATTGATCAAAACAATAACCTGAGTAATTTTTTAACCAGTTCTCTTTGTTTCTTTCTTTTTCTAACATATTTTGCAATGACATTTGTTCATCACTTTGTTTAGGTGAGCGGAGAATTAGAGTGCATACACTTTGTTTGCCAGTGGTAAGTTCACTTGCAGACGTATATGCAGGAGTGGATGTACAAGCTGCCATCTGCCTTCTGGCAAACATGGGTGAGTAAAACAGTGAGGGAACAGGTGAAATACATTTTTCTATTCTAAAAACTGAAGTTTGGGCATTTTTTTTACCCTAGAAATCCCTTATTTTAAAAGTGTATGTTTTCTGTTTTCATATACAGCAGTGTGAATTGGATGGTTCTTATATTTCTTAATAATTCTTTGGTTTAAAAATCTTTTGAGGATTCATAATCACTAAAAGTTGGTGACAACCCAAATTTCCTTCAGCTAATGAATATATGAACAAACTGTGATACATTCATACAGTGGAATACCATCCTAATAAAGAGGGAATATGCTAATTGACCCTCATACCATTGTAAAGATGGCAGCGCCCACAGCCAATTAAGAAGGAGTATGCTAATTGACTGCCACACCCTCAAAGATGGTGGCGCCCAGGGCCGCCCGAGGCTCAGGTAACCAGGGCCGGCAGAGGCTTTCGCTGCCGGCAGTGGCAGCAGCAGAGGTGTGATGGGGCGTCGCCTTCCCCTGATCGCCAGGTCACCTCCCGCCCCTGAGGGCTCCCAGACTGTGAGAGGGGGCAGGCTGGGCTGAGGGACCCCCCCTCCAGTGCATGAATTTTCATGCACTGGGCCTCTAGTTCAGTAAGAAAGAATTATTGATACATGAACAGAATGAATGACTCTCATATGCATTATGCTAAATAAAAGAATCTAGTCTCAAAATGCTACCTGTAGCCTGTCTGGCTCAGTGAATAGAGCATAGGAATGAAGAAGAGATCATCCTTATGATTTTCAGGGTTGGGGGCAGGGAAGCATTTTACTACAACGAGATATTCTGGGGGTGATGGTGGCACTGTTGTGTATCTTGATTGTGGTAATGATTGCATGGTTATGCGTTTGATAAACCACCATTGAGCTATACTGGAAAGGTACATTTTACTGTATATAAGTTTTTAAAATCCTTTATGGAATTAATATAACACTTAGTGTTTTATTTTTAATGAATTTATCTTTTAGATGAATTTACATATAAAATGAGCCTGATTATTGCCCATGAATTTTACTTTTAATACTTGGGCATATGTGTAGGTTATCTCTATTTTAATAATACATGTACTTGGGATTTCACGCTAACATCTGGCTTTTCAATGTCTGCATAATGACCTGTGTTCAATTTGTCCTCTTTTTTGTTGACCTGGGAATGCTTTGGCAGAGATTTCAGAGGATCACCAGAGATAACTCAGATTGCAGAACTTACCATTGTTTGTTTGTTTTCAGTTCTTTCTTTTTTATTGGAACTTACATTGTTTGGCCAGAAAAAAAAAAAAATTTATACATGTGACTTCTATTTAAGTAATGAAAATATCCCCAGAGCTTTCTTCAAGTAGATGAATGATGCATGTTTTCCAGTACCAGTAGTGGCTACCTATTTTTAAACTTAAAGCTATTAAAACCAAAAGATTTAAAACAATCTAGATTTGTTCTGATTATCAGATTTAGTTCAGAAAAATTGTGTAATGAGCAAAGTCACCCCAATAAATTTAATTAACAATTTTTTATCTCTTTTAACATTCATTGAAATCCAATGGTTAAATACCTTTTTGTTTTGTTTGCTTTCTAGCTGTGGATCGATCCATTTCAACAAGTCTCTCAGATGCAAGAGATGCCTTAGTGAATGCTGTGGTGGATTCATTGTCTGCATACAGCTCAACTGTCTCAAATTTACAGCACTCTGTGTTGATCGCACCCAGCTCCCTCAAGTTGTTTCCTCTCTATGTTTTGGCCCTTCTCAAACAGGTAGCTCTCTATACAATATTACATTTAATAAAGCCTTTAAAAATTCTCGATACATATCCAACGTGGATATCCCCGGGAGGCCACTCTCCCCGGGGCTCTGTCCAGGTGGGGAGCATAGGGCTCTCCCGGTGATGTACAGTCCCTTTCCACAACATTGGAGAGAAAGCCGGGCCTTGAGTCTGCGCCTGCATATTCTTACAGCTTCTCAGAGTCTTGTGGACAATGACTGAGGAGACAAACCATGAAGGAAACATCTAAAAAAAAATAAAATTCTCCTCTTTGTAATACTTTAAGCAATAAAACAATTTTTTATAATAATAATAATAATAATAAATAAAATTCTCGATACATAAGTGAAGAAATGAAATCTAGGTTTCTGGGTTAAAAAAATATTTAATTAGAGGATTATGTAGTTTACCATTGGAAAAGTTTAGAAGAACAGGAAAAGATCACCGGAAAGTTGAGGTATATAGATACATGATGACTGTTGTGAGACCCTATGCCCTTACTCTTCAATATGTGGGAGCAGCCTCCAAAATGGTGTGCTTCTGGACAGAGACTTGGGGAAAGATTAATACTCATTGAACATCTTTTCATGCCTCGGGCAACATAATAGATGTTAGATACATAGCCTCTTAACTTACAGCAACTGAGAGAGGTGAGTATCATTTTTCCTGCTTTGTTGATGATGATAACATAGCTTTGAGAAGCTAAGTAACTTGCTCACATACCTTTCTATTAAATGTCAGAGTAGAAAATAGAATCTAGGTTTGTCTGATTTGAAAGCCATGCTTTTTCCATGATGATGGTATATGTTTGTTTGTTTGTTTATTGCATATATTTGTTTTAATATTTGTCTATTATATTTATGTTGAAATTTTTGTCTTTTTTTTTTTTTTAATGTAGAAAGCATTTAGAACTGGTACAAGCACACGCCTGGATGATCGTGTATATGCCATGTGTCAAATAAAGTGTCAGCCACTTGTTCACCTAATGAAAATGATTCATCCCAACTTATACAGGATAGACAGATTGATAGATGAGGTATGATTTCTTTTAGTACATTTGAAATTTTTAAATTTAAATGTTTTTGAATGTCTTGATTCCATTGGTAAGATAGCAATGCCTTTATTAACAATTTTTAAATCCATTTTTTCCTTCTGCTATTAATGCATTAATTAAGGACACTATGGATTTGATTAGACAATAGTACTATCTGGTATTATCTGTGGTTATGGAATTTTCAAAAATAGTTTCATGTGGGAAGTAATTTCTTTTTGTGGGATTGCTTATAATATTTATTATAAAGCCAAGTTGTAGACTGGACATTTCTGTATATATTTTATAGACATTGACTGTTTCTGATATGATCAGAGTGCAATTTTTATTATATTGTAAATTGGAACTTGCTTTGCAGCAGATTTAATAGTCATACATTTAATATATCCTGATCCCCAAATGGAAGGAAATGGGCAGATTGTTTTATGTATTTGTGTTTCTCTCTTTTTAATTTGAATACATCTGAGTGTCTTGATTCTACAGTCAAGGTAATATTGAGTATCAATAATTTTTTGCATCCTACAAAATCCTCAGGTGTCATTTTCCGTATTTTCATAAAGAGTTGGTGGCCATTAGCTTCCAAACTGTGCTATAGCAGTGTCAGCTCATTCACAATCCATCTGTTTTTGTTTCAGGGTGCAATACATGTTAATGACAGGGTCGTACCTCAGCCACCTCTTCAAAAATTGTCTGCAGAGAAGCTGACAAGAGAAGGTGCTTTCCTTATGGACTGTGGCTGTGTAAGCATCCTCTCCTGACAAAGCCTAACACTGTTTCAACAAAAGGAGGAACACAGGGCCCAGATTAGTCAGTGGAAGGTGGATTAGGAGCTAAGAGGCAGTACATTGGTAACTGGCACAAGAGGTCAATACATGTTAGACTTTTCTAGTTGAGTATTATTTTATTATAGATTAATAAATGTTATTATCATGGATTATTTGCTGTCCTAGATTATGTATATTTGATACAGAGCAAAGTTCCTGTTTTCAAGGATTTTATCATTAGAATCATAAATTCAAATGGACCTCAAATTTGTCTAGCACAATTTATATCCGTTGTTAGAAATGCCATTAATGATTAGGAGTTCAGGAGAAGTCACTGGGCAGAGTAGTGGTGAAGGGTGTTAGAATGGTCACGTTGGCTTCATAAATGATACCTTATGAGCAGGAAAAGGATTCCAATAGCCATGGAGAGGGCATGGGAGAGCACATTAGTGAAAATAATAGAGACAGTCATTGAAATAGTGGCAAGGAAATACTGTGAGCCAGTTATCCTGGTGAAAACGTTACATTCATATGGGGGAAGGGAGAAGGTGAGATATATTTTATGGGAAACTTTGAAGTTTAAGCAAAGAAGATATGAAATACTCTTACGATTCCTGGGTGTAGATTCTAAATGTACAATTCTATTTCCTGTTTACTTTATGTTTCTGCTTTATTTGAAATAGAATATTTTACCTCTTTTATTCTTGATAATTTTGAGAAAATAAACTAATGTGTTTCTGATTAAGGAATTTTAATATCTGGTTTTTTGTTTCTAGGTTTTTTACATTTGGGTTGGAAAAAGCTGTGACAACAACTTCATAGAGGATGTGCTTGGGTGTCCTAATTTTGCATCAATACCACAGAAAATGGTCAGTGGGGTTTTATACAGCATTAACTTTGTATGTGCTTGTTTGTTTGAAATGTTTTTTATTGAGATAAAATACACATAAGATTCAGTTTTTAACCATTTAAAGTGTACAATTCATTAGTTTTTAGTATACTCATAATATTGTACAACTATCCCCCGGATCTAATTTCAGAGTCTCAAAAAGAAACCCGTATCTCCCAATTCTCCCCTCCTCCTTTCCCAGCAACCACTAATTTCCTTTCTATATCTGGATTTGCCTGTTCTGGACATTTCATATAAATGGAATCATACATGTGGCCTTTTGTGTTTGGCTTCTTTCATTTCTCACAATGTTTTCAAGGTTCATCCATGTTGTAGCATATATCAGTATTTCATTCTTCTATATGACTAAGTAATAATCCATTGTTTGCTTACACCACATTTTGTATATCTAACCATTCATTCATGGGCATCTGGGATGTTGCCACTTTGGGGCTATTGTGAATAGTGCTACCATGAACATTTTGTGTACAAGTGTTTCTGTAAACATGTTTTCAGTTCTCTTGGGTATATAACCTAGGGTTAGAATTTCTGGGTCATATGGTAAACTCTGTGTTTACTTCTTAAGGAACTGATACACAGTTTTATATCTGATATAAATTATTTTGCTGATAACATTTTTCATTTGGCCTTTATTGTGTGTGTGTTAACCAATACCAAAGAAATATGATTATGAAATCAGTTCTCTGCATCTAATTTATGGAAAAGGTCTACCTTGCCCCTACCTTGGTTGGAGCATCATTCCGTACACCAAAAGGTTGTGGGTTCGATTTCTGGTCAGGGCACACACCTAGGTTGCAGGTTGGATCCCTGGTTAGGAAGCATACAAAAGGCGAACAGTTGATGTTTCACTCTCTCTTCCCGCCACTTCCTATCTCTGAACATATCTCAGGTGAAGATTTAAAAAAAAAGGTCTACCTTATTCTTTGATATTGTAAATATGTCATTGCTCCTGAAATTAATATGTCAATGTAATTTTTATCACTTTCTGCTGTCGTTTGATTGACTGAACAAATGAGAATAAGGAAATATTTTTAAAAAGAATAATAGTGAAGGGGGAAAGCATATGAAAAGTAAATCCTACTAAGTAAAATAGTAAATGTTATTTTAAAACTGTAGATATTTAAGCACTATGATAGTAGCATAGTAAACAGAACAGAATTCAGAAATGGATCTAATTCCTGAAAAATAGAATGTAGTAAAGGTTAATTAAGAAAATAATTAAGGAAATAAAATAACAGCATAGCATTTCTTTTATTTACCAGATTGGCAAAGATTTTAAGTTTAATAATAGGCAGTAGTGCAGGGGGTATAGGTCAACAGGCCTATCAAAAACTAGATTGTAGTGTATATTTTACGTATTTTGGGAGAGTATTTGGCAATATCTGTTATAATTAAAATCACATAGTTTATGATACAGTAAATTTTTCTACTCCAAAGAATATTTCCCATAGATTTATTCATAAAAGTATGTTTTTGTACACACGCTTGTGGCATTAAATACAAATATCTGGGGAAATGCATATTAAAACAGAAATGTTTTCTGTTCTTTTACTTTTTAAATGTTGAGATAAAATACAAATATAGCTAACCCAAACTTTTCTATTTAAATCTTTTACATACTATATACTTTGAATTATTTAGTGCATTATTAAGTTAGCTTTGGGAAAAAAATTCATATATACAAAAGAATAAACTTTTTAGGTCTTAACATACACGTAAAATGTCAGTATCTTACTTATTATTAAACACTAGAGGTCTGGTGCACGAAATTCGTGCGCCCTTTCACAGTTCAGAACAGTCAGACATGCCAGCAGTCAGACATCCTTAGCGCTGCTGAGGAGGTGGGAGAGGCTTCCACCACCCCAGCTGTGCTTGCCAGCCATGAACCCAGCTTCTGACTCAGTGGCACTTTCTCTGTGGGAGCGCACTGACCACCAGGGGGCAGCTCCTGTGTTGAGTGTCTGCCCCCTGGTGGTCAGTGCGTGTCATAGCAACCAGTCATTCCGCTGTTTAGTCAATTTGCTTATTAACCTTTTATTATATAGAATGTTTTATTGACTTATTCAGAAATATATAAACAAACTTGCTAGCAATTTAAAGTTCATTTGTTTGGTTGCTCCTGTTGGGGCTGGGTATGAAGTGCTGGCAGTTGATTGGTGGTAGTGAGAGTCATGATTTAGTTCTAATAGTACTGAAGTCTATGAGAAAGGAAGTAATTTCCTAATTATATTTCTGTTACCAGACACATCTTCCAGAGCTAGATACACTTTCATCAGAAAGAACCAGATCCTTTATAACTTGGCTTAGAGACTGCAGACCATTAAGCCCAGTTCTTCACGTGGTAAAGTAAGTACTTCTATAACTTAACTATAAAATTGTCCTGTCCTGTGCAATTTATGTAAAATTGCTTGTCTTCACAGCAAATTTAAAATATTATCAAACTATAATATAGTGGTAGAATGTTGTTATTGAATACTATCCTTTATGTTTCATTTTCCTAAGTCCTCATGTATAATTGATTTTCAAATGTGTAATTAATATTGTTAATAATATGGATTTTTAGGTTAATACCCTTTTCTCTTTTTCAGAGATGAGAGTCCTGCCAAAACAGAGTTTTTCCAACATTTGATTGAAGACCGGACAGAAGCTGCATTCTCTTACTATGAATTTTTGCTTCACATTCAGCAACAGATTTGTAAGTGAAGTGGAATAAAATGGAATCAGAAGAAAAATTAGATAAAGCCTAATCTGCCAGAGAAGCCCATTGGAAATTTGAAATGAAGGCATTTGTTGTTACAAGGCACAATGCATAGCATAGCACCCTATCTGAGGCAAAAGGTAAAGAGGAAGAAAGAACTTGGCAGATTCTCTCAGCCTGAATTAATGGTAATGATGATACTGTTTCACCAGGTATATTTTGAGTTGGTTTCCACACATTTCCACTAGTACAGCAGTTCAGTGCTCTGTTCATTGCAAGCCAGCACATTCATTTAGCTAATGTGGATGATAGGTCATAATGTAAAATTAGGTAACTTTTTTTTTGTAGTTAATATGACATTTCTGGACTGGAACTCTGATAAGAAATGCCAAAAGGCAGTGGGCACCATGTTATTTATATGAATTTTTAACAAGGAATGATTCGTATTCATTAAATGAATTCAATATTTTCCCTGTAAAAACAATAGAGTTTCAGTACATGAACTATAGGAAAAATATATACATAATGTACATAAATGTTACATTTGTAAAGAAAGTGTAAAAATGTAACTACAGAATATGAATTGCTATAACTGTGCTGCATTGTTGGATGACAACTCTTTGTCGCAGTTAGAGAATGAGGTTGACTAATGCGTATTATGAATTGAGTCCACAGAAGAAACACAAACTCTTTGTAATTCTGTTAAATCTTTTATGTGGATTTATTTATGATCAGCCTACTAATTAAAAATATTTTGCTTGACAATGTGGTTTGGTGGTGTGTTTTTTTTTGTGAGGGGAGGGAAGTAGATGGGTTTTTAGGTGTTTTGTTTTTACATATAGGATATACTGAGTTCACTACTTGGGGAAAATGGAATGATAGTGAATCAGTAAGTTTTATTCATTTGTGCACCTTACCAACTACTTTGTTTAGGTTCTGAAAAGGAATGTTACTCTCAAAATACATATGGTTATTGATTAAGTATAATCTTAATTTGTCTTTCTCAATTAAACTAGAGGCACTTTTTTCTGCAAATTCACATCAAGAAAATTTTCATAACGTGTGTATCCTATTTCATTGACTTTAAGATTACCATCTTGAATTTTGAGAATCTATCCTACTGAAAAAAATCATTTACTAATTGCTTACATACTGTAAAAACTGTTAATGCTCCATATTATTTTGTGGGATGAAATTTTATTTTGTACACTTGAAAGTCCCATCAATGAACTTTGGAAGAAAAAAAAATGCTTTTGGTGTGTGTGGTGAATGATTTTTATGGCTTTTGTACTTAATGGATCTCTTTTCTTTGGATGAAAATAAAAATACTATCTCCCATTCCCTCAGGCAACTGAGAGGTTAAATGACTCACCCTAAATGACATTACTAATTAGTGACAGAGCTAAGAGTAAAAGCCAAATGTTCTCCCCACTCACCGCCTACTACCACCTCACTTCCACCTCCATCCAGAACTGTACTTGTTCCTATACCACTCTGCTTCTAGCAAGAGAGAATCTTACTGAACATGAGAAAAAACTATAGCACTTTAAGGGCAACTAAATATTGTAATTTTATAATGAAAAGTGTAATGTTTCTATTTTAAGAAAGACAAAAATCTTTTGTCTTTGGATATTTTGTTTGCCATTCAGTAGCTATTTAAAAGCACTTAAAACTTGTCAGATATTGTTTTAGGCATAAGACAGATAAAAATCCCACTTTCTCAATGCTTACACTTTAGAGCGAGGGTGGTGAGGACTGGGGAACATAGTACATTTAGTATGTCAAGTGTGATGAATGCTGTGAAGAAAAAGAAAGCTGGGTAGGGGAATCAAGAATACTTTATTTTATAGTAACCAGAGACGGTCCTCTGAAAAGGTGGCAGTTGAGCAGAGACTAAAACACGTGGATATCTGGAAGAGGGGCCATCCAAGCACGGGGATCTGTGGTAGGTGAATGTGCAAGGCTCCTCCGGCTGCCCTTGTTTTCTCTGTGGAAAAGGCGGAGCTATCCCCTGAGAAATGGTCTCCTAGGAGAGGGAGACATTGAACTGACTAGTGGCATGAATTACAATTGTCAAGCAGGGCCTATCTTGGGATATGAGTCATGAACTTAAAAGTGAAGCCAGTTAGCATAGCTGTGCCTCTTGCCTCCAGCCACATTCAGCTGCTGAGTGCAGAGTTGGATGTAAGCAGGGTTGCTACAAAAAACTGAGGAGCAAGGGAATGACTCATTTAAGTAAAAGGGCCATAAAATAAGTGATGGATAGAGAAAATGGGGTGGGCTTAATAGTTTAGAGGTCCTGTTGAGGTAAAAAAAAAAAAAAAAAAAGCTCAGGAACTGGAGCTCAGGCTATGGGATGCTGGAAATTGAGGTTTAGAGGAAATTTAGATATTGGTAATTATTAGATCTAGGGTATGTCTGGGAGTGGGTAGTTGAGGTGCTGTGAAAGATGACTGGAGGTGAGGAGGTCAGAACTTAGAATAAGGGTTTTAGCTGGGTCATTTTTTTTTTTTTTAAGTAGGACATCATATGCATTTATTTTTTGTTAAATCTTTATTGTTCAGATTATTACATTTGTTCCTCTTCCCCCCCCCCATAACTCCCCTCCTTCCTGTTCCCACCCCACCCTCCGCCCTCACTCCCCACCCACTGTCCTCATCCATAGGTGCACGATTTTTGTCCAGTCTCTTCCTGCATCTCCCACACCCCTTTCCCCCCCAAAAATAGTCAGTCCATTCCCTTTCTATGTCCCTGATTCTATTATAATCAACAGTTCATTCTGTTCATCAGATTATTTATTCACTTGATTCTTAGATTCATTTGTCGATAGATGCATATTTGTTGTTCATAATTTGTATCTTTACCTTTTTCTTCTTCTTCCTCTTCTTAAAGGATACCTTTCAGCATTTCATATAATACTGGTTTGGTGGTGATGAACTCCTTTTCCTTATCTGTGAAGCTCTTTATCTGACCTTCAATTCTGAATGATAGCTTTGCTGGATAAAGTCATCTTGGTTGTAGGTTCTTGGCATTCATCACTTTGAATATTTCTTGCCACTCCCTTCTGGCCTGCAAAGTTTCTGTTGAGAAATCAGCTGACAGTCGTATGGGTATTCCCTTGTAGGTAACTGAGTTTCTTTCTCTTGCTGCTTTTAAGATTCTCTCTTTGTCTTTTGCTCTTGGCATTTTAATTATGATATGTCTTGGTGTGGTCCTCCTTGGATTCCTTTTGTTTGGGGTTCTCTGCGCTTCCTGGACTTGTAAGTCTATTTCTTTCACCAGGTAGGGGAAGTTTTCTGTCATTATTTCTTCAAATAGGTTTTCAATATCTTGCTCTCTCTCATCTTCTGGCACCCCTATAATTCTGATGTTGGTACGCTTGAAGCTGTCCCAGAGGCTGCTTACACTGTCTTCATATTTTCGGATTCTTTTTCATTTTGCTTTTCCAGTTGGGTGTTTTTTGCTTCTTCGCATTTCAAATCTTTGACTTGATTCTTGCTCTCCTCTGACCTGCTGTTGGGAGTCTGTATAGTATTCTTTATTTCAGTCAGTGTATGCTTAATTTCTAGTTGGTTCTTTATCATAACATCAAGGGTCTCATTAGATTTCTTGTAGATCTCATTAAGTTTATCGGCGGCTTCTAGACAGTTCTTGAGAGACCTTAAAAGTGTGGTTCTGAACTCTATATCTTCCATTGACAATTTTGTCCTGTTTCTTTGTTTCCGCATTTTTTTTATGCTTTCTTGGTGCACCCCCTAGTGGTCTTTGTGCGCAGTCTTGTTGTAGTTAATACTGGGGGGATTTGACCTCCAGGCCAACTGGCTGTGAGAGTCAGCTGTGTCTGCAGTGGGAAAACTTCTGTCCTCTAGGGAGGTGCTAATCTAGCCTTTGCCTGAGGCTAACCAGCAAATGCCTCTGTGCAGGCCTTGGGCAGGACGGGTCCCAGGGGATCAACAGGGCAGATGGAGCGAGCAGTTATGGCTGCTCTCAGTCCCGTCTCCAGAGGCTTTGCCTCTCAGTGTCCCAGCAACCGCTGCAAACCTCGGAGAGAAAGCTGCCCTCGCGTTCCGACCGATGCCAGACAGTCCCGCTTCTCCCGTTTGAGTCTGGGTCCCTAGAGACTCGCCCAGAACTGGAGCTCGGGGCCTGAGCCTCCCTCCCAATTGAAAACGGCAACCGCACCCTCAGCCACCAGCCTGTTCCGCGCACCTCCGCACCTTTGTATTTTCCGCACTGCGCCTCCTCTGAGTCTCGGTATGCTGTTCTCTTTCCTTCTAGTTGAAGAATTTCCCCTCAGCCAGCTTTCTTGTGGTTCTGGGTGATCTCCGTTCCGTCTTTTTTCTGGGTCATTTCTTTGACCATTAAAATTGCCAAGAAAAATGACTGGAGAGTAGCAGCACTGAGGGCCTATGGGGCTGTGTACATGGGCTTATGGGGATGGGATATTATGTGGGCCAATGACATGAGCTCAGAACCGGAGGTAGGCAAGGAAAAAATAGTCTGGATGTCTACAAATGACCAGAGGGATGCCTGCCTGGGGTCTGATATCAAACACAGTCAACCTAGCCCAGTTGGCATGGCTCAGTGGTTGAGCGTCGACCTATGAACCAGGAGGTCACAGTTCGATTCCCAGTCAGGGCACATGCTTGATCCCCAATGTGGAGTATGCAGAAGGCAGCCAATCAATGATTCTCATCATTGATGTTTCTATCTCTCCCTCTCCCTCTCTGAAATCAATAAAAATATATTAAAAAGAAAAAAAACTATACATATATATATATATATATATATATATATATATATATCCTATCTAATAAAAGAGAATCATGGTAATTAGCGTAGGACCGCTACCCTTCCCATTGGCTAATCAGGGAGATATGCAAATTAACTGCCAGCCAAGATGGCGGCCGGCAGCCAGGCAGCTGGAAGCTAACATGAGGCTTGCTTGCTTCAGTGACGGAGGAAACCAATGTTCCCCGCCTGCCTTGCCGGCCTCTGAGCTTGCAGTTTGAAACATTGTTACAAATATAGAAGCTAAACAAAACCCCAGAAATCTGCTTTCAGCAAGCCAGGATCTCAGAGCTGGAGTTACACATTGTTTCGATTATAGAACCCAAACAAACCAGATACCTGCTTTCAGCAGCAGAGGCCTCAGAGCTGGAGCCAGAGCTAAAGCTGGCCCAGAATAAAAAAAAAAAGAAAAAAAGGAGCAGTTGGGAGCTTCAGTCACCCGTCAGCCTGAAAACAGCCCTCAGCCCCTCACCCTGACTGGCCAGGCACCCCAGTGGGGACCCCCACCCTGAAGGGTGTGTGACCAGCTGCAAACAGCCATCATCCCCTCATCCAGGCTGGCCAGGCACCCCAGTGGGGACCCCCACCCTGATCCAGGACACCCTTCAGGGCAAACCAGCCAGCCCCACCCATGCACCAGGCCTCTATCCTATATAGTAAAAGGGTAATATGCCTCCCGGCGCCGGGATCAGTGTGCCGGGGAAGCGCCCAAACCCCCTGATTTCCCTGCAGCTCTGTGTGTGACAGGGGGCAGGGCCACAACCTCCCTATCCGCCCTGCTCTGTTCGTGACAGGGGAAGGCGCCCCAACCTCCTGATCAGCCCTGTTCTGTGCCTGATATGGGGGAGCACCCCCACCCCCTGATCGCCCTGTGGCTCTGTGTGTGACAGGCTGCGGCGCCCCAACCCCCTGATCGGCCCTGCTCTGTGTGTGACAGGGTGCGGCGCCCCAACCCGCCCCCCCTCCACCGGGCCCTGCTCTGTGTGTGACGGGGTAGAGCCATAACCTCCCCATCGGCCCTGCCCTGAGTGTGAGAGTGGTGGCGCCCCAACCCCCTGATCGGCCCTGCTCTGTGGGTGATAGAGGGTGGGGCCCCAACCCCCTGATCCGCCCTGCTCTGTGTGTGACGGGGCAGTGCCCCAACTCCCCTATTGGCCCTACTCTGTGAGTGACAGCGGGGAGCTCCTCAACCTCCTGATGGGTCCTGCTCTGTGTGTGACAGGGGGGAGCTCCCCAACCCCCTGATTGAACCTGCTCTGTGCATGACAGGGTACGGAGCCCCAACCCCCCTGATGGGCCCTGGTCTGTGTGTGACAGGGGGCAGCGCCCCAACCCCCTGATCGGCCCTGCTCTGTGCGTGACAAGGGGTGGCGCCGCAACCTCCCCATCGACCCTGCCTTGAGTGTGACGGGGGTGGTGCCCCAACCCCCTAATCGGCCCTACCCTGAGCGTGACTGAGGGTGGCATCGCAACCTCCCAATCCTCCCTGCTCTGTGCATGACAGGGGGCGGCGCCCCAACTCCCCAATCAGCCCTGCTCTGAGCCCGACCAGGGGCTCCACCTAGGGATTGGGCCTGCCCTCTGCCACCCGGAAGCAGGCCTAAGCCAGCAGGGCGTTATCTTCCGAGGGGTCCCAGACTGCGAGAGGGCACAGGCCGGGCTGAGGGACCCCCCCCCCCCCAAGTGCACAAATTTTTGTGCACCGGGCCTCTATTATATATATATATATATATATATATATATATATATATATATATATACTGATATAAAACACAAAAAACAGCCACCCTTGAAAGGTTTTCAAGGGAGTTAGTGTCTGCAGAAGAGAGCTGTTTCAGAGTATGTGGAGACTGACTTTACCAGAATGTGGGCATGATGAGATTAATCCTGATGGGTGATGGGTAATCAGTCTCTTTGCCGCCCCATGGGACAAGTCTCCAATCATTTGCTTTGTGAAGCAGAGTGACCAGAAGGGTCATGCTTACCAGGAGGCCTGTGAGCCTGCTTTCAATTATCTGAAATTGTCATCAAAGCCCGTGGTTCTCAGAGCTCACTGTGGGAATGGGATGAACATTTCCAGGTCGGAGGTTGACCAGAGGTACATATTGTAAGAGTACCCCAGGTGCTCTTTGCCGCATCTACTGCGAGGATGAAGACCACTCTCAGCAGTTGGACTGTGCACATCCCAGAAAACATGGGCATCACTCTGAAGGGACGCACAGTTATTGTGAAAGGCCCCAGAGGCACCCTGAGGGGGACTTCAACCACCTCACTGTAGAACTCAGTCTCCTTGGAAAGAAAAAGAAGAGGTTCCGGGTTGACAAATGCTGGGGAAGTAGAAAGGAATTGGCCACAGTTCACACTACAGAGTCATGCACAGAACATGATCAAGGGTGTTATACTGGGCTTCCCTTACAAAGTGAAGTCAGCGTATGTTCATTTCCCCATCAACATGGTCACAGGTATTCAGGAGAATGGTTTTCTTGTTGAATTCAGAAATGTTTGGGTGAAAAATACATCCACCGAGTTTGGATGAGGTCAGGAGCTGCTTGTTCAGTCTCAGGCCCAGAAAGATGAGTTGATTCTTGAAGGAAACGACATTGAACTCGCATCAAATTCAGCTGCTTTGATTCAGCAAGCCACAACAGTTAAAAATAAGGATACTAGAAAATTTTTGGATGGTATCTGCGTTACTGAAAAAAGGAACAGTTCAGCAGGCTGAGGAATCAGATATAAGTTGTCCAGCTATAGAAACACCAAGGTGCCAATTGATTTGTCACACTTATTTACGACATTTAAAGATGTAATAAAGCTTTGTATTGATTTGGAAAAAAAAAAAAAAGTATCCCAGGTGATGTGAAAACCTCCTAATATACATATGAGTCCTATTCAAAGTAACTTTTGAAAATATTAAAAAGTAATATTAGAGACAGCAGACCATTAAGCCCAGTTCTTCACGTGGATAAGTCAATAAAATGGAATCAGAAGAAAAATTAGATAAAGCCTAATCTGCCAGAGAAGGATTTGCCTGTTTAAAAGGCAAAAAAAAAAAAAAAATGAAAACACTGCAGACATTATTTAGATGGAATCACTCATAACTGACAGAAGACAGGCTACTAAAAACAATAGCAAGCTTTATGTGGCACGTGAAACAGACCTGAAAAATAAAACAGGTAGGTATTTTATAATTTACTCTTGTCCCTGAATTTAGACACAATCTGTTTCAACCAGAAAATTGGGTCTCTTCCTCCTCTCTGCCTTCTTACAGTACCTATGAGAAGTGGCACTTCGCATGAAACAAGTGGGCAGGAAGTATGTGTGTATATGGCCTGAGGGGGAGGTAGCCGTGACTCCAGGCCACAAGAGGCTCTTAGTGCATTGCCTTCTGATGTGTCATAAGCTGATCCAAAAGCGAAAGCTTGGCTTGAGCTCAGCCTTGGGCTAGGCGAGGACAAAATAGTCTGGATGTCTGCAAATGAGGGGCAGAAGGATGCCTGCCTGGGGTCAGATCACACACAGCCACCTTTGAAAGGTTTGCAAGCGAGGTAGTTTAGTCTACCTCCTGTTTTTTCTCTTACTCACTACCACATTCACAACAGTTCACACACCAGATATGTGGGGACTTGACCTACACCAAGCAACTCTGTGACACCAGCTGAGTGGCCTACAATTCAACTCGATTCTGCCACTATCTGAAGATAGCATCTGATCCCACAGGCCGACAATCCCACACCACTGCTCCCACTTCAGATGCCAGTTGCAAGAGCAGGTTTGTTGCCTGTGCTTCTGACCAACTGGCTCTAGATCAGGGGTTTCAAGGCCCCCAACTTCAGGTTTAATTAATTTACTAGAGTGTTGAATAAAGGGTACAGATGTACAGCCAGATGAAGAGAGACAGGACGAGGTCTGGGAGGGTCCTGAGTGCAGGAGCTTCTGTCCTCGTGGAGCTGGGTATGTCACCACCTGCTGTGGATGTGTTCACCAGCCTGGAAGCTCTTGTTGTAATGTACCCCGCGAATCACACAAGGACACCTCAAGAAGTCGAATTAAAGAGTCACATTTGTTGCCGAAACCGGTTTGGCTCGGTGGATAGAGCGTCGGCCTGCGGACTGAAAGGTCCCAGGTTCGATTCCGGTCAAGGGCATGTACCTGGGTTGCGGGCACATCCCCGGTGGGGGATGTGCAGGAGGCGGCTGGTCGATGTTTCTCTCTCATCGATGTTTCTGACTCTCTATCTCTCTCCCTTCCTCTCTGTATAAAATCAATAAAATATATTAAAAAAAAAAAAAAAAGAGTCACATTTGTTGCAAATCTGGGACTATGATGGGGCACTTCGCTCTCCCAGATCTCAGAATGATAAGATGGCCACAATACCAGATTTATATAGGCAAAAATCACAAAGATATTGATTACATCCCAAGGTTTGGAATGAGGAACCTGGTTCGCAAAAAAGCAGTTTACAGAAGTAGAAGCAGCATGTTATCTAAATTATAGTTTTGGGTCTCCGGATCACTGAATTGACAGAAACACATTATCTAGAGCCCTGGGGTCTGGAATGAGGAACCTGGTCAGACTTAAGCATGTTATCTAAATTACAGTTTTTGGGTCTCCGGAACACTGAGTCAACAGGGACACATTAACTGGAGCCCTCTGACCTTGGGATAATTGTGCTGTCCTTCCCAGGTAAAGGAAAATGTGCTTTCTAAGACCAGTATGACCACAACCAATAGGATATTCACATTACAACCAATAGGGTATTTAATCAAATGGGGTGATTTATATAATTCAGAAAATTAAATTTTCTATTATTTTAGCAAGCAAACAAGTACAGAAACCAAACAGCAGGGTTAAAGTTAAACTATAGTTTTTACCTGAGATGATTGCTACCATACTTCACTCTGAAACCCATAGTTTTGGGATTTCATGGTGGCTTCTTCACATTGACATCAGTTATCAACTCCATTTTCATCCCCTCTCCCCTCTCTGGAGAATGGGGGCAGGTAGGACTGAAAATTCCAAGCTTCCAATCATGGCTTATTCTTCCTGGTGACCAGCCCCCACCCAGGAGCTCACCCAGAGTTGCCTCATTAGAGCAAGAGATGTTCCTAGTGCTCTGATCACTTACTAGTAAGAAATTACAAGGGTTTTAGAACTCTGTGCCAGGAACCGAAGGCAGAGACCTATATATGTATATCTTTTCTATTATCTTACAGTTACTATTAGTAATGCACAATTCTGTAGATTTTCATTTTGGGGGCCAAAAAGCATTCCTAGTAACCTACTAAATGAGTTGTTAAGGATTGTAAAAATTTGTATTCACAAATGAAAATCAGTGTTAGCATATACAAGGCTTATAATTTTGCAAAAATTCCCCTAAATGCATATACAGATACTACCTCATAGATATTTGTCTGTCAGACAAAATCAATACTATAGCATTTTCTTATGAGTGTATCATCACTGATTGGAGATGTTCTTGGTTTTTGCTGCTTTTTTCATATTATTTTAGTTCTAGCTATTTAGATTGTAGATAATTTGATTATTGTACAATGATGAATATGTGCTTATATTTACACTTCAGTTGTCTAGTTTTCTTTAACTAGATTTTTAAATATATTTTGGTAGAAATAAAATGATTAGTCCAGCCAATGTGGATCAGTGGTTGAGCGTCAACCCAGGAACCAAGAGGTCACCAGTTCGATTCCCCATCAGGGCACATGCCCAGGTTGCAGACTTAGTCCCTGGTAGGGGTCATGCAGGAGGCAGCCAATCGATGTTTCTATCTCTCTAGCCCTCTCCCTTCCTCTCTTTCTAAAATCAACAAAAACATATTTTAAAAAATAATAAAATTATTATACTTTCATTGCTAAAACAGAATTACAGACCTCACTAGGGTTTTGGAGAACAGCCATATCCTCTTCTGCAAAAAACTTTTCTGTTTTTGAGAACAGCTCCTAGATTGCTACTGAGCTGTCCACTACAAGCTACCAAGTGCCCTTATGATCTGAACTGGCCAGTGTGAGCCGGACGGTAAAGTTGAGCATGCCCAGCAATGGTCTATCATTAAACGCAATTAGCAGATAAGATACCAGGCTCAGCTGGTCCTGAGGTAAGTTGCATGAGCAGGTGACTCAGACCCATGGCAGCCAGCCCTGCTGCATTGCCAACTTCCCTCCATTCACACCTCTGTCCTGATGATTAGCCAACTCAGGAAGAAAAGCAGAACCTGCTTTTAAGACAAAACGCTGGCACCAACTACACTGCTATGGTATTAGTCTAGTGGCCAAGGGAAATCCTCTTTGTGAGTGAAGCCGTACATTCTTCTAGATTATTAGATAGCCAAGGGATACCTACATTGTCTCTGTAGATCTATACAACTTCATTTTATCTCCAACTCAAAATAACTTAAAATTGATTCAACATTTAGTGAATGCTTATTATGTGCAAGGCAGCAGGGGGGACAAGGGGGGCACTAGGACAAAAAGCATCTGGCCTGCCCTGGCTGTTCTGGCTCAGTGAATAGAGTGTCAGCCCACAGACTGAAGGGTCCCGGGTTTGATTCCCATCAAGGGCACGTGCCTCCACTGCACACTTGATCTCCAGGCCCGGTAGGGACACGTGCAGCTGGCAACCAATCAATGTGTCTCTCTCACATCGATGTTTCTCTCTGTCTCTGCCCCTCCCACTCTTTCTAAAAATCAATAGAAAAATATCCTTGAGTGAGGATTAGCAACAACAACAAAAAAGCATCTGGCCTGAGAGAAAGTTGGAAGTCCTACTGAAGACTCACTTGTAGTGACTGTTGGTGTACTATCCTATCCTGCAGGATGAAGTATATGCTTTGAATCTGTAAGTAACATTTGTCTCCTGTAGCACACAGGTCTGAGAATCAGTGGGAGTGAGAATGTGGGAAACCACCTATTGTCTTCTCTAGCAGAGCGGTGGGGACAAGGAGCCCAGAATGCTGGTGACCCTTGAAGCCCTGGCAAAGGTCAGGGCTTTACACCCACTGTTAAGTCCAGACAATGGTAGCTGAAGCAACTTCCCCACCAGATGGTCATGTAAATCCTTACTGATAAGATAGTCTGTTACTGGAACTTGCCTGCCTAAGGGCTATAGGTGGATCCCAAACTGAATAAAAAGATGGCGAGGCCTGAGCACAAGCGGAGTCCATCCTCTTGGGATGGGCTCTCGCCTGGCCCCCCAATTTCCAAATTACTTCCTTTCTCATGTCTTTCATTTGTGTGCGGCCCCTCTTCCAGATCCTGAACCCTGAACCACACGGTACGTGGGGGAACATTCACATGAGAGCATTCCTGCTTAACCTAGTCACAGAATTTTAGGGCCTTAGTTCCCGAAGGAGAGATGCTGTGCCAGGGGACACAATAATGTTCCCCCTGAATTGGAAGTTATGACCTCCTTCTGGCCATTTTGGGCTCCTTATCCAACAGCCAGAAGGGGATTGATCTTGACTGTAAAGAGGCATTAATTTGCTGCTGTCCAATAGGGCTGGGAGGACTACATCTGGGACCTCCAGCATTTTCCAAAGTGCATACTTCCATGTTCAATTCTAAAAATTAATGGAATATTACAGCAACCCAGTAAAAAAAAGAGATCACTGATGTGTCCAACTCTCAAAAGTTTAGATTTCTGTCTCCCACTGGGTAAAGAATACCAACCTACATTCTATACTGAACTGAACAGAAATTGGAAGATGATCTGGGAGGTACAGTGTGAGGAAATTCATTTATGGAAAAAAAAAGTCAGTTCTAGCCCTGAATCTGTCACATTATATTAGACCAACTCTAGCAGAAAAAAATATAGGTTTGGGAGCCAGATAGAACAAAATTTGAATTTTAGTCCCTCTGCAAACAGAACAAAATTTTAATTCTAGTCTCTGTGCTAGCTGTGTGGCCTGGGGCAAGTCCCTAAACTTGGATTAATCCTACCTGATCATGCTGTTATACTACTGAGTTCCATTTGTCAATATTTTATTTAGGATCTGTTTTATTAATATTTATAAGATTGGCCTGTCGTTGGCTTTTTTATACTGTTTACTTATTAATTTTGATACCAGCATTATACTAGTTTTATTAAACGAGTTGGATAACTTCCCATCTGCTTTGATACTTTGGAGCAATTTGTATAAATTAGCTAAAATTTTTTGTATATAAAATAGTTATCTATTCTTGACGTTTTGGTTCAGCTGGCCCATGAAGCCTCGGGCTTGAGAGGTTTTTCCAGGGGGGTCATTAACCACTGTTTCAATCTCTGACTATTGATCTACTCAGGTTCTCTTTGTTGAGCAATTTTGGTCTTTATAGCTTTAATGTGATTGATGTAAACAATTGTTATCTGGGGCTAGCTTTTTCCATTCTTTCTGTTATGTTTATGCATTCCTTCTTTCTTTTTTCTAGGTTATTCTGGTTTCAGGTTTGCCTTGAAAAAACAAAACAAACAAAAACCTTCTGGTCTTTTGACTTGCTCTTTCTGCCGCTGCCTTTATCATTTCCTTCCCACTGTTTCCTTTAGGTTTATTTTTGTTGCTGCTTTTCTAGCTTCTTAGATTATAAGCTTCATTTATTGTCAAACTTTCCTGTTTTCTAATAAATGCTTTTTTCTTGAATAATGATGGTTTTAGTATTAAGTGCTTTCATTGGTATTCAATTTAAAATAGTTCTCAATTTCCACTTACTTCCTATTTAATCCAAGACTGTCTGTGTGTTGGTTAAATTCCAGTAGTAGTGATGCTTTTATCCTTTTGTTAATTTCTAATTTCATGAACACAGCTTATATGTTAGTAAGTTTAAAAGTTTTTTTTGAGATTTCCTTTGAGACCTAATATATGGCCATTATATAGTGAATCTTCCCTATGTATTGGAAAATAATATGTATTCTTATTTGGGTACAAAGTTCTTTATGACTCTAATTGTTAAAATTGAAGGCTAGGGTCTGGAGGCAGAATAGGGAAAAGGAATATCCTTTCCTAGTTACCAGTAAATTCAAAGTGGGGGGCCTCCCAGTAAGATACATGAGGGGAGCCTGCCTGTCCCCCCTTACAATCCAGTGCTGCTGGCATCTGCAGAGGATATGTGAGAGGTAAGACCAGGTGATATAAATAGATACTCTTTTTGTAAATTAACTTTCCTTCCACCTTGACTGGGGCTACACGCTCTGACAATGGCAGGCAAGCAGTACCAATGTTATTATTGGTCAAGTTATCTGTGAAAAACTGAGTTCTGCATATAGAAGGCAGTTCCGGTCAGGGCACATGCCTGGGCTGCAGGCTCCATCCCCAGTGGGGGATGTGCGGGAGGCAACCAATTAATGATTCTCTCTCATCATTGATGTTTGTCTCTTTCTCTCACCCTCCTCTCCCTTACTTTCTGACATCAACAACAAAAAAAATATATATATTTTTTAAAGTTTAAACACACATTTGAATGTTGACATTCTAACTAAGGATATGATGACACAGGGCTAGAACTAGGGTGTGGGGAGTGTGTCCTTGGCACAAAATTTAAAGAGGCACCCCCAAAGTGTCATTAAGATAAATACGATTTTAATGTAGTTATTTTAAAAATCAAAATTAATGCAAAAAAATCCATGATGAACAGAATACCAACATTTTAAATAAAGAAAAAATTTGACCCTGCACGTCAAGGATTCACCTCACTTCATCTACCAGAGCCGTGGCTATGGGACGGTCAGCTGGTCAGGGGATGTCAGATGAGTTAGGCAGGACATAGGAGCTGCCATATCCCAGGACTCAGCGCAAGGTGGCTGGGCGGCCTTCATCGCGGGGCGTGGCTGATGCTAGGTCTGCTGCGGGCCACATGGACCCAAAGACTTCCCAGGATCTAACAGAAAGCCTCCCATGCTTCTAATTTAAACCAACAGGGAAAACCCCACAAATGCCTTTCAGCCCTACAAGTGAATCTGCAAAAGCAGTGTGAAACATCTACAACTCGTTTCCTTCGTGACAATCACCACAACAAAACCATCAATGACGCCAGCTTCCTCATTCTCAAGAAATGTGACGGTCACCACTTAAAAATCCACAGCAACATCTAAGATGACAACACGAGGTCTCAACAAATATGACTTCTACCACCTTAAAGTCAACACCCCAAATCACAAGTGTTTCATAAAACACATCCCAGATGTCAACATCCGCCATGACCACAAACCCACAATAGTTCGGCAACATCTGTTTCTTCATCAATGGCAATCACAGCAACTATAAATTCTAAAGAAAATATAGGATCAAAATTTGATATTGGCAGCTTTGTCAGTGGTAACGCATTAACACTGGGAATTCTTCTGTCCTTTACATTGGGTGCAAAATGCATCATTCAAGAAGAGGCATTTGTACAGAACCACTGATGAACATGCTGCCATCATTTAAGGTCATCCAAGGACTAGGGGAAAGAAGATTGATACAACTCTATCAATAAATTAGGATTCCCTTTTTGAAAATAGTATAAACAGGCCATGCATATAATGTACACTCTATTATATAAATGTGTAAAAATTCTTCATGATTACTAAAGGTAAAAAGGATTTGGTGTTGCCTGGTCAGTGTGGCTCAGTGGTTGAGCATCGACCTGTGTACAAGGAGGTCACAGCTGGATTCCCAGCAGGGCACATGCCCGGGTTGTGGGCTCAATCCCCTGTGGGGGGCATGCAGGAGGCAGCCAATGGATGATTCTCTCTCATCATTGATGTTTCTATCTCTCCCTCTCTCTTCCTCTCTGAAATTAATAAAAACTTTTTTTTTTTTTTTAAAAAAAGGGTTTGGTGTGGGTTTCAAATGAATATTTTGAGCATACAGTTAATGTGATGGTTATATTCACTTTTAGAAAATATGTAGTAAGACAAGTCATGTCCCATTTTCTTGTGGTATTGGTCCCAAGAGCCAGTAATTGGCAGACATCATTAGGGAAGGGCATGGTGCCATCTGCGTGTACAAATAAGGAGCTTGCCACAGCACTGAGGGTGTTGATTGTCTTGGTTGCTCAGACAAAGAACTTCAGTGCTATTCAGAGCTGGATGTATCCTACTTACTAATGCCACTCTGCAGAAATTGTATGAGTAAACCAGGTCTTAACCATAATTTTAGTTTGTGTCTCTTCAGAAAGCATCAGTATTTTATGTTTTAAAGTTCAGTACTTGGTTTAGAAACAAAATGCACACCACTCCCCATCCAAAAAAATCAAATAAAACCAGAACCAATACCTCGGCTTAGCCCTGTCAGAGAGCCACTGGCAAGCCTGTGTTTTTATTAATAACTTCTTTCAAGCTTTCAATGACAGTTGATATAATTATCTTTTCCTCCCTTTGCAAATTGAAATGTTGAACATTTAATGTTTTAAAGACTTAGTTGTGCCCTGGCCAGTGTGGCTCAGTTGGTTGGGTGTCATCCCATGCACCAAAAAGATGCTGGTTCGATTCCCAGTCAAGGGCACATGCCTGGATTGTGGCTCAATTCCCTTTGGGGGAGTACAGGAGGCAGCCAATCCATGTTTGGCTCTCACATTGATGTTTCTCTCCCTCTCCCATCCTCCCTCTCTAAAAACCAATAAGAGATATATATTTTTAAAAAGACTTAGTTATAAGTGCAGTAAGTAATAATAAATTAGATTATTTGCTAGATTATTGGCTACTGTGAGAATATGGTCACCACTGGAAATTGCTTTTTTTCAAAATCAGCCATTATGAATCCGATCGAAAGAAGAGTCATAGAAACAGTAAGTAAAATGATTTGTTTTATGATTTATCTTCCGTGTCCAGTTTGGTTAGCTTATTATGCAATAGAAGTGAACTATCAGGTTTTTACTCTTGTGCCCTTTTACCATTAAAATTAACACGAAAATGGCAACAACAAAAAATCAGCTATTATGTATTTAGTGAATATTTTTAAGAGATGTAGAGCTGCTTTCAATATCTAGGAATGTTTAATGTAGCGAAAACACACCTAACTTGAAAATAAAAACCCTTATATGATTTCCAAGGCAATGTTTAGAACTCCATAGGCAGAACCTTAAACCCATTCTCTGTTTATCAAGCCAAGGTTTGCGGAGCTCCCTTTAAGCTCCTAAACATACAAGACGCATTTTTCTGCACTGTTGATTTTACTCAAAAACTTGGGGAAATGGCATTTTTACACTAAATCATCAATGTATTTTGGAATAAAGTCTGATGAAGTTTTAAAACAGGAATTGTTAAGAACAGGAAACTTCCTGCTTGCTTATTTGGGTATTCTTCAGACCACGCCTCTTCCTCCCCTGCTGAAGGGGAGGCACTTCGATGTATTATGTTAACAGAGAGAAAAAAGCACAGAATTGTAAGGACAACTATATCAGCAGACATATTTTGGAGTGTTTTCAGTTTTACAGTTTATATTCCAGCACTCAAAACAGGGTCAAGGTTTTTTCTGTGTGTGTTGTTGTTTTTCTTAATCTTTAGAGTTAAGTTTTGACAAAAGAGGTATTTAGTCATTGTAAATATTAAGATAATATTTCTATCTTAGATTGGCCAAAATGAATCATGCCAAATTCTAATAGCCTAAAAATGGGCTAAGATGTTCTAATAAACATGCACCTACATTTAGTTAAATGTACCTTTTGTGATCAGCATTTGGTTTACAGAGAATATTTATATATTGAGAATCCTATCTAATAAAAGAGAAACATGCAAATTGGTGTCACTCCGCTACCCTTCCCATTGGCTAATCAGGGCGATATGCAAATTAACTGCCAGCCAAGATGGTGGCTGGCAGCCAGGCAGCTTAAACTGAACATGAGGCTTGCTTGCTTCAGTGACGGAGGACTGCAACGTTCCCTGCCTGCCTTGCCGGCCTATGAGCTTGCAGTTTAAGAAACATTGTAACAAATATAGAAGCTAAACAAAACCCCAGAAACCAGCTTTCAGATGGCTGGGATCTCAGAGCTGGAGTTGATACAGAGTTTCGATTATAGAACCTAAACAAACCAGATGCCTACTTTCAGCAGCAGAGGCCTCAGAGCTGGAGCCTCAGAGCTAAAGCTGGCCCAGAATAAAAAAAGAAAAAACAAAAAAAGGAGCAGTTGGGAGCTTCAATCCCAGCCTGAAAACAGCCCTCAGCCCCTCACCCAGGCTGGCTAGGCACCCCAGTGGGGACCCCCAGCCTAAAGGGTGTGTGACCAGCTGCAAACAGCCATCATTCCCTCACCCAGGCTGGCCAGGCACCGCAGTGGGGACCCCCACCCTGATCCAGGACACCCTTCAGGGCAAACCAGCCAGCCCCCACCCATGCACCAGGCCTCTATTCTATATAGTAAAAGGGTAATATGCCTCCCAGCACCGGGATCAGCGGAGCCGAGAGGCCTCCCGGCACCGGGATCAGCGTGACAGGGGGCAGCGCCCAAACCCCCTGATCGCCCTGAGGCTCTGTGTGTGACAGGGGGCGGGGCCACAACCTCCCTATCGGCCCTGCTCTGTTCCTGACAGGGGAAGGCGCCCCAACCCCCTGATCAGCCCTGCTCTGTGCCTGATAGGGGGGAGCTCCCCAACCCCCTCATTGCCCTGTGGCTCTGTGTGTGACAGGGTGTGGTGCCTCAACCCCCTGATTGGCCCTGCTCTGTGTGTGACGGGGTAGAGCCATAACCTCCCCATTGGCCCTGCCCTGAGTGTGACAGTGGCGGTGCCCTAACCCCCTGATCGGCCCTGCTCTGTGGGTGATAGAGGGCGGCGCCCCAACCTCCTGATCCACCCTACTCTGTGAGTGACAGGGGGGAGCCCCCCAACCCCCTGATGGGCCCTGCTCTGTGTGTGACAGGGGGGAGCTCCCCAACCCCCTGATTGACCCTGTCTGTTCGTGACAGGGGAAGGTGCCCCAACCCCTTGATCGGCCTTGCTCTGTGCCTGATAGGGGGGAGCTCCCCAACCCCCAATTGGCCCTGCTCTGTGCCTGACAGGGGGGAGCTCCCCAAACCCCTGATTGGCCCTGCTCTGTGTGTGACAGGGGGCAGCGCTCCCAACCCCCAATTGGCCCTGCTCTGTGCCTGACAGGGGGGAGCTCCCCAAACCCCTGATTGGCCCTGCTCTGTGTGTGACAGGGGGCAGCGCTCCAACCCCCTGATTGGCCCTGCTCTGTGCGTGACAGGGGGTGGCGCCGCAACCTCCCCATCGACCCTGCCTTGAGTGTGAAAGGGGGCGGTGCCCCAACCCCCCAATTGGCCCTACCCTGAGCGTGACTGAGGGTGGCATCACAACCTCCCAATCCGCCCTGCTCTGTGCATGACAGGGGGCAGCGCCCCAACTCCCCAGTCGGCCCTGCTCTGAGCCTGACCAGGGGCTGCACCTAGGTATTGGGCCTGCCCTCTGCCACCCGGGAGCAGGCCTAAGCCAGCAGGGTGTTATCTCCCGAGGGGTCCCAGACTGCGAGAGGGCACAGGCCAGGCTGAGGGACGCCCCCCTTCCCCCCAGTGCACTAATTTTTGTGCACCGGGCCTCTAGTTTTTATATAAAAGGATTATTCCTACTCTCTGTGCATTATGGTCAATTGAGATGATGAATCTAGATTAAAATTGTCCAAAATATGGACATGACAGGATGTATGTGACACATGCAGTATGGAGGAAATATTAATGAAACACATGTGTTTACGTTCGTTTGAAAAAAGATGTGGGCTGACAGTTAAGTTCTCAGTTACTAACTTAGATCTAACTGGTCTTTCAACTACTGCTTTCAGATCTTTGCAAAATATATTTAAAGATGTATTTTATAGAATGAGGCTTTTTACATTTAAATTGTTTTGTCCCACCCTAGCCGGTTTGGCTCAGTGGATAGAGCGTCGGCCTGCAGACTGGAAGGTCCCAGGTTCGATTCTAGTCAAGGGCATGTACCTTTGTTGTGGGCACATCCCCAGTAGGAGGTGTGCAGGAGGCAGCTGACCAATGTTTCTCTCTCATCAATGTTTCTAACTATCCTTTTCCCTTCCTCTCTGTAAAAAATCAATAAAATATATATTTAAAAAATATTTAAAAAATTTGTTTTGTCCCTGCATTCTTAATATTTCAGTACTTCAACTCAGTCAGAACTTTGTAGATAGGCCTGAAATTCTCTTGAGTACTTGTTTCTTTAGCACTTGAATATATAAAAAACACTTTTCTAAGTACTAAATGCCGTATGCCTTTAACATTTCCTGTGCTTTGGGTTTAAAATAATTTCGTTATGTCTTTTCTGTGTATATAAGTTTATAATTTGTTACTTTCATATACCAGTATATATATATATATAGAGAGAGAGAGAGAGAGAGAGAGAGAGGGAAAGAGAGAGAGTCAGGTTTTGTTTTGTTATTGTTGTTTGTTTTGTTAATGTAAAAAACCATTGAAACCTGTAACACATTTTTGTGAGTTTATTTGAGCCACACTGTCGACATATGCCAGGAAGCAGAACCTCACCGAATTGAGATAATGCTCCGGAGAATGGCGGGTTACATCCGTTTTATACATTGCAATCAAAGGAAAGGAATGTAGGTGGGTTACATGAAATCCATTGGTGATAGACTAGAGGGGTGGGAGAAAGCAAAGTGGGGAAACCCCTGGGATTGGATAAAAAGCAAAATGATAGACACATACTTAGGTGGGTGCAGGAAAAATTAGCATGATGATGAAGGAATTTGTGGCATCTGTCCTGATGCCCAGAATATTCAGTTGTGTCCCAGGGGCTCCAGAAAAAGAGAAATTACAAGTTACCCAGACATTTCAAAGGGTATCCTATCTAATAATAGACAAACATGGTAATTAACCGTTCCTCCGACACACTTCCCATTGGCTAATCAGGGTGATATGCAAATTAACTGCCAACCAAGATGGCGGTTAACCGCCAACAAAGATGGCGGCTAATTTGCATACTTCAGGCAGGGCAGGACAGCGCCATCCCGCCTGCCCGCTGCCATCTGGGCCTGCTACCTGTGACCCGGGCGGCAGGCAGCCCATATGGGACCCGACCCAGGGCTGGCCGGTGGGACCACAGCGATCTGTCACGAGACAGGCCCACAAACAGCCCTCCCACGGGGATCCCTGGCTGGCGGGTTCTAATGCACCAATTCACCAATGGCCACGCCCACGACTGGCCCTCCTGCAGGGATCCCATGTTGGCAGGTGCTAATGCACCGATCAGACACCGGCTGCGCCCACAAACGGCCTTCCCATGGGGATCCCGGGTTGGCGGGTGCTAATGCACCGATCGCCACTGGCCACGCCCACAAAGGGCCCTCCAGTGGGGATCCGGGTTGGCAGGTGCTAATGCACCGATCAGCCACCGGCTGCGCCCACAAACGGCTTTCCCGCGGGGATCCCGGGTTGGCAGGTGCTAATGCAGCAATCGCCACTGGCCACGCCCACAAATGGCCTTCCCATGGGGATCCCAGGTTGGCAGGTGCTAATGCACCGGTCAGCCACCGGATGCACCCAGAAATGGCTCGCCTGGTTGGCGGGTGCTAATGCACCGACCCACCAATGGCCATGGCCACAAACAGCCCTCAGGCTTTCGACCCAGGCGGCAGGGACAGCGTGGCTCCTCTGTCATGCCCGCTTCCTCATGACAGTTTTGGAAACTGACAGCAGGGAGGAGGAAGTCCCACCCCCACAGAATCATCCAGAATCAGCCGTTAGTCACACAGCTCTCAGTGGCCTGACAGGCAGGACTTTCATTCACCTGCATCTCAGACCGTGTCAGTAGACAGATAGGACTATGTCCAAAGAAAAACAGTTGATACAAGGTAGCTCAATAGTAAATGGGGTCTTTGTAATGGTACCAGATTTATTATCAAAAGATTACTACCTAACATTATCGAAGCTGAAGTATTAACTGGATCTGCAGAGGGAGAGGTTGTTCTGATTCCAAGAATTGATTTGTCCCCATCTGACAATGGCCTCCCATTTAAATTGATTCAACGACAGTTTCCTGTGATGCCAGCATTTGCAATGACTATTAATAAATCACAACAAACTCTAGACAGAGTAGGAATATTCCTACCTGAACCCGTTTTCGCACATGGTCAATTATATGTTGCTTTCTCTCGAGTTCAAAGAGCGTGTGATGTCAAAGTTAAAGTTGTAAATACTTTATCCCAAGGGAAATTAGTCAAGCACTCTGAAAGTGTTTTTACTCTTAATGTGGTATACAGGGAGATATTAGAATAAGTTTAATCACTTTATCAGTCATTATTTGCATCAGTGTTGTTTTTATATCATGAGTTTGTTGTTGTTATATCATTTTATTATTGTTTATTTATTAATAAAATTATGTATTATTTTCATATACATTGTACTCATTTCCTTTTATCTCTCACACTTTTATTATAGAGAAAGGGCAAATAGCAATATTAAAATATTTCCTCTAATTAATTCCCTTTCAATGTGCATGAATTTCGTGCACCGGGCCACTAGTCCTATCTAATAATAGAGAAACATGGTAATTAACCGTAACTTCGCTACCCTTCCCATTGGCTAATCCGCGAGCTATGCAAATTAACTGCCAACCAAGATGACGGCCGGCAGCCAGGCAGCTGAAGCGAACAGGAGGCTTGCTTGCTCCAGTGAAGGAGGAAGCTAAGGTTCCCCACCTGCCGCTGCTGGGCTCTGAGCTTGCACTCTAAGCAACTATGTTGCAATTATAGAAGCTAAACAAACCCCAGAAACCTGCATTCAGCCGTCAGAGTTGGAATTGCAACAGAGTTTCAATTATAGAAGCCAAACAAACCCAGATACCTGCTTTCAGCAGCCGAGGTCTCAGAGCTAAAGCCGGCTCTCAGCTCCAGTGACAGCCATAGAAGGTAAATAAATCCCAGAATAAAAAAAAAAGAAAAAAAGGAGAGGTTGGGAGCTTCAGTTAACTGCCAGCCTAAAAACGGCCCTCAGCCCCTCACCCAGACTGGCCAGGCACCCCAGTGGGGACCCCCACCCTGAAGGGGGTGTGACCAGCTGCAAAAAGCCATCATCCCCTCATCCAGGCTGGCCAGGCACCCAAGCAGGACCCCCACCCTGATCCGGGACACCCTTCAGGGCAAACCAGCTGGCCCCCACCCATGCACCAGGCCTCTATCCTATATAGTAACAGGGTAATATGCAAACTGACCCTAAGAGCAGAAGGACTGGGAATGACTGGTCACTATGACACACACTGCAGGAGCTCAATGCAGGAGCTGCCCCCTGGTGGTCAGGGCGCTCTCACATGGGAGGAGCTCTGTTCAGCCACAAACAAGGCTGATGGCTGCCAGTACAGCGGTGGTGGTGGGAGCCTCTCCTGCCTCCTCAGCAGCGCTAAGGATGTCCGACTGCAGTTTAGGCCTGCTCCCTGCTGGCAAGTGGACATCCCCCTAGGGCTGCCGGGCTGCCAGAGGGATGCCTGATTGCCATCTTAGGCCCAATCCCCTGGGGAGCGGGCCTAAGCCAGCAGGTGGTCATCCCCTGAGGGGTCCCAGACTACGAGGGGGCACAGGCTGGGCTGAGGGGCCCCCCTCCCCCCCGAGTGTACAAATTTTTGTGCACTGGGCCTCTAGTATTATTGTAGATGCAAAAAGACAGATAGGCTCAGTTAAGGTAAAGGTTGACCTTGTCAGTGAAGATACTGGCCTAGGATGTAACTACCCACCATAAAAGTTTTTAGTTAAAGTTTAATTTCAGACCATCCTTTGTGGTTACTTTAGGTCTCTGAGTTTGCAAGACTGCCATGCAGGCCTTCCCTGAACCTGTCAGATTAGCATGTGGCCCCTTTTGTCCACAGTTATGTGTGGAAAACAGGGATGCAGACCAGTAATTTGCTTTGGAGTACATTTCCTAAGCATAAATTTATCTTTTTAATTATGTTACTTAAGCAAATGTCCAATTGTTTGCATTCCTGGAAAATGTATTTACTTGAATATAAAAGCAATCCAGATGTATATCTATATTAGGCAGAAGCCAATCAATGATTTATAATTTCTTTGAAAATGAAATTCAAATACAGATAAATGAGAGTTGTCAGTATATTACAATGATAATTTTGTATTTCTCAGAAAAAAATTAAAGCAAATTTTTCTTACTTTTTTCTTTTTATTATAATGACCAACTTTTAGTACTTTATTGTTCCTGAGATCTATTTTTAGAATAAAATTTTGTTCTCCAAGAATAGAAAAAAAAAGAAAGATAGGCTATGCAAGGTCAAGGCTTAAACCTTGGGGTCGTCTTCTATCTATATAAAAGGCTAATATGCAAAGTGTCCCCTCAGGAGTTCAACTGGGAGACCAGGAGTTTGATCGCTCGCTATGATGTACGCTGACCACCAGGGGGCGGCACAGAACAAAGAAAGGCCCCAGCCAGCAGCCAGAAGGCCACAATCGGCCCTGATCGCCAGCCAGGCCTAGGGACGCTCCCCATGCATGAATTTCATGCCCTGGGCCTCTAGTAGTTATATAATTAATTCCAGGCTTGAATTCTGATATATGACCTTAGATAAGTTACTTAACCAATAAGATACAGCTTTTTCATCTTTAATGGAGGACTAATAATATAAAGTGTTTGTAATGATTAAACAAGGTAAAACAAAGTGCTTATGCATGGGCAGATTTAGGTTTGATGGAGCCTGAAGCTTATATTGAGAAGGCTAAAAAGGGCTAATTCCAATGTAACCCTGATATTTGGGGGGCTAGCAATTGGAATCCATGCCAGCAAGCTCAGTGTACACTCTTGATAACCTATAATTAAGTCATTACCTCCTTCCCAGAAACTGGTCTTGCAGAACCTGTTACAGAGGCCATAAAACTGTAAACAGTACACTGCCCCGGAGGGAGGGTTAGTAACGCTGGCGCCAGGCCCTTGAAAAGGACCGAAAGCATAATCCATATTTGCGGGACAAAGACCACAGGGAGATATAAAAAGAAGCCCCCTGCATGTTTTGGTACTCAGATTTGGAAAGTTATTCCCTGAGTCTGCTGGCGTATTAAACAGTGTCACTCCTTTTCTCTAACAATATAATGGTCTTCTGCAACAATATAATTTGAGGGACCCTCTTTAAGAAAAACAATAAAAAATTAGAAATACAATATTGGCATGGTAATGATATGTATTTAGAATGAGAAAATAAGTCATAAATTACACATTTTATAAAAGCACATACCCATAAAAATAAAATATTTTTAAAAATGGGTTGCCCCTACACATCATTGTGATACTTCCCCCCCCTGAAAGTTTCTTGGCTATATTCCCTTCAATTGCCTTTTCATAGGACAACAATTTTGTAATACTTTCTACAGAGAAAATAGAAAAGATAATTGTCTTTTCTCAAACGTAATTGATTTACTTTTTATCATTGATATAAATTATATACTATATTTATATAAAAGTTTACATATATTGATATAAAAGTTTTATATTGATATAAAAGTTTAGAAAAATGTCTCTAAGCTTTAGGACTTGCTATTGATAATGTCATGTCAATTCTTATGATTATTCTTAAAATGGGGAAAACTGAAAACTTCCATCAAGCGTTTTTCATAGACGAGTGGTAATATTTGGAAGAATACCTTGCACTGGCTTCTGGGTCCATTAATTTCAAATGTCATTTTTTTCCACTAGCTATATACTTCTGGTAACTAGGGGGTCCACAAACTGCTGCAAGAGAACCTCCGGCCACCACAGATCAAAAGGGCTTACTGGGGACACTGCCCACACAGTGGCCCAGCACACATAGATCTTTTGGGTGCACAACAAACTTCACCACAGTGTAGGGGAACCATTACCCAACATGAGCTAGTTCATAAATACAGTACAGCCGCAGCCAGGTGGCTCAGTTGGTCGGAGCAAGGTCCTGTGCACCAACATGGTTGCAGGTTTGCCCTAACCAGTTTGGCACAGTGGACAGAGCATCGGCCTGCAGACTGAAAGGTCCCAGGTTCGATTCCGGTCAAGGGCCTATACCTTGGTTGTGGGCACATCCCCAGCGGATGGATGTTTCTCTCTCTCGTCAATGAAACATGTCCTCGAATGAGGATTAAAAATAATAATATAGCCCTAGCTGGTTTGGCTCAGTGGATATAGCATCAGCCATGGGCTGAAGGGTCCTGGGTTCGATAATGGTCAAGGACATGTACCTAGGTTGCAGGCTCCATCCTAGGCCCTGGTTGGGGCATGTGCAGGAGGCAGCCAATAGATGTGTCTCTCTCACATTGCTGTTTCTCTCTGTCTCCACCCCTCCCTTCCACTCTCTCTAAAAAGTCAGTGGAAAAATATCTTCAGGTGAGGATTAATAAAAAGAAAATAATAATAAAATAAGTACAACTTACAAATTGTACATTTGTAATATGTGTATACTTTGTATTATACATGTATATGGCCTTTGAACATTTGAATCTCTGCTCTCACTTTTCAGGAAAAAAACGTAAACAGCTTTATTGAGGTATAGTTTACATACCATAAATTTCACTCATTTAAAGTGAAATGATCTTTAGCAAGTTAACAGACTTATGCAACAATCACCACAATCCACTCCCGAACATTTCCATCATCCCCAAAGATTCCTCATGCTCATTTGTGGCGCTGCCAATTCCACCCCTAGCCTCAGGCAATTACTAATCTACTTTCCATCTCTATAGATTTGCCTCTTCTGGACTTCTTATATAAATGGAATCACACTAGTGATTGTTGTAAAGGCCCTTCCTGTGCTTGCTTTGCATTTCTCTTTAGTCCTGAGGTCTAGGCTTTCCCTAGAGCATTTAACACAAGCACTTCCTGTCTTTGCACATTGTTCTTTCCTATCTGTAACCAGAGCTCCCACATGCTTTCTCGGGCACATTTCCCTTAAGCTGCTCTTGCAATAGCTCTTCCTTTCCATTAGCATAATTTTATTTGCTGGTTGTCGACTGAGTCTCTAATGTGAAGCAAGTACTGTGCTAGGCACTCGGGCACAAAGATTCATAAAGCCAAGCACCTGCCTTGCAGTTATAATCTAGCTGGAGAGCCCGATGTGAGTATAAATAAACAAAATGTGATACGTGCTGCAAAATCGGCAGGTCTTAAGTGCTATGAAACGGTTTGGAGTAATAGTAATAGCATTTACTGAGGAATTCTGTGTCATCAAAGTTGATTTAACTTAAGCTTCAGGGCTCTTCACTTGCACAAGCCTCTTCTAAGGCATTTGGAGGGTGTGTTCCTAGCAGTGTGTTCACCTGGTGAGATGTTTTTGTGATATTTCTAAAAGTAAGATATTTTCACTGAAATCAGTTAAGGCCACGATCTCTCTCCTGTATAACCACCCTCTGGCACAGCCACCCATGTATCAGGTGGCTCAGTGAACAGGGCCATTTTCAATATCCAGCAGAAAGTTGACTCAGAGACACATTTAGTTTGCGGTATTTTATGTGCCTTCCTGTCATTTCTAGTATTATTAAGTTATTGGTAGCCATGCCCCTGTAGAAATGACTTCCAAGGATACCCCTGTCACCTACTGGACCAACCAAAAGTGCAGGGCCAGAGATTGTACTGCAATATGCATGTTACCAGAAGTATGTGGCTGATAATAAAGAAATGACCTTTGAAATGAATGGACCCAGAAGCTAGTCTGTGGAATACTCTTTCAAAGATTGCTGTTCTTTTTTTTTTTTTTTTAATATATTTTATTGATTTTTTACAGAGAGGAAGGGATAGAGAGTTAGAAACATCGGATCAGCTGCCTCCTGCACACCCCCCACTGGGGATGTGCCCGCAACCAAGGTACATGCCCCGGACCGGAATCGAACCTGGGACCTTTCAGTCCGCAGGCTGATGCTCCATCCACTGAGCCAAACTGGCTAGGGCAAAGATTGCTGTTCTTATGTGAAAAACACTTGATGGAAGTTTCTCCAAATTTAAGAACAATTGTAAGAATTGACACATTACCAATAGTGAGTTATAGAGCTTAGGAACACTTTTCTCAACTATCAATGACATAAAACTCATCAGCAGGGGAGAACAGTTAGGTGCAATTAGGCAGGCAGGGGAGCAGTTAGGGGCATCAGGAAGGCAGGCAGAATGGTTAGGGGTGATCAGGCAGGCAGGCAGGTGAGTGGTTAGGAGCCAGTGGTCCCAGATTGCAAGAAGGATGTCCAACTGCTGGCTATTGGACATCTCCCTAGGGGTCCCGGATTGGAGAGGGTACAGGCTGGGCTGAGAGACCCCCCCCTTCCCCCTGCACAAATTTCATGCACCGGGCCTCTAGTATAACATATAATAGACATGGTTATATGTCACATTTTCTCTATCCATTCTTCCCTCTGTGGACATTTAGGTTGTTTCCATATCTTGGCTATTAGAGAAAGAGGAACCCTGTACACTGTTGGTGGGGATGTAAGTTGCTGAAGTCATATGGAAAACAGTATGGAAGTTCTTCAAAAAATTAAAAATAGATCTGCCGTAGATCCAGCAATCCCACTACTGGGTATATATCAAAAGGAAATGAAATCCGTATCTCAAAAAGATAGCTGTAGTCCCACTATTCATTGCAGAATTATGCATGACAGGCAACATAAAACCCTTCACTTTCTTTTGAAGCTCTAGCTAATAAAAGGAAAGAACTCAGGTAAATTACTTCCCTTGTGGACTTCCTGTTTAATGTTTCACTATCTGCCTGGGGCAATTTTATTTTGAAATGCAAAGGCAGTCCTGGCTGGGTAGCTCAGTTGGTTAGAGCTTCTACAGGGTATGCCCAGGTTTCAGGTTTGATGTCTGGTTAGGGCACGTACAAGAAGGAATGAATGCATAAATAAATGGAACAAGTTGATGTTTCTCTCTCTCCCTTCCTCTCTCTCTCTCTCTCTCTCTAAAAATCAATCGGAAAAAAGAAATGCAAATGCTAGTTAACACATGCATCTGCCTTTGAAACGTTTACAAAGTTTTTGCAGTCATAGAACCCTCCATCTGTTTTCAATAAAGAAAGGAGCTCGTCATCCAGAGAGCTTTGCCACTTGTTGCGTTGTTTGCCAGCATTGACTCATTAACTCAAGCCTCTTGCAGCTTTAGCAAATAAAAAATACAGGCTGCCCGGTTACATTTGAATTACAGATAAACAAAAATATCTCAAACGTTTCATTTTTTTTTAAAAGAATAAGTGTGACCCATGCAATAGTTGAGACATACTTACATTTAAAAAATTAGTAGCTGTTCATCTGAAATTCAAATGTAACCGGGCTTCCTGTGTTTTATCTAGCAACTCTTTGTAAGTAAGATATGTGATAGCTTGGATTAGGTTGCTATTAATTTCTCTGGGGGGGGGGGGCAGCTTCCAGCCTGGACCATTGAGAATGAAGCCCCTGATCTGGGGAACGCGACCGGTAGTTCTGGGGGTGTAGCCCAGAGCAGAACTGAAGGGGCACGGGGCACACGGATGGGCAGCGTTAGAAGACGAGGCCGTCAGGTTGCTCCTAAATGCCAACGCATCAGATTACCCAGCTGTTGGGAAGACTAAGTTCCAGTTCCTTAGCTCCTTCAATCAGAAGCATGCTTCAGCCCTAGCTGGTTTGGTTCAGTGGATAGAGCGTGGGCCTATGGGCTGAGGGTACCGGGTTCGAATGCGGCCACCTCCCTCTCCCTCTCCCTCTCTCTTCTGAAATATCTAAAAAGAAGCCAGTTCCTGGCTGTGAGACTGTCCCCAAGATCCCAGGGTGGGCCAGCACCTGGTGAGTGCAGAGGCGGCCTGGGGAGGGGACCCCGCGCTCACAGCAGCCCCGCACAGCCTCCACATCAACTGAGCGCCGGAGCCTCGGCCGAACTTCCAGAGAGACGCCAGACGCCCCTTCAAGCCGCCCCCCGTCCCCCCCCTCGCTTCCCCCATGGAGAAGTCCGCTCTTAGAGCCCCGAGTGCCTGAATTAACGGCGGCTCCCCAATGGAGAGCAGCTCGCCAGGTGCGGTGGCCGCGGTGCCCCACCCCGCGCCGCCCCCGAAAGCCGCGGTGCGTAGGGCGCTTCGCTCGCCCCCCCACCTTTTTTTTTTTTTTGGTCGGAGGAGAGAAAACAGTCTCGCGCCGGGATGTGCACAGACGAGAAGTGGAGAGGGGCACACCCTCCTGCAGCCCGCCCAGCGGCGCGGGGGAGGCGGGCGGGGCGCCCACGCTGACGAGGCCGGCGGACGCGGACGGCGCCCCGCGCGGGCAGGATGCTGCTCCTGAGGGGCTCCCGCTGGTGGCGCCCGCGGCGGCCGCCGACGCCCAGCGCCCCGGGCCGAGCGGGGCCGCGGCCGCCGACGCCCCGGGTAAGAGCCGGCTACGCGGCGGGGAACTCGGGGCGGGGGGCGGCGGCTGGGAAAGTTTGGGGGTCACTTGTGTGGAATGGAAGCCGAGCGGCCGCGAAGTTCACTTCGCCTCCGCGCGCGGGAGGACCCCGCGGTGGTCGCGGGGCCGCAGACATGAGACGGGGAAAGCGGGGTGGGGTGGGGGGAATGCGCCGGGGGCCGATGGCGGGGAGGGCGGGAGGCGCGCGGGCCATCACCCCGACCTGATTGGGGTGCGGGGACCCCGGGGCTGCGGCGGGAACCGGCAGGAGACCCCGGAAGGCGGTTTCTCCGCGTCCCAGCCGTGGTCCCGAGGAAGTTTCCGGTGGTCGGTGCCCAAGGGGCTCACGCCCGACGGCCGAGTGCGCACGGTCGGGGGACATCTCCACCTGGGGAGCCCGAGCCTCCGCGCCCCGGGAGAGGGAGGGTAGCGCGCGCTGTTCCGGTGAATCACGAGCGTGTGTCGTGAGTAACAGTTGGCCTGACCCTGGCCCCGGGGTCTGCGTGGACCGTGGCGCGGAGCGAGGTGGGGGGTGCGCCCTGGAAGAGAGACAGGAAGCGGGCGCCTGCTGCGCGGGGCGCCCTCGGGGCCGGGCGAGGGCCGCGGAGCAGAAGCGCCTCCCTCCAGCTGTGCAGCTCGCAAGGGCGTGGCTTCTGAGGTTCAGCCCCCACCCCCACGTGAAATTAGTTTCCGATTGTTAAAATATGGTTTAGCTTTTAGCCGTGCCGTTTGAAAGAAAAGCAGAAAGTATGCCATGCCGTTATCTTGTCACTTTCACTTCCCGTTTATTTTCCCCCTCCGGGCTCTCAAGGGCCTCCGACTTCCCGATAGATGCAGAAAATGTGTGTGTGTGTGTGTGTGTGTCACGTCACACGGGTGATGAGCCCATGTTGTAACAAGGGTTGCGGGAGGCACATCTCACACAAGAGCGCGAACACGCAGTCATCACGCTTTTGAAACTACAAAAGGATCTTAAATGCATTTTTTTTTTACCTTGATTACATTTTATTTTATTTATTTTTTTTATTAAATCTTTATTGTTCAGATTATTACATTTGCTCCTCTTTTTTTCCCCCCCATAACTCCCCTCCTCCCAGTTCCCGCCCCACCCTCCGCCCTCACTCCCCACCCACTGTCCTCATCCATAGGTGCACGATTTTTGTCCAGTCTCTTCCCGCATCTCCCACACCCCTTTCCCCCCCAGGAATAGTCAGTCCATTCCCTTTCTATGTTCCTGATTCTATTATAATCAACAGTTCATTCTGTTCATCAGATTATTTATTCACTTGATTCTTAGATTCACTTGTTGATAGATGCATATTTGTTGTTCATAATTTGTATCTTTACCTTTTTCTTCCTCTTCCTCTTCTTAAAGGATACCTTTCAGCATTTCATATAATCCTGGTTTGGTGGTGATGAACTCCTTTAGCTTTTCCTTATCTGTGAAGCTCTTTATCTGACCTTCAATTCTGAATGATAGCTTTGCTGGATAAAGTAATCTTGGTTGTAGGTTCTTGGCATTCATCACTTTGAATAGTTCTTGCCACTCCCTTCTGGCCTGCAAAGTTTCTGTTGAGAAATCAGCTGACAGTCATATGGGTATTCCCTTGTAGGTAACTGAGTTTCTTTCTCTTGCTGTTTTTAAGATTCTCTCTTTATCTTTTGCTCTTGGCATTTTAATTATGATGTGTCTTGGTGTGGTCCTCTTTGGATTCCTTTTGTTTGGGGTTCTCCGCGCTTCTTGGACCTGTAAGTCCATTTCTTGCACCAGGTGGGGGAAGTTTTCTGTCATTATTTCTTTAAATAGGTTTTCAATATCTTGCTCTCTCTCATCTTCTGGCACCCCTATAATTCTGATGTTGGTACGCTTGAAGCTGTCCCAGAGGCTCCTTACACTGTCCTCGCATTTTTGGATTCTTTTTTCATTTTGCTTTTCCGGTTGGGTGTTTTTTGCTTCCTCGCATTTCAAATCATTGACTTGATTCTTGCGCTCCTCTGGTCTGCTGTCGGGAGTCTGTATAATATTCGTTATTTCAGTCCGTGTATGCTTAATTTCTAGTTGGTTCCCCAATATAAGATCGAGGGTCTTATTAGTTTTCTTGTAGATCTCATTAAGTTTATCGGCGGCTTCTAAACAGTTCTTGAGAGACCTTAAAAGTGTGGTTCTGAACTCTATATCTTCCATTGACAATTTTGTCCTGTTTCTTTGTCTCCGCATTTTGTTATGCTTCCTTGGTGCACCCCCTAGTGGTCTTTGTTCGCAGTCTTATAGTTAAATCTTGATTGTTGTAGCTAATTCCAGGGAGGGTTTGACCTCCAGGCCAAGTGGCTATGAGAATCAGCTGTGTCAGCAGTGAGAGAACTTCTGTCCTCTAGGGAGGTGCTAATCTGGCGTTTGCCTGAGGCTATCCGGCAAATGCCTGTGTGCAGGGCTTGGGTGGGGCGGGTCGCACAGGATCAACAGGGTGGGCCGGAGAGAGCAGTTATGGCGGCTCTCAGTCCTGTCCCCAGGGGCTCTGCCTCTCTGAGTCCCAGCACCCGCTGCAAAGCTCAGAGAGAAAGCTGCACTCGCTCTGACCGAAGCCAGACAGTCCCGCTTCTCCCGTTTGAGTCTGGGTCCCTAAAGACTCGCCCGGATCTGGAGCTCAGAGTCTGCGACTCCCTCCCGATTGAAAACGCCAACCGCGCACTCCGCACCTCAGAATTTGACTTCAGCACTGCGCCTCCTCTGAGTGTCCGTATTCGTTTCTCTTTCCTCCTAGTTGTAGGACTTCCACTCAGCCAGCGTTCCTGTGGTTCTGGGTGATGTCCCTTCCGTTTTTTGGTTTCACTTTTGAAGTAGTTGTTCAAGGCAGCAAACTCCGGCGTTAACCTATGCCGCCATCTTGGTTCTCCTCCTTAAATGCATTTTTAAAACGCCTTCCCTGAGTGTTTGAAAGAGAACGAGGGAGGAGGGTGTTATGTTACTAATGCCTAGGAAAAGGGGCTAAACTCCTTAAGGTGTAAAATGGTAGATGTAATAGAGTAGTTGGAGAGAGAGAGAGGCTCTTTCCACTTTGTAAAATGCATTTTTATGTGTCGCGCTTTACGAAGGTATAACAAACAGTAAGACAACACAATACAAGGAACACCCTTTACCATATACACCATTTAAACATAAATGAATGACGCAATTTTTTTTTAAATCAAATCTGACATTTTGAGTAGAATTTTTATGGAACCCAAGACTGGCTGCCCTTTCTGAAATGATCAACTCTAAGCCTCTTTTCCGGATTTCCCACCTGGTGTTCTATCTAGGGTAGTGCCATCGCATGCCCCAGCAAGAATGCAGGTGCTCTTTTAAAAGTAGGAGATTACACAGTGAGGCTTATGAGGCCTGATGTAGGGGAACAGTGGTTAGTACTTTGCCCCTAGGTAATCATTTTAAGAAGCCTTACATTTGACTATTTCTAATTCGCAGGTTTTTAAGTCTTGACTGTCCATGCTATTAAGTAAATTTGCTGAACTTTAGAAGTGGAAATACTTCATTTTATTTGTCTGGTAAAATATTTCCTACCCAGTTTGGCTCAGTGGATAGAGTGCAGGCCTGTGGACTGAGGGTCTTGGGTTCTATTCCTGTCAAGGGCACATGCCTGGGTTATGGGCTCAATCTCCAGTAGGGGGCGACAAGAAGCAGCCGATCAATGATTCTCTCATCATTGATGATTCTCTCTCTCTCTCCCTTTCCATTCTTCTCTGAAATCAGTTAAAAAATAAAAAGACTCCCCGAAGGACTAAAGACAGGCCTGTGAATTTGCTTCTATATATGCCTCTTTGAAATTGTACCATAAAGAAACTGATGGGAATATACTGACTGCTTAGGAGTTTTACCTAGGTTTACTAAAACATTTCCTGCAAATCAGATTAACTGGCTGTAAGGACATTTTTCATCCTAAAGTCTCACTGTTTTGTGGTTGTCCCATTTGATGTGAAAAGCCCTGTGGCTAAAGATAAGTACTGCTTCTGTGTACATTTTTGCTACAAATATTCAGAACCCCTAGAGCAGTGGTTCTCAACCTTTTGGCCCTTTAGATACAGTTCCTCGTGTTGTGACTCAACCATAAAATTATTTTCGTTGTTACTTCATAACTGTAATGTTGCTACTGTTATGAATCGTAATGTAAATATCTGATATGCAGGATGGTCTTAGGTGACCCCTGTGAAAGGGTCATTCGACCGCCAAAGGGGTCGCGACCCACAGGTTGAGAACCGCTGCCCTAGAGCCTATGAAAACAGCAGGGGGGGGGAAAGACCAGTGATGTTTGCAACCTGACAGCTTGCAATGATTTGTCAAGTGAGTATTCCCAGTTGTAGTTGGCCTTTTCTGAAATTATGAGTGTGCTTTATAGGACTTTACTAACTTTGAAAAAGATATAATGTTCATCCTTCACATGATCTGCTAGTGTTTTTTTTTTTGTGTGTGTGTGTGTGGGGGGGGGGTTTGGTTAAAATTGATATGTTAGTGTAACAGAATTGCATTTTGAAGAATAGATTGCACCTGAAACATAAGAGAGAAGGACCGTGTTGTCTTACCTTTCAAGGCTGGCCTGGTATCCATGGTTACGTTTTGGTGGCAGCATTTCTGCTTGTCAGCACTCTAGCTGCAGCGGTTGTCAGGGCAATCTGGCTCCTGCTGGCCTTTCCATACTCTGACTTAGGTTGGAGTGATTATGGCACCTGCTGAATTATCTGCTAAACAAAAACACTGGCTTAATTGCACCTTTCTCAATTTCAGTTTTTTGCTCCTTAGTTTGAGAAACTCCCTGATATGATTTAAAGCCCCTAAGATAGCATATGAGTCTCTACATAAGCTATGTTTAAAACTTAAAAAAAATTAAGTGTACTTTGCAGAAATGTTTAAGTATTGAGTGTGCCATTTTAAACTTCTAGAAACAAAGCATGTGCCTGTTTTAATCCCACCACAAAATGTTGATTTAGAAATTGTTTCCATCTTTTGAATTTCACAGACATGTCATTCTTGTTTGATACTTTCCTGTCTAGTGTTTATAATAAGCACATTGTATTCCCTCTTTTGAGGACAGTGATTGGTTGTATGAAGCTGTGGTCTCAAAGGAATTCTAGACAGGTTTGTCTATTAAATATTAAACATTACCATCCTACTAGCACTTAAGTATTATATTAGTACTGGATACTTGTTTGTTTGTTTGTTTGTTTTGATTTAGGCTCTACTATTTATTGCAGCAAACTGTAAGCAAGGAAGTTATTTTGTATCTTGGCAGATACATATTTGTTGAATGAGGTACCTGTGAAACTAAGGTAGAAAACCTGAGACCATTATTAGTTGGTCTAACAGCTATATAAACTAAGTGTGTTTACATCATAGAGTAGAAGTGGACAGCTTAGTTAGTTGGTATGAGACCAATTGGGACATCTGAATGCCGAACTGGCCCTGCCACCACTTAGCTCTGTGAACTTATCTAAGTCATTCAGTCTATTTGGGCCTGTTTTGAAAACAATGGGACTGGATTAAAAATTGCAACAAAAACTACAGAAAAACCATCATTCAGAACCACCTGAAATCTAGCTGAACAGAAGTCCTACCACTAAGGATATAAAGAATAGGCCACATCAAGACTGATAGGAGGGGCGGAGATTCAGAACTGGCTGGCCCCACACCCACGTGATATCTCAGCTGCGTCCCTGCTGAAGAGAGGGGTCCCAGTACCACAACAGGCCCTTCAGCCCAGGCTTCCAGTGCCAGGGAGAGAAGGCCCCGTAACTTCTGGCTGTAAAAACCAGCTGGGATTGTGGCTGAGTGAGACAGAGGGCTGCTGGAGTCCCAGCCATTCCTTTAACAGGCCCTGCACATGGATTGACTCAGACTCATTGCCTCTGAGCTCCAGCACTGGGGCAGCAACTTGAAAGGCACCAGAGATCTTTGGGGAGGAACTGAATTATTTGGGCATCAGGGAAAGAGCTGAGGGCCAATTTTCTGTTAGAAATGCTGGCAGAGGCCATTGTTCCTTTGATGAGCTCTTACCACACAGAACTGGCAGGTGGGTGCCATAGCTGAGTCTCCATCAACTTGGTTATCACTGTTTGCCCTGCCTTGGTGATTCCCTGAGACCCTGCCCCACCCAACTTTCAGGCCCTCCCAAGTTGTTGGCAGTGGCTTTTCCATACAAATGGCTTGTCTTGGCTCATGCTTCAGACTTTCTTAAAGTATCTCAAACAAGCAGCACCTGGTTTTGGCATGTTCTGTACCTTTCGCTAAGTGGCCCCAGGCCCAGGACTGGTGGCAGCTGGCCTTGGTTCACTGCTTGGCCTCTTCTGGGCACCTCCAAGCCCAGCACAAGTAGCAACCATCTTCAGATGACTTTGTGAATCAAGCACGGTGGCCCTGGGCAGAACACAGGCAGTAGCTGACCTTGGCCTCACTTCCTGGGAGGCCCCAGAGCCAGCACACCCAGAGGACAGCTTCAGACCACATCAAAGCACCACCCAACCACTCCACAAGCGACATACTCAAGGGGAAGACTCAGTAGGTACCAGAGTCCCATTGAAGTAAGTCCTGCTGTGTGGGGTGGGCCCCTGCACAGCTTATCCTCCACAGTGGTCACAGCTGATTGGCCTGGGGCTATATCCCTCAACTTGATGTGCCAACAGCAATCCCCAAGGCTCAACTACAACAGGAGGGTACAGCCCCCACGGAGAGGGAGGGTGTACCTGGAACACCCAGCTCCGGTGAACAGGGAGGATGTGCCACTGGGCCCTACAGGACACCTGCTACACTAGGTCCCTGCGCCAAGCCTGGGAGATGTAGCAGCTCTACCTAGTACACAGAAACAAACACGGGGAGGCTGCCACAATGAGGAGACAAAGAAACATGTCCCAAATGAAAGAACAGAACAAAACTCCAGAAAAAGAACTAAACAAAATGGAGACAAGCAAACTACTAGATGCGGAGTTCAAAACACTGGTCACAAGGATGCTCAATGAACTTAGGGGAAGAGTAGATAAATTTAGAACTTCAACAGCGTAGAAAAGGACATGAAAACCATAAAAAAGAATCAGAAATGGATACACTACCTGAAAAAAGAATAATTTATAAGGAATCAACAATAGAGTAGATGAAGCCAAGAACCCAAACAGTGATTTGGAATGTAAGGAAGGAAAAAAACACCTAATCAGAAGAGCAAAAAGAAAAAAATAATTTAAAAAATGAAGATAGTGTAAGCAGCCTATAGGACAGGGGTCCTCAAACTTTTTAAACAGGGCGCCAGTTCACTGTCCCTCAGACTGTTGGAGGGCCGGACTATAGTTTAAAAAAAAACTATGAACAAATTCCTATGCACACTGCACATATCTTATTTTAAAGTAAAAAAACAAAACGGGAACAAATACAATATTTGTATTTGCATGTGGCCCGCGGGCCGTAGTTTGAGGACCCCTGCTATAGGACAACTTCTAGTGTACCAACATTTGCATTAGGGGGTGCCAGAAGGAGGAGAGAGAGAGAAAAAAAAATTGAAAACCTATTTGAGAAAAGTAATAACAGAAAACCTCCCTTTCTGGGGAAGGAAATAGTCCAGGAAGCACAGAGTGCCCCCAACAAGATGAATCCAAAGAGGCCCACACCAAGACACAACATAATTAAAATGCAAAAGGTTAAAGACAGAGAACCTTAAAAGCAGTTAGCTACCTACAAGGGAGCTCTCATAAGACTGTCAGCTGATTTCTCAACAGAAACTTTGTAGGCAAGAAGGGATTGGCAAGAAATATTCCAAGTAATGAAAAGCAAGGATCTATAACCAAGCTTACTCTATGTAGCAAAGCTTCATTTAGATAATTTAGAATTTAAAGACATATAAAGAGCTTCCCAGACAATAAAAAATTAAAGTTCATCACTACCAAACCAGTATTACTGAAATGTTAAAGTCTTTAAGAAGAAGAGGAGAAAAAAAAACCATACAAAACTTTGAACAATAAATGACAATCTACACTAATAAAAGAGAAACATGCAAATTGTGTCACTCCGCTATGCCCACCAGCCAATCAGAGTGACTATGCAAATTAACTCAACAAAGATGGTGGTTAATTTGCATACACAGGCGTGGAGCGAATACTGAAGGCTCCAGCTGGAGTGAAGACTGAAGACTGAAGCCAAGCCTCTCTGTGGCCGGACCAAAGGCCTGGGTCCTGGGTGCCGGAGGAAAACGGTTCCAGCAGTCAGGGGAAGGAAGGCCTATTGTGCGAATCTTCATGCAAAGGGCTTCTAGTAAATATATATTTATCAACAGTTGAATCTATAAAACAGTCCCTGGTCAGGTAGCTCAGTTGGTTAGAGGTTCACCAAGGTTGCAAGTTCAATTGTCAGTCAGAGCACATGCAAGAACCAACCAGTGAGCCCGGTTGGTGTGGCTTGGTTGAGCATCATCTCATGCACAAGGGGGTCACCTAGGTTTGTGAGCTTGATCCCCAGTAGGGGGCACACAGGAGGCAGCTGATCCATATTTCTCTCATCACTGTTTCTATCCCTCCCTCTCCCTTCCTCTCTCTGAAATCAATGAAAACATATTTTTTTTAAATTGAGATTACAAAAAAAAAAAGCCTTGATGTACAATAAAAGGGCTCAACTAGGGAATTTTCAGAAGAAGTAAAATGCTTGGTACAAATAAAAAACAATCCTTAATTATAAAAAGGACCCTAGCCAGTTTGGCTCAATGGATAGAGCATCAGCTCATGAACTGAAGGGCCCCAGGTTCGATAAAGGTCAAGAGCATGTACCTAGGTTGCAGGCTCCATCCCAGGCCCTGGTTGGAGCACTTGCGGGAGGCAGCCAGTTGATGTGTCTTTATCACATTGATGTTTCTCTCCCTCTGTCTCTCCCCCTCCCTTCCACGTTCTCTAAAAATTAATGGAAAAATATCCTGGGGTGAGGATTAACTGGGGGGGGGGGGGGGGGGATTAACCAATGAGTGCATAAGTAAGTGGAGCAAATTATCTGTCTCTCTCCCTCCCTCCCTTCCTCCCTCATTCCCTTCTCCCTCCCTTCTTCCCTCCTTTACTCTCTCTCTCCCTTCCTCCCTCATTCCTCTCCCTCCTCCTCCTTTACTCTCTCTCTCCCTTCCTCCCTCATTTCCTTCTCCCTCCCTTCCTCCCTCTTACTCTCTCTCTCCCTTCCTCCCTCATTTCCTTCTCCCTCCCTTCCTCCCTCCTTTACTCTCTCTCTCCCTTCCTCCCTCATTTCCTTCTCCCTCCCTTCTTCCCTCCTTTACTCTCTCCCTCCCTTCCTCCCTCATTTCTTCTCCCTCCCTTCCTCCCTCCTTTACTCTCTCTCTCCCTTCCTCCCTCATTTCCTTCTCCCTCCCTTCTTCCCTCCTTTACTCTCTCTCTCCCTTCCTCCCTCATTTCCTTCTCCCTCCCTTCTTCCCTCCTTTACTCTCTCTCTCCCTTCCTCCCTCATTTCCCGTCTCCCTCCCTTCCTCCCTCCTTTACTCTTTCGTTGTCTCTAAAATCAATAAAAATTAAAAGTAAAATAAATGTACAAGCAGAACAGAACAGATTCATAGATACAGAGAACATTTTGGAGGTTGCCAGATGGGAGGGGGTTGGGGGTTGGATGAAAAAGGTGAAGGGATTAAGAAGTACAAATTGGTAGTCACAGAATAGTCATGGGGATGTGAAGTACAGCACAGGGAATATGGTCAGTATTCTAATAACTGTGGTGTCAGGTGGGCACAAGATTTATCGGGATGATCACTTAGTAAGTTATATAATCTAATCATTTTGGTGTACACCTGAAACTAATATAATATTGTATGTCAGCTGTAATTGAGCAATAAAAAATGATATAAAAAACAAAGGGGCTTATCTAATTGGTCTCAAAAGCCCTCTCCATGTCTAAAATTGCCATTTTGTTATTTTACCAGGGGATATAAGTATACCATTAAATACAGTATTGTCAGTGTCAGTATGGTTGTCTTAATGGTTGAAAATCCTCTCTTTTATGATCTTAGGCAGTCAGTAGAGTGGCAGTTTTACCCAGTAGTTGTAATATTTCCTTTTCAAAAAAAAATAGAAATTTGTTTGATAGGTGAGCATTCATAATAGAATAGATTTAGTCTCACTTTAATACTTCATTCTGTCATTACCAGTGTTCTCATCTATGAAATGTTGCTTTTCAAGAGTATCTAACATTAGAATTCTAAAACCATTATATAATAGCTAATCTATAGTCTGTAAACCAGTCCTATATAATAAAAGGCTAATTGCAACTCAACCAAACAGTGGAATGACCGGTCACTATGATGCACACTGACCATCAGGGGGCAGACGCTCAAGGCAGGAACTGCCTCCTGGTGGTCAGTGTGCTCCCACTGGGGGAGCACCACTCAGCCAGAAGCCAGGCTCACAGCTGGTGAGCGCAGCAGTGGTGGTGGGAGCCTCTCCCACCTCTGCAGTAGCACTAAGGTTGTCCCCTGGAGAGTGGGCCTACACCGTCAGTCGGACATCCCCTGAGGGCTCCCAGACTGCAAGAGGGTGCAGGCTGGGCTAAGGGACGCCCCCCTAGTGTGCAAATTTCGTGCACCGGGCTTCTAGTGCAGCGGTTCTCAACCTGTGGGTCGCGACCCCTTTGAGGGTCAAACGACCCTTTCACAGGGGTCACCTAAGACCATCGGAAAACACATATATAATTACATACTGTTTTTGTGATTAATCACTATGCTTTAATTATGTTAAATTTGTAACAATGAAAATACATCCTGCATATCAGATATTTACATTACAATTCATAACAGTAGCAAAATTACAGTTATGAAGTAGCAACGAAAATAATTTTATGGTTGGGGGTCACCACAACATGAGGAACTGTATTAAAGGGTCGTGGCATTGGGAAGGTTGAGAATCACTGCTCTAGTGGATAATAAAACATGATCTCACATGTACAGTAGGCCCTTGGGTTACGTCGGAGTTCTGTTCCTACGGCACAACGTAACGTGATTTTCACCATAAGTCAGAACCCACCTACATAAGCACCTACGTCACTCACATGGAGCACATACACAGCAGTAATGAAATGAAACAGTAAAAATTTAAAAGATAACAATTCCTGACCTTTACTTGTGGTGAATAAATAATAAAAAACATAAAACACATATGTAAATACGTTGAAATGACAGAATTTTTTTTTTTATAAATAAGTGGGGATGGCCCTGACCGGTTTGGCTCAGTGGATAAAGTGTCCTGCGTACTCAAGGGTCCCAGGTTCGATTCCGGTCAAGGGCATGTACCTTGGTTGCAGGCATATCCCCAGTGGGGAGTGTGCAGGAGGCAGCTGATCGATGTTTCTCTTTCATCAATGTTTCTGACTCTCTATCCCTCTCCCTTCCTCTCTGTAAAAAATCAATAAAGTATATTTTTAAAAAAATAAAAATAAGTGGGGATGGCGAATTAACCACAAAATGATGTACGTCAAGGCCAACGCAACCCAAGGACTGTCTGTATTCTAGAAGTATCTTCTTTTTTGATCCTGTTTAATTTACCACAGTATTAATTTTCTTGGATCTAAAAACATACCAGCTCTCTGTTCTCTGAGCTATATATCTTTTTGTTGCTGCTGTTAATCCTCACCCAAGGATATTTTTCTATTGATTTTTAGAAAGAGTGGACGGGAAGGAGAGAGAGAAACATCATCCTGAGAGAGACACATTGATTGGTTGCCTCCCGCACACACCCTGACCAGCAACCGAAGTACGTGACCTTGACTGGAATTGAATCTGAGACCCTTCAGTCCATGGGCTGACACGCTGTCCACTGAGCCAGACCTGCTAGGGCTGAGCTGTGTATGTAGACTGTGTGGTATGGGACCCTCCACAAATGTTCCCACTGAATTTTTCACACTGGCATTCCTTCTAAGAAACAGCCCTACGAAACATGGTGGTCAATTAAAAGGTGCCCTTTAAAAGGGCCCATAGGACAGATTTCTGTCTAGTATTAGAATTGTTGAGTTCCTCCTGAGCAGATGTGGGGTTCATTGTCCAGATAGTGAAGTGTATAGCCAGTGGGGTTCTCTCCCTGCACTTGCTGCCAGGAAGATTAGGGGTCAAATTTTAGACCCACCTTCTAAAAAAATGTGAAAGACCTTATGATATATGCATTTTATGTATTTGCTACACTCCTGGTTTCATCTACTCTACCCTCAATTTTTCCTCCATTTGTGTCATCGTCCATTTTTCTGTGATCATGTTTTAATGGAACAAAGTGATATATAAATAAGGATTGTAAGAAAAACTTAAAACCAGCTCTTTGGTGTTTGAACAAATATATTATTTTGAGTAGTTATGTGTCAAAGTGTGGCAAACTAATCTTTCTTGTTCAAGCAGTGTCCTTGGTGTTTTGCCCATAAAAAGTGCCCAATTTTGATTGCACCATGTTGAATTGCTGTGAGAATTTAATTTTGAGGCTGTCTCCCTTAAAGAAATGTGATGGTACCCAAGTTGTCCACTCTCCTCCCACCCTTCTTTTTTTCTTCTTAGTACCCTCACCTGCCCTAAATCTTCCTGTTACTTTGCTACCTCTGCCATCCCCACCTGAATTAAAATATAGTTTGGGACAACTACCAAGACCTGTAAATCTTTATTCTGAGAGTTTCCTATTTTTTTTAACTCACAAATGGTGTTATTTAATTTTATTTATTATTTTGTTGCCATTTGATTTTAAATTATTTTTCTTTAGCTACAAGTTCATCATAAAGGGAATAGAAAGCATTTCAGTATAAGTTTCTCTTTGGCAGCTGTTTTGGGGATCATTAGATTTCTGTCTAGGATTTACAATATTGGTGAGAAATGATGTTGGTGAGAAATGGTATAAACTCTACAATATAAACAAAGCCCACTGTAGGTAATTTCTCTGAATAGATTTGCGAGCAAGAAATAGGGACCTATAGGGAACTGTGAAAAGGAAGGCCAAAGTTGGAACTAGAGTTAAAATACCTGTAGCTGTGAGCAGAAACAAAAAGTGACATAAAACACTAAAACTCATATCAAGAAACCAACAGGTGTACAAAGCTATATTGTGTCAAACTTTAGGGAGAAAAGTCTGCAAGATTGACAAGGGTCAGCCCACAATGTGAGTTTTACCTGAGGGTCTTAAGATTTCAAGATTGAGTAGATGGTTCAGTTTGTCCAACTGCAATGGACACAGGTAGTAATCCTATTATATTCAACTCTACTGGGAACTCTTAACTATTTGGTTGTGGTAGGAATATTTTTATAATGAACGCATTGCTTAAATCACAGTCCTGGGGCCTAAAGAGGAATTAGCTTATTTTCAGCCTCCTAGGCATAACAGTAAGTAATAAATGCCCTGAACCTGACTGAAGGAAGGAAGAAGGTATTCTTTTTGACAAATCCTGTTGTTTCTCTCTCTCTCTCTCTCTCTCTCTCTGTTAATGTTCATGTATGGCTGTCTTTTTTGCTAAACATTCTGTTTGTTTTGGATATAGCTTTTCCTTCAGAGGCTGAGTAGGATATTTAAAAAGGGGATTATAAAAGGTGTTGATAAATAACTGCTCTTTTTGCCAGTAATGCAGCTAGAGTACAGCATGCATTTTTATTAGAGGGACTGACAGTAATGTGACCATAAACCTGGAAAAAATTAGTTTCAGAAAATGTTTCACAAACAGATCAACATAGCATTGGCTGACTAAGCCCTTGGTAGAGGATATTTGTCTTTAACATTTTATAATCTGATAACTCATTTCTGCAACTCTGCTTTGGGAATGTTTCAGATAATGTATAATAAAGCAATTTTTACTTTTCAGGAGAAAGTATGGTTTCTTTTGACCTTGTAAATACCTTGTTGTAGGTTTGTTAATAGTGAAACCACACTGAACAAGCTTTAGAACAAGCTACAGTTGATTCCGAAATCATGTTCTGGCCTCATCCCTCCAGTCACACTTTATGTTCCATGCCTTATGCAACCCACAGTCAGTCATGCTGGACTAACACCTCTACCTGTGGCTGGTCATGTATTTTCATCCCTTCTTCTTACTATTTACGGTGTTCCCAGCTAGCATTGTCTCCCTTCCATCACCTTCTTGAATTCTATTCTTGCTCCAAGGCTGAGTGAGTTCCAGTACACACTCACCCTCACCGCACCCCAGTTTTGATGAGGCCTCTGTAGGACTCTGCCAGCAGAATTAATTACACGTTCTCCATGTGTTCTCTTCAAGTCTTACCTTCTCAATTTCCTCTTCTCCACTTAATCTAGCCAGGGGATCACCTGAGGCATTTTTATCTCCTTTTTATAATATGAGCCTTGAATAATTAGAGATTTTTTAAAATGTTAAAGTAATCACACATATTGTATTTTTTATAGAAAGAAAGCAGTAGTGTTAAATTATATGTTGGTTAATTGCTTTATTTCCACATCAGGATTTTTTGAAAGACATAATTAACATAATTTAGTGAAAAAATTCTGTAAGGACAGCCTGTTGGATGGGTCTTTTCTTGCCTTAATCATTAAAGCTTAATCATTAAAGCTTAAATAATTTAGAGTATTCATTTTAAAATCAATTATAAAAGTGCTTATTTGTAAGATACAGCTTCTGGGCAAAATACAAAATTAACCTTTTGGAAATTAAACCCCCCAAAAGGAAAATAGATTTTGATTAGAAAACACATAGGTCTTCTCTGTAATAATGCCTCGGTTACCATGCAGAAGTGGGGCATGCTCCCCTTTGGGGCGTGATGCACACTGTGGGGGAAGGGAAAGGCTCTGGCTAGAGTTCCACAGGCCCTCTGTCTGGAGGTATTTATGTGGAGGCCTCAGGGGAGGATCCCAATAGAATATTCATCAGCTTCCCAGGTGTGTCCTCTCAGGGTTGTGGCCTCTACTGATTGGTTGGCACCAGAACAGGGGGATCGTTAGTCAATGCAACTGGTCCTGATGTCACCCATGGTGTCACTTGTTTGGTTTTGCTGCTTTTCTGGGCCCGAAGCTGAGGTTTTTGTCTTTTTATCCAAGCCTTGAGATCTCAGTGGAGGAGTTTTGGTGGCTCATGCTAAGTCTGAAAGCTTACTTCCAGTTGGCTCATGAGGGTCAAATAAATATCAGATAATAAATACTAACAGAATTCAGAGAAAGGACATTGTTATAAACTAATGACCTGGTGCACGGATTCGTGCACATTGAAAGGAAATTAATTAGAAGGTGGCTGGCGGGGTGGGACTGGCCAAGAGGGCCAGACATGCCCTAGAGCCAACCTCCCACCGTCCTCCCTGGTGTCTGCGGAGTGAGCAGGGCCCCTCTGGCAGGTGGGGGCCCTTGGCCTGGCCTGGGAGGATCGGGCCGAAATTGGCTCTCTGACATCCCCTGAGGGGTCCCAGAGTGCGAGAGGGCACTCTGCAAAGTTGCTGTCATACAGGGTGTGGAACACAAACGCAAGTAAGTGTGCAGTAAACCAGATTCGGGCTGACAGTGCCCCAGCAACAACATAACCCATGGCCGAAGGTGGAATTGTGCGGCCCCGTGAGAAATCGGACTTCCTTCTCTCTGGTTTCAGGGTGTGTCACCTGAGAACCGCTGCTGCCAAGTCACTGCAGCTCAGCAGCTCCTGCGTTGAGCGTCTGTCCCCTGGTGATCAGTATGCATCCTAGCGACCTGTCAGGCAGTGGGAGGGACACTTAGCATATTAGCCTTTTATATATATAGATTTCAGAGTTGAAAAGAAGTGAGATTGCCCTAACCGGTTTGGCTCAGTGGATAGAGCATCGGCCTGCGGACTGAGGGTCCCAGGTTCGATTCCGGTCAAGGGCATGTACCTTGGTTGTGGGCATATCCCCAATGGGGAGTGTGCAGGAGGCAGCTGAATCAATGTTTCTCTCTCATCGATGTTTCTAACTCTCTATCCCTCTCCCTTCCTCTCTGTAAAAAAAATCAATAAAATATATTAAAAAAAAAAAAAAGTTCAAGGGAAAAAAAAAACACAACTAAAAAAAAAAAAAAGTGAGATCTCACCTAAGCTCTGAGAGCAGGCCAAGGGTTTAGCAGACATATCTCAGTGGGAAGAATGGGCATAAGCGCAGAGTAGAGTCTGGAAAGGGTTTGGGGGTCTAGTAAGAACCCTGGCCAGTCTGATCAGGCTGCAGGAAGTATTCCCTGCAGATCAAGTGTGGTCCTTGATCTGACTTAGATTGGAGTTTTAGATAGACCTTGTCATAAAATCTTACAGGAATTATGTTTTCTGTCTCAGACTGCTATCTTGCAAAGCATTGTTTCCAGAAAGAACAAATTCTTTGTTCTTATCAGTTTGAAGAATTCTGGACTAAGCCACACCAAATTAAATGGGTTTCTTTATCACAAACTTTTGGGAACTTTACTTTGCTAATGGGCTTTGGGACAATCTGAGAGTGGGAAAAAGTTTGATCACAGATCTCTTTTGTTCTAAAGCATTCCTAATAACTCCTCTCAGAATAGTGGTCCACAGAATACAGTTTGGGAAAAATGTTTAACAAATTAGATTGGGGATGGATTCTGTTAAAAGATTCATGAAATCCTGTTACTTCCTAGCCTTTCTTTCTCAGGCATAACTAATATTGCCCCTTTGGCTCTAGTGTATTGGACCATTTCTGAATGCTACATTCTTCAGTCTTCTTTGCAGCCAGTATGTGACTAAGTTCTGCATATCCTGCATGAGGAACCTGATTTCGCCTTTCTACCCTTTTGCCCCTCCCCTGGGCTGGAATGCATATGTGGAAGAGGTGAGCCAGCTGGACCCTGAAGGGGCTTATAGCCCTAGGTCAGTGATGGCGAACCTTTTGAGCTCGGCCTGTCAGCATTTTGAAAAACCCTAACTTAACTCTGGTGCCGTGTCACATACAGAATTTTTTTGATATTTGCAACCATAGTAAAACAAAGACTTATATTTTTGATATTTATTTTATATATTTAAGTGCCATTTAACAAAGAAAAATCAACCAAAAAAATGAGTTCGTGTGTCACCTCTGACACACGTGTCATAGGTTCGCCATCACTGCCCTAGGTGATGTGGAACAACTAGATAGAAGGGCCCTGGATCCCTGGACAACATGAATGTCATCTTACTTGCCCTCAACTGCCTACCTATTAGAAAAGCAAGCACATCTCTTATTTGATTCCTATGTATTTTTCAGCAGATTAGGGTTATACCTAACCATGGGGCCACAGTGCCTGGCAGGTATGAAAGAAGGAAGAGAGTGGGAAGGCTGGGACTAACTAAGATAATGAGTTTCTGCCCATAGTCAGAGGAAGAATCAGAATCCTGTGGTGAGTTCTCCTTACGGTGGGAGAAGTGACATGGCAGTGTGGTGAAGGTGAAGACTCGGGTAAGGAACGTTCAAGAAGCAGTGCACGGGCATAGGCGTTTATTCTAGTGGGTTTATCTCTCTTTAGAATTATCCTTAAACTGTGGTACTATTTGTCTTTCATCTGAATTCAGCATTAGAACTTAGTATATATATGCTTTTCTTCCCTTTTCCTTTCCCAACCTCCTCCTCCCCCTCCTCCCCCTCCTCCATCCCTCCTTCTTTCTTCTTTCTTCTTTCTTCTTTCTTCTTTCTTCTTTCTTCTTTCTTCTTTCTTCTTTCTTCTTTCTTCTTCTCCTCTTTCTTCTTTCCTCCTTCTCCTCCTCCTCCTCCTCCTCCTCCTCCTCCTCCTCTTCCTCCTCCTCCTTTTTAAAATGAATTGTCTGGTTAGAGTAAGCTTGTTGCTGAAACAGAAGACCCGACAATAATTAAACTTCCATATTTTTTAAAGCCAGTTTTTTTTCTCTCAGGAAGTGGCTCTGAGGTGAACTTTTCAGGTTAGCAGTAGCTGTTCCACAGTCATTCAGGGACTTAAGCAGACCAGTTCTTCGATCATCTTCTATCAGCTGCCAAAGTCAAAAGAGCATAGAATATATTTTTTAGGCTTGCAAGGTGTTATGGGCTAGGCCTGGAAGTATCACATAACACTGGTGCTCTTGTTCCATTGAATATTTCATTGAATATGTCAGATGACCACATTTAGCTACAAAGGGGCTGAGATATGTAGTTCTGGCTGGGAGTCACATTCCAGCTAAAACTTGATGACTGTGGAAGAGGGAGAATGGATTTTAGTGGAATTTAGCTGTTTCTGCCTTAGTCCCTTTCCTGGGCCAGAAACAGGACAGTTTTGTTGTTTTGTGGGCACTGAATTTCCAAGGCTCCAGTGAGCTTCATTTATAGGTGTTCCATAGCAATAGATGTTGGGAAACAGGAAAACTTTATTTCTTTCTAGAAAACTTAAAAAGGAAATGGTGGAAATGCAGCATTTTAAATTTGGGCTGGAATAGGAACATTTGACACCTTGTTGGGCTCATTATAAACTGCCCTCTGGGCTGTAACTTAATAGGAAAGGGTGTATAGTCTCACTTGTACACTTTAAGCTAAAGAAGGGAGGAAAATAAATTCTAATGCTTCAATTAGAAATTGAAGCCAGAATTCAAGTTATGCAACGATACCTGATAAGGAGGGAAAAAAGTGTAATTCAGAGAAGATGCTGATGATATGGTTTTAGGAAAGGACCTTCTTTAGAGGACTTGTAGTTATTAATAGATAAAGAAGAAAAGCAGAAAAGTAGAAGTTAGAAAAGTATCATGCATATCTAGTATGTGAATTTAATGACACTTTGTAGGCTAGCCTGTTATAAATTTAGTCTAGAAAAGGAAATCTTAAATTGATACTTAGGGTACTTGAAAGATGCTGTCTGTTAGGAAGAAATATGCCATAGTACATAACACAATTTCACTGTAGTTCAGGGAATATTCAGAAAGAGATTTATTAAATGACCTTGTATAATGTCTCCTAATCACATTATTAATGACATCCTTTTGGCTTGAGGTATTAGAAATTTTTTCTTTACATTGCTTTTCATGTACTTCAGTATAATTGTTGTTCTATATAATGAAATGTCTAGATTGCCATAAAATACATTCCTTAAACTTGGACACTATATGTAATTGTCCATGAAACATAAGTAAGACTTTAATAAGAGAGTTGCCCAAAGGGCTTTTATATATATAGTAATATACAAAATATATACAATAGGCAATATCCTATCTAATAAAAGAGAAACATGGTAATTGACATACGACCGCTACCTTTCCCATTGGCTAATCAGGGCGATATGCAAATTAACTGCCAGCCAAGATGGCGGCTGGCAGCCAGGCAGCTTAAACTGAACATGAGGCTTGCTTGCTTCAGTGACGGAGGACTGCAACGTTCCCCGCCTGCCTTGCCGGCCTCTGAGCTTGCAGTTTAAAAAACATTGTAACAAATATAGAAGCTAAACAAAACCCCAGAAACCAGCTTTCAGAGAGCTGGGATCTCAGAGCTGGAGTTGATACAGAGTTTTGATTATAGAACCGAAACAAACCAGATACCTGTTTTCAGCAGCTGAGGCCTCAGAGCTGGAGCCAAGCCTGAGAGCTAAAGCTGGCCCAGAATAAAAAGAAAAAAGAAAAAAAAGGAGCAGTTGGGAGCTTCAGTCCCAGCCTAAAAACAGCCCTCAGCCCTTCACCCAGACTGGCCAGGCACCCCAGTGGGGACCCCCAGCCTGAAGGGTGTGTGACCAGCTGCAAACAGCCCTCAGCCCCTCACCCAGGCTGGCCAGGCACCCCAGTGGGGACCCCCACCCTGAAGGGTATATGACCAGCTGCTAACAGCCATCATCCCCTCACCCAGGCTGGCCAGGCACCCCAGTGGGGACCCCCACCCCGATCCAGGACACCCTTCAGGGCAAACCAGCCAGCCCCACCCATTCACCAGGCCTCTATCCTATATAGTAAAAGGGTAATATGCCTCCCAGCACCGGGATCAGCGTGACAGGGGGCAGCGCCCAAACCCCCTGATCGCCCTGCGGCTCTGTGTGTGACAGGGGGTGGGCCCACAACCTCCCTATCCGCCCTGCTCTGTTCATTACAGGGTGCGGCGCCTCAACCCCCTGATTGGCCCTGCTCTGTGTGTGACAGGGTGTGGCGCACCCCCCCCCCCCCACGGGCCCTGCCCTGAGTGTGAGAGTGGCGGCGCCCCAACCACCTGATCGGCCCTGCTCTGTGGGTGATAGAGGGCGGCGCCCCAACCCCCCCCACTTCCCCCCCCCCCCACGGGCCCTGCTCTGTGTGTGATGGGGTAGAGCCATAACCTCCCCATCGGCCCTGCCCTGAGTGTGAGAGTGGCGGCACCCCAACCCCCGATCAGCCCTGCTGTGTGGGTGATAGAGGGCGGGGCCCCAACCCCCTGATCCGCCCTGCCCTGAGTGTGACAGGGGGCGGTGCCCCAACCCCCCTATCGACCCTACTCTGTGAGTGACAGAGGGGAGCTCCTCAACCCCCTGATCGGCCCTGCTCTGTGCATGACATGGGGGAGCTCCCTAACCCCCTGATTGACCCTGCTCTGTGCGTGACAGGGTACGGAACCCCAACCCCCCTGAAGGGCCCTGCTCTGTGCATGACAGGGGGCAGCGCCCCAACCCCCTGATTGGCCCTGCTCTGTGCATGACAGGGTACGGAGCCCCAACCCCCCTGATGGGCCCTGCTCTGTGCGTGACAGGGGGGAGCTCCCCAACCCTCTGATCGACCCTGCTCTGTGCATGACAGGGGGCGGTGCCCCAACTCCCCAATCAGTCCTGCTCTGAGCCCGAGCAGGGGCTGCACCTAGGGATTGGGCCTGCCCTCTGCCACCTGGGAGCAGGCCTAAGCCAGCAGGTCGTTATCTCCCGAGGGGTCCCAGACTGCGAGAGGGCACAAGCCAGGCTGAGGAACCCCCCTTCCCCCCCGAGTGCACAAATTTTTGTGCACCGGGCCTCTAGTACATATATAATTAGAAATATATGATATTATCACTGATGTGAATGTATTATGACATTATGAACTGTGCCTGTGCCTGACCCGGCAAGGACAAAACATAAAAGACGATGCCAGGTCCCGTGGAACTGTCTTTTTCTGGAGGTTTACTGTGCTCATTCCACACTGCAACAGATTAACCTGGCCGTGGTAAGCACGTGTCACCATCGCTGTAAGAGTTAGTAGAGGAAAACCAGTTGAGCAGTGCTGGGAGAAGGCAGTTTCTCTTAATGAAGACAATAGTGGGATGAGTAAATCCTCGCTTGGAAGTTAGTCGTGTGCAAAGGATGTGAGGGTTTCAGTTGATCCACAAGCCACCTAGGAACGCTGGGTTTCCAGAACCCCGGAGTGGCTCTGACTGACTGAAGGGAGGTACAGCTTCCTGATCACAGCAAGTGACCGTCCATTACGTTGTATCGGGCCTGTCACACGCGTCAGGGGTCTTGCGTTTTATGACGGGGGCAGTACTTTAGAAGGACTCTGACGAGTTGGGGGGGCAGAGGTATATCCAGAAGACAATTAAGATGTTGAGTGTTTATATAGGAGATGATTAAAGTGGCAGGATATTTTTTAATCTGGTGGAAAGAAGACAATGAAGAAGCAAAATGTTTGTTTTCAAATACGTGTGAAAGTATTACAGGATTTGCCGAAAGTAGGCTTACAGTTGTGAGTATGTGAAAGTTTGTTTTTGTATTTATTTGTTAATTATTGTATTATTTTTCATATGAACAACTGTAGACCTACTTTTGCCCTACCCTGTATGTGAAAGAAAGTTGTCATTCTTTGTTGCTTCAGAGCAAGGATCACTCCTAAGAGTGGCAGAATTCGGCCCTGACCAGGTAGCTTACTTGGTTAGAGCACATCCCAATGCGCCAAGGTTGTAGGTTTGATCCCCAGTCAGGGCCCATACAGGACTCAACCAATGAATGCATAAATAAGTGGAACAACAAATCGATGTTTGTCTGTCTCTCTCTCTCTCTCTCAAATCAGTTAATTTTTTTTAAAGGGTGAGTAGAATTCAGCTCTATTTAAGAAACTGTTTGTACATATTCTGATGATTCACCAATGGGTAGACTACTTCTTAAAGTTTATGACTCTTTAGTCACTAGAGGAATCGGGCAGCAGCTGGAGAAGCCTGTCTCCCATGTTGCAGGAGCTTGCTCAGTGAACACACCAGAACCAGAAAGCCAAGCTCTTTCCTCCTGCAGTGTCTCCAGTGTCCCTAACAAAACTTTAGTGCCAACAAAAAAAGGACATATTTTTGGGGCCAGTGACTATGCAATTAATGTGGAAATAACAAAGTGTGACCTCTCTTGAACAGAAATTTTGTCACTATAATGGATCTTTGGAACTGCATTAGTTTGAAATATCTTAATATTTATAATGTCCTGTTTACTTAAAGCGATTACACATTAGAAAAGGTCTTCTTTTAAGAGCCCAGATCCATTTTCACAGAGAAGTCAGAGGGTGAATTTGGAGCTTACAGGCAGTAAATCGATAACCACAGGGGGATGAGGCACTACCTGTGCAGTACGTGGGAGTGGCAGCTGCACGCACAAGCTTGGCCAACCTGGGCAGGCCACAGTGGAGGGAAACCGAGGCCAGACCAGGGCTGGGGCACTCAGTGGTAATTCTGATACACTGATGTAGTTTAGACCAAAAATCAGGGAAACAGTATTTAAATGTCCCAGGAGCAGAGAATCCAACCCAAAGGGGAAGAGAAATCTGGAGGGAAAAAAAAAAAGACATGAGACTTACAAGTAAATGACTAAGTTAGATATGAAGATAAGGGGTGGATTATTGAGAAGCCAGGAAGTGGACTTAGGTAGGGGTGTAGGGACCTGGGTCAGGTTCCAGATAAAAAAAATAGGTCAGCTAGGGTGACCTAAAGTACCTTTTGTCGCCTAATGTTCTTTGAGATCTCAGGTACACAGTCTTTTTTTTTTAATATATTTTTATTGATTTCAGAGAGGGAGGGAGAGAAAGAATCATTGATCGGCTTCCTCCTGCACGCCCCACACTAGGGATCAAGCCCACAACCTGGGCATGTGCCCTGACCAGGAATTGAACCGTGACCTCCTGGTTCATAGGTTGACACTCAACTACTGAGCCACACTGGCCAGGCCAGGCAGTTTCATTTAATTTGTTTATTCTGTTTAGTGGGATTGTTCCACCATTGAATTAGTGAAGTCTGAATTTGTGCCAGTGACTACGCAATTAATGTGGAAATATCAAAGTGTGACTTCTCTTGGACAAAAATTTTGTTACTATAATGGACCTTTGGAACTGCATTAGTTTGAAATATCTTAATATTTATAATGTCCTGTTTATTTAAAGTTATCATACATTAGAAAAGGTCTCCCATAGGCACAGCAGTGACCATGACAACTGTTACTGTTACGTTTGAGCAGAGTAATGTTCTTGGTTTTGAAACTTTAGAAAATACCTTTGTGGTCACTGCTAGTCATCTTGCTTTTTTCAGTAACTTACTCTTAAACATATGGTTGCGGCAAAAATGCCATGTTAGTAGGACATGACTTTCCTTCAGCTGGTCACCTGACCTAGGAATTGAAGTCTGTGTGGATTTCCCTGGTGCTGCCTCTCTGCCTTTTTTTTTTTTTTTTTTTAATATGTCTTTATTGATTTCTGAGAGGAACGGAGAGGGAGAGAGAGATAGAAACATCAATGATGAGAGAGAATCATTGATCGGCTGCCTCCTGCACACCCCCTGCTAAGGATCGAGCCTGCAATTGGGCATGAGCCCTGACCCAGAATCAAACCATGACCTCCTGGTTCATAGGTCGATGCTCAACCACTGAACCACACTGGCCAGGCGTCTCTCTGCCTTTTGAACGGCATAGTCAGTCCAAGGGTAATGTCAGCCCTCCAGGAGTACTTGTCAACTTGACTTATTCCCAGACAAAACAATTGGTCAGGTGTGGCTCTGTCTCACTAGATGAGAAAATTCACTTCTAAATTCACTAGATCCCTGAGAATTTCTAAAGCAGAATATTGACCATAGGATGCAGTCTGTGTGGGTGTTGAGCACTCAGTATATATGTGCCTAAAAATTGCTTCTTAGGTTCTGTGCAGGTTGTTGAAAAGTGTGGTTCTGTTGTGAGGGTTACAGTGGGGTCCAGCTTGCGTGTGTTCTGCAGGAAAGTCACAGCAGTCTACCTGGTGTCCTGTTTGCATGAGGTTCTAAGCCAGTGGTTCTCAACTTTCTGGCCCTTTAAATGCAGTTCCTCATGTTGTGACCCAACCATAAAATTATTTTCGTTGCTACTTCATAACTGTAATGTTGCTACTGTTGTGAACGTAATGTAAATATCTGATATGCAGGATGGTCTCAGGCGACCCCTGTGAAAGGGTCGTTAGACCGCCAAAGGAGTCGTGACCCACAGGTTGAGAACCGCTGTATAAGCTTTCCCGAAGAACTGTGCGAGGCACTGTGGGGCATATTGTCAGGTTACTAGATGCTGGCATTATAGAGAGGGAGGGAAAGGCAACCCTCTAACTAGTCCCTGGAGAGAGTACCCCAGGAAGACAGAGCAGCTCAGCCTGAAGTGCGGATGGACGGGGGACTGGACAGGAAGGACAGGCGTCCCTGACTGGGACAGGTCAGGTGTGGTGGAGTATTGCTACTGACGTAGATATGAGTCTTCTGGAGTGAGTTTAAATCACAGGAAAATCTGGGTAAATTCTCTTAATTTTGATGTGGGCCCTTGATTTTCCATATTGCCAGTGATGCCTGATTAGAAAAGAGATTTGTTTGAGAACTTCACATTGACACTTCTCTCATCGAATTCCTTTTACGTTCCATAGCCAAATGGTTAATTTTATTTTGTTCTCTGAATTGGCATCAAAAGAAATAACTGTGAAGTATTTCAGTTGAGGAGTATATATTCAGTTGTTTAGAATATAGCCAGTCAGCTCTTCTTTATCAGCCAAAAGTTGTGCCAGGATAAGTAGGTTGAGTATTTATCATCTCTGAAGAATGTTTAAGTTTTAACTTTTGGATAAAAAAGCATGGAATGTTCTTGACATCTAAGGTTCCCCCCTCCAAAAAAAAAGAAAAGAAAAAGAAAAGAGAAACCAGTTATCACTTCATTTGGGGTGGGGGTGGGGGTGGGATGTGAAAGTGGAGAAGGTAGAAGGTACTCTTAATGATGGATATTTAATTAAGTTATGTGGTCCAAGAACAGACTTGGATACCATGGCTTACCAGGTGCAGTGGAATTTGAAGTTTTACTTCAGTGCTGAGCTTTGTTTGGGATTGAATGTCAAATCAGGTGAAACTTGTTTTACTTAATTTCATTCCAAATCCCATCATCCCTTCCAGTTTTGATCCTCTTCTACATCTTTGGCTCTGTGTCTTTTTAAAAAAATACGTTTTCGTTGATTTCAAAGAGAGAAAGCGAGAGGGAGAGAGAGCTAGAAGCATCAATAATGAGAGAATCATCCACTGGCTGCCTCTTGCACACCCCACACTGGGGATCAAGCCCACAACATCAGGCATGTGCCCTGACTGGGAATAGAACCCTGGTTCATGGGTTGACGTTCAACCACTGAGCCACACCAGCTGGGCTCTATGTCTTATGTGATAGGAGAATCTTGGGAGTTATGGAAAACCTCTGAACTATAGGAAACATTGTAGCCTTTATTCTTTCTCTCTGAAGTATTTAAGCATATGTTTTTAGAGTATCTAAGGTCTTGTACTGAAGTAGTTTTGAGGAAATGCTGTCTCAAAGGTCCTTGTTGGCGGCTCTGCCTTAGCATGTTCTCGGCTGAAACCTGGGAGTGGTGTTGAGGATTCAGTCAGTTCACTGGGCTGGGCTGGCCCTGGGAGACCTGAGCGGTGCTGGCCAAACTTCTACCTCCTGTTAAAACCATGTTAATGTTAATTTACAGTTGGAAATGTATATCATATGCAGGGCAGTGTTTTCCTGGTATGGAGGTATCTTGGAGATGCACATTGGACAGGGGCTTAGGGATGTATTATCTAGGCCAGTGGTCAGCAAACTGCGGCTCGGCAAACCACGGCTCGCGAGCCACATGCGGCTCTTTGGCCCCTTGAGCGTGGCTCTTCCACAAAATACCAGCTCTTCCACAAAATACCGACTTCTGCGCATGAGCCATGAAGTTTCAATCCCACTGTACATGCGCGCCCGCACGTGGTATTTTGTGGAAGAGCCACACTCAAGGGGCCAAAGAGCCACATGTGGCTCGCGAGCCACGGTTTGCCGACCACGGATCTAGGCTATGATGAACAACTCATTTCCACTGTAGGAAATGCAGATTTTTGGTTATTAAATAGAAAAGGTGCTTTATTGCTCTGTCACTTGCCTATGTCCCCTTAGCAGTTCTTTTCATCTTTTAGGGCCCTGGTGCCTGCATCTGAAAAAGAAGGGATGCAAATAGGTGACTTATAGTCTGGGCCTTTGCACCTTCTGCAGCATTTTCCTTTTTTTTTTTTTTTTAATGCTTTTTCTTTTTCTTTTTAAAAAAATATATTTTATTGATTTTTTACAGAGAGGAAGGGAGAGGGATAGAGAGTTAGAAACATCCAGAGAGAGAAACATCGATCAGCTGCCTCCTGCACACTGCCTACTGGGGATGTGCCCGCAACCCAGGTACATGCCCTTGACCAGAATCAAACCTGGGACCTTTCAGTCCGCAGGCCGACGCTCTATCCACTGAGCCAAACCAGTTATGGCACATTTTCCTTTTCTTACTAGTGCTCAGGGCCTGTGATAAATCCCAGCCCTCATCCAGACGCCATGCAGCCTACATTTTTCATGTCCTACATTTCTGTGATATTGTAGTAAAGTGGTAGATTTATAGATTAAAAGCTATTTTTTAAATATATATTTTATTGATTTTTTACAGAGAGGAAGGGAGAGGGATAGAGAGTTAGAAACATCGATGAGAGAGAAACGTCGATCAGCTGTCTCCTGCACACTCCCTACTGGGGATGTGCCCGCAACCAAGTACATGCCCTTGACTGGAATCGAACCTGGGACCCTTCAGTCCGCAGGCTGATGCTCTATCCACTGAGCCAAACCGGTTAGGGCTAAAAGCTATTTTTTAATTTTTTAAAATTAAATGTATTGGAGTCACCTTGGTTAATAGGATTATATAGGTTTCAAGTGTACATTTCTATGATACAAGATCTGTATATTGCACTGTGTGCCCATTACCCAAAGTCAAATAATCTTCCTATTTTAGAGATAGTCCAACACAGTCATCTATCTGATGCCTGAGGGAGCCCACAATGATGTAAAAGTGATCAGCTCTTCGGGGCTGAAATATTGTGTTAGGTCCTTGGACATCCTTGGGTCCTGTCAGCTATTGGTAGGAGTTGGTCTGGAGGGGCTGAGACAAACCCTGATTTCTGAACTTAGCTTTGAGAACAAGATCTGATTAGGATGGGCTAGAATTGAGAGCCAGTGCCCCACCCCCAGGGGATTTGGATAATTTTGAGACATGTTTTTATTATATCTTTTTTTTCTTCTTATATTTTATTGATTTTTTACAGAGAGGAAGGGAGAGAGATAGAGAGTTAGAAACATCGATGAGAGAGAAACATCGATCAGCTGCCTCCTGCACATCTCCCACTGTGGATGTGCCCGCAACCCAGGTATATGCCCTTGACTGGAATCGAACCTGGGACCTTTCAGTCCGCAGGCCGATGCTCTAGCCACCGAGCCAAACCGGCTAGGGCTATATCTTTTTTTAAATCCTCACCCTAGGTGATGTATTTTAATGAGAGAGAGAGAGAGAGAGAGAGAGAGAGAGAGAGACTGCGATATGAGAGAGAAACTTTGATGTGAGAGAAAAACATTAATAGGTTGACTCCCATATGTGCCCTGACCAGGGATCAAAACCACAACCAAGGGCCCTGACTGGTTTGGCTCAGAGGATAGAGCGTCGGCCTGCGGACTGAAGGGTCCCGGGTTCGATTCCGGTCAGGGCCATGTACCTTGGTTGCGGGCACATCCCCAGTGGGGGGTGTGCAGGAGGTAGCTGATCGATGTTTCTCTCTCATCGATGTTTCTAACTCTCTATTCCTCTCCCTTCCTCTCTGTAAAAAATCAATAAAATATATATTAAAAAAAACAACAACAAAACACAACCAAAGTATCTGCTCTGACCGGGAATCAAACCTTTTGGTGTTTGGGACAACACTTCAACCAACTGAGCCACCTGGCCAGAGCACGTTTTTATTATATTTTTTAACCTAAGGTCCCATATCCATCTCTCACCTCTGAGGAGGTGTTTTCTGTAAGACTAAATTATACTGAGGTCTTGTTTGCTTCCTAATGGGTGTTTCTTTTCTAACTTGCTTGTTGCTCTTATGTCTGTAGTTCTCTGCTATTTTTGTCAAGAACTATGAAGGGTTTGAGATGTTAGTGTACTTGTATAGTTATGTGATTACAGGCATATGTTGGCAACATTGGGGTTTGGTTCTGCAATAAAGCAAGTCGTGATCTTTTTGCTAGTGGAGGGTCTTGCCTGCAATTTGTAAAAAAAACCAAAAACGCAACATCTGTGAAGTGGTAAAATGCCTGTGTGTAGATGCAAACTGTAGAAAGATGAGGCATCTGGGTCAGGGAGAAGAGTTGTTTATTGATAACAACCAGATTAACAACTTGGATACCATTGCAGCATTGGTACCCCATACCCGGGCCACAGGCAATGCGGAGAGAGGGCATGGAATGTCTCTAGGCAGGGGTCAGGTTTCCCCCATAGACAAGAGACAGAACAATGTCCCAAAAGGAAGGAGAAAAATCTTTGCTCCTTTGCAGTAGGGCGGAAAGGACCCTAGGTTCTTACCTTAACTTTTTGAAATGCAAATACCCCTTTCTGAGGGCCAGATAAACATTGTAGGTTTTTATGCCTAGGAGACATCTCCAAACTCTTGGGTTTAGGTATATCTTCCTGGCTCTCTGTGAACTTAGCCTAGGGCAGGCGTGGGCAACCCCTGGCACGTGTGCCAAACTTGACACGACAGTAACTTTTGTTGGCACGTGTGCCAAACATGACACGACAGTAACTTTTGTTGGCACGTGAAACCCTCTCTTATGATCTTCCATTTACAATTTTTTTCTTAATATCGATTTTTTAATTTTTCAGATAAATTCAGTGTAGGTGCATCTTAGATAAATAGATAATTTCACATAACAAGTTATCTTAAAGACCATAGACATGGCTGACTTTGAAATGCAGTTGATTGAATTTCAGAGTAGCTCAATTTGGAAGCAGAAATTTATTGACCTTAGAGTTGACTTGGAAAACATTGAAAAAAAGCGATTAGAGACAGGAGTACCAGAGAGAAGTGTCGAAAACGAACTATTGAGGACTTGGAATGCCATTCCAGAAAATGTTTTTTGTTTAAAAAACTTTGCAACAGTGCTACTCTCCATGTTTTCATCCACATACACTTGTGAATCTTTGTTCTCAGTGATGAATTTTGTTAAGTCTCATAATAGGAGTAGCCTGATGGATGAACGTAGTAGCTCGTGCATATCTCTGAAGGTCACGAAATATAAACCTGATGTAAAATCTCTGTCATCAGTGGTGCAGCAGCAAAAGTCCCACTGATAATATCAAATGGAGTCATGAAGTTTTCTGTCGGACTATCAGTGTACGTGTATACATTAAAAAATAATAAATGTATTTTTCATCATCATATACTGTGTTTTTGTCGCTTGAATGAATTTTATTATTTCTTCAAAGTTCTTCACATACGTACACCTTAAGAGATATCAAGTAGGCGTAACATGTTCTCAAAAAATTAGGGTTGGCACGCAGAAGAATTTTGAGTCAGAGATTTTGCTGGTTTTGGCACACACTCACAAAAAGGTTGCCCACCCCTGGCCTAGGGGCCCAGTCTGGGCTGTAATCGTTGGCCCTCTTGTGGAGAAAAGTTTTATCATTTCTTCCCAATCAGACCAATAAACTAGTCAAATGGCTGTAGATCTAATCCTCATAGTATATGACGAGTAAAAGGCATCTAGGCAGTGATGGCGAACCTTTTGAGCTCGGCGTGTCAGTATTTTGAAAAACCCTAACTTAACTCTGGTGCCGTGTCACATATAGAAATTTTTTGATATTTGCAACCATAGCAAAACAAAGACTTATATTTTTGATATTTATTTTATATATTTAAGTGCCATTTAACAAAGAAAAATCAACCAAAAAAATGAGTGCGTGTCACCTCTGACACGCATGTCATAGGTTCGCCATCACTGATCTAGGGGAAGTGAAAGTAAACAGTCTTTATCTTTTTTCTTAAAAAAACAACAAATTGTTTTTATTGATTTCAGAGAGGAGGGAAGTTGGGAGGGGGAGAGAGAGAGGATGAGGAAAAAACATCAATGATGAGAGAGAGAGAGAGAAATATCAATGATGAGAATCATTGATCGGCTGCCTCCCCTACATACCCCAGAGAGAGAGAGAAATATCAATGATGAGAGAGAATCATTGATCGGTTGCCTTCCCTGCACGCCCCACACTGGGGATTGAGCCCACAACCCAGTATGTGCCCTGACCAGGAATCGAACCGTGGTCTCCTGGTTCATAAGGCCAACACTCAACCACTGAGCCACTGGCCAGGCCAAACAGTCTTTATCTTTATATCTTATACTAGAGACCCAGCGCACGATTAAATCGTGCATGCATAGGGTCCCCTAGGCTTAGCCTGCCATCAGGGCCATGTCTGCCGCCCCCGATGCCTCGCATGTCCCATGGATGCTGCCGGTGCCCCGTGATGCTTTGCTGATGCTGCCAGTGCCTGGGGGTGGGGGGTTAGGGGGGTGGGGGGAGGGCCCGAGAGGTGCTCCATGCACCTCCTGATGACTGGTTGTTTGGTCATTATGGTCACTGGCCTTTTATAATATAGATATTTCCATGTCTCAGGAGGCCAGGGATTTTTACAGGAGCACTGAGAAATCCAGGGAAGTTTTAGTTCCCCATATCCACCAGGGATGCTGATACCATTCTGACACTCACTTTTTTTTCTTTAATCAGTAACTTCATAGAGAAGCAAAAGGGGTAATTTAGTTGCTTACATATGAGTGAGGATTTCTTGAAATTGGGGCCAAATCTCGCTGTGAATTCTGTTTGATTCACATAGTCCTCACAGTCTAGGCATGTATTTCTTTTTTATCTCCGTTAAAAAAGGGCTGATGGTTTGAAGGCTGTTTCTTTGTACTGGTATCGCTCATGCTGGAGAAAATGAAGCAGATGGCAAACTGGGGCATTTTAAATTCCACTGCTAGCTAACACTATCAAAAGGAAATAAAGCCCTGTGATTATGCTGTATTGATCAAGTGATTAAAATGAAAAGGGCGCATTTTGTAACAGACTTTTTCCTGTTCTCCTTGACTAGACTCATGACATGAAATTTTAGAATAGAATTACTATCATTTAGAATCAACTGCTTAGTAATTTTTCTCTCATTAATTTTGTTGATCTTGTACTAGATTAGTCTTTCCTGGCTGCTCTAACAAAATACCATAGACTGGATGGCTTAACCAACAGATACTCATTTCTCACAGTTCTATAAGCTGGGAAGTCCAAGATCAAGGAGCTGGCAGATTCGGTTCCTGGTGTGAGCCCACTTTCTGGCTTTCAGATAGCCGCCTTCTCTGATGTCTCTAACTCATCGTGTTAGGGCACTAATCCCATTATGGAGGCTCCATCCTCATGACCTCCCAAAGGCCTGCCTCCTAATAACATCACATTGGAGTTAGGGTTTTGGTGTATGGATTGCAGGGAGTGGGGTGGGGGTGGGGGGGTTTTACAAGTATTCAGTCTGTAACAGACGATTTGAGGGTGATTTCCAGTAAAAGATGGAAGGTTCAACAAATGCATATGCTTTTCTTCCTGAAATCCTAACAAAATAAGAATACAGGAATAAAAAGAGATATAAGCCCACGAATAAAGAAATTGGGAAAAGAGACACCAGCAACAAAGTGTTGGAGCTCGAAAACAGGGACAGATAGTGAGCCTGTCTTGTTGCATAACAAAATTCACCAAAACTTAGTGGTTTAAATTCCCAGTTTCTGTGGGTCAGGAATCCAGGCATGCTTCCGGGTGTTTCCAGGCGGAAGGCATGTTGTTGGCTGGAGCTGGAGTCCTGTCTCCAGGCTTCTAAGCTCACTTAGTGTTTTCTTCAGCAGGATTCAGTTTCTCACGGGGAATGAGCTTTGGGCTGCATTTCTCCCTGGCTAGTGGCCAGAGGTTACACTCAATCCCTTGCCACGTGGGCCTCTCTAACACAGCAGCTTGCTTCATCAAAGCAGGCTAGCCAGGGGGCTGCAGGGCCAACCCAGCAGTGAAATCCTATCACTGTGACCTTATTGCATTTATTAGAAGCAAGTCACTGGGTCTTGCTCACAGGTTAACAATGGCAGAAATGCCAAGGACGGGATCACAGAGGGCCATCTTTTTTTTTTAATTGAAATAGTGAGATAATTGCAGAGTCACAGATAGTTTGTAAGAAATAATACAGAGAGATCTGTGTACACTTTACCTATTTCCCCGCAACAGGCATTATTTTACAAAACTGGTATAATAGTAAAACCAGGATGTTGATATTAACATTGATATAATCCATCAGCCTAATTCATATTTCCCATTTCTACTTGTGCTCCTATGTGTGTGTATGTGTTTAGTTCTATACAAGTTTGTACAGTTTTATCACATGTAGGTCTGTGTATCTATTACCACAATCAAGGATCCCTCATGTTAGAGGACTGAATTTAAAATCACATACCACAGTCCACCTAATGACCTTCATCCCTCCAGCATTCAAAAATACATCCACTCTCACTCAAGGCCCCAAAGTCTCGTCCCATTACAGCATCAACTCAAAGTCCAGAATCGTGTCCTCTGAATCATGTCCTGGCCTTTGAGTGCAGCACTTTCATCTGCCGGCCTTTGAAACAAAATAGACAGGCTATCTGCTCCCAACACACTTGGTTGCTGATCTGATGACACCTCATTGGTGTGAAGCAGCAGCTGGGCCTGCAACTACTCCACCTTACTCTGGATCTTTCTAAGCTTCTCTGACTCCTGGGCCAGGTGTGTGTGTTTTGCTTTGTGAGGGAGGGTGCAGCTTCTGCAGAATCCCCATGTCATCAAGCTCAGAGGCAGCAGGGACTGACACAGATTTCAGCTCATCTTCATGGGCCCCAGGCTGTACTTGTGGCTTTTAGCTTGTTTTTTCTCTCCCTGCTTTGTATCTGTCTTCCTTTCCTGCCTGCCCTGCCCTGTGAACTTCAGCTCTAGCATCAGACATGAAGATGACAGCCCTGTAGAAACCAATTAACCCAGCGGGTCTCAACCTGTGGGTCGTGACCCCTTTGGCGGTCGAACGATCATTTCACAGGGGTTGCCTAAGACCATCCTGCATATCATATATTTACATTACGATTCACAACAGTAGCAACATTATAGTTATGAAGTAGCAACGAGGGTCACAACATGAGGAACTGTACTTAAAGGGCCAGAAGGTTGAGAACCACTGAAACCAGTTCCCACAGTTGTTCAAAGCCAAGTCCTTGTAAGAAATCTCTGTGTAATCACACACACACATTCATAGTGGTTTGTTTCTTTGGTTGAACCCCCACTAATACACAGTTCAGAAAGCTGATGATGCCCAACCCAGCAATTCTCAACCTGTAGGTCGCGACCCCTTTGGGGGTCGAATGACCCTTTCACAGGGGTCGCCTAAAACCATCGGAAAACACATATATAATTACATATTGTTTTTGTGATTAATCACTATGCTTTAATTATGTTCAATTTGTAACAATGAAAATACATCCTGCATATCAGATATTTACATGATGATTCATAACAATAGCAAAATTACAGTTACGAAGTAACAACAAAAATAATTTTATGGTTGGGGGTCACCACAACATGAGGAACTGTATTAAAGGGTCGTGGCATTAGAAAGGTTGAGAACCACTTCCCTAACCGGTATGGCTCAGTGGGTGGAGCATAGGCCTGCGGACTGAAGGGTTCCAGGTTTAATTCCAGTCAAGGGCATGTACCTTGGTTGTGGGCACATCCCCAGTGGGGGGTGTGCAGGAGGCAGCTGATTGATGTTTCTCTCTCATTGATGTTTCTAACTATCTCCCTTCCTCTCTGTAAAAAAATCAATAAAATATATTTTACAAAAAGAAAGCTGATGATTAGGCAGTTATGGGGAAAGCCAAGAAACAACTAATTTATACCATTTAACTTAGGATTTGATGGAACAAGTATCTCTATAAATATGGGGTAAGTCATGGGCTGTAAACGTAAGCATTGTTTAAAAAGCTGTTTAAGAAGCTATTAGAACCCCAAACTCTCCTCTGTACAGCTGGGCAGGTGCCTCGTTCCTACCTGGAAGGAATCCCAGAGTTGTATTTCTTTGAGCTTGGGGACATCAGGCACAGAGGAGAACTAGCATATCCTATGGGACACAGGATAATTGAGTGAAAGTTAGCTTACTGAAATTGAGACTCCAGCCATCTTTATCGTATTACAGAATGTTGGCCTCCAGGACTGCATCCTTCAAGCGGATTGGAAGAGCTTCTTCTGGGGAATTTGGCCAACCTAACAGGAGAGACGTGATGCTGGTGTTTTATAAAGGCCTGAACAATATGCGGCATCCACAGCCAATAGGAGGGGATATGCTAACTGACTGCCCCACCCTCAAAGATGGCAGCACCCACAGCCCATAAGGAGGGAATATGTTAACTGACTGCCCTGCCCTCAAGGATGGCGGTGCCCACAGCCACAAGATGGCAGTTCCCAGTCCCCTCAGCCCCCCTGTCACCCAGGGCCGGCCGAGGCTCAGGTAACCAGGGCCGGCCGAGGCTTGTGCTGCTGGCAGTGGCAGCAGCAGAGGTGTGATGGGGCGTCGCCTTCCCCTGATTGCCGGGTCGCCTCCTGCCCCTGAGGGCTCCCGGACTGTGAGAGGGGGCAGGCCGGGCTGAGGGACCCCCCTCTCCAGTGCATGAGTTTTCATGTACCAGGCCTCTAGTATTTTGATATTTTCCTTTCAGTCTTTTCTCTGTGAAACAATCATGTTTGTACATAATTGTTCTTAAAAACATGTGCCAAAGTCTAAAGTACAAACGTGTACAGCAAGCGTGTTAAACTTGCGGCCCATGGGTGGCATGCAGCCCACAGTGAATACAATTACAATTACAATACTCAAAAGAGAAATAGAAATTATTGTGGGGCAGTTGCTGGGGACAGTAAGAGTAAGGGTTGTTTACACACAGTATAAAACATGTTGCAAATAGGCTTTAACTCTAAAGGGACTGGGTCAGTCACATGTGTCTATGGGTCCTCAATGTCCAGAGCAATAGGCTGGTGATATTTGAAGAAGTTATTAAAGGGATTCGTAAATGCATTTGTACACTTTGCCTGAAGACAGAAATAAACTATGCCTCATACATTTATGTATACTATCTTTCCAAAGTATGTAGATCAAGCATGTCAAACTCGAGGCCCGTGGGCCACATGCGGCCCACAATGAATATTTCTGTGGCCCTGCCAACATAATGGTATGTAAGAAACGTTTTAATAAAAATTTCGTAAGTTAAATTTTACAATATCCTGTTATACATAACTAGAGGCCCGGTGCACAAAATTCATGCACTCGGGGGGCAGGGGGAAGGTGGGTTCCCTCAGCCTGGCCTGTGCCCCCTTGCAGTCTGGGAGCCCTCAGGGGATGTCCATAGGGAGCAGGCCTAAGCCGTCGGTTGGACATCCTTAGTGCTGCCCTGCGGAGGCGGGAGAGGCTCCCACCACCACTGCTGCGCTCGCCAGCTGTAAGACCGGCTTCTGGATGAGTGGTGCTCTCCCTGTTGGAGTGCACTGACCATCAGGGGGCAGTGCGCATCCCAGCAACCAGTCATTCTGCCGTTCAGTCGATTTGCATATTAGCCTTTTATTATATAGGATGATTAATAACAAACTACAATGTTCGTTAATGACTGATTACTGTAATTGTGTTGCATTCATTTCCCTTCCACGCCGGTGCACCATTTCACTCCACTAATACTAGCAGCAAGTATTTTAGCAGCCAATTGTCACATCATTAGTCTTGTACTGACTTGTTTGGTGTGTGCAACAGGAAATATTTCACTTTCAGAGAATAAAAAAAATAGGTTTATTTGCGTTACACTTATTAAATTTGTGCATTTATTGAGTGGTAAGTTACTGTTTAAGAAAAAAATATTAATTTTTATTAAAATGTTCTATTTTATGTTAACGATTACGGATTTATTTCAGCCCTTTGTATTCAGCATGTCTCTATCGAAATAAACCTACATTTCTATGAAAATTGAAGCATTTGTTTTTTAGTGGCCCACATAAACTTAAACCTTGTTTAATTGGCCCATGTTAGCCTTTGAGTTTGACATGCTTAGTGTACAATATACTTTATGTATACTTTACATAGATTTGTTCTCTTCCAAGAAAGCAAGAACAAGTTATAAAATTGCAAATTATACATTTAAAAATATATTTATTGATTTCAGAGAGCAAGGGAGAGGCAGAGAGAGATGGCAGCATCGATGATGAGAGAGAATCATCCGCTGCCTCCTGCACGCCCCGTGTTGGGGATGGAGCCCGAAACCTGGGCATGTGCCCTGACCGGGAATTGAATACTGACCTCCTGGATCATAGGTTGATGCTCAACCATTGAGCCACACAGGCCAGGCCACTATATATAGTTTGGGACCTAACTTTCAAAGTATCATTATCATGAGTCTTTCCTTGTGTCATTAATATTTTCTTGAAAACAATTTTAATGTATGCATAATAATCATATTACAGGTTTATAATTTATTTAACTCTTCAGTTATTTTTGTACAGTTGGGTCGTTTCAGTTTTTGGCTGTTATAATGTTGCTTAACCTCTTTCTAGAGACAGAGTATAATTAGGTACTGTTGAGCCCACAATAAGGAATATGCAAAGATTTTCTTTTCCTATATTTGATCTACTTTTATACCTACTTTAGATAGAGATGCCCTCAAAACTATTTGGGGAAGGTCAAGATAAGTGTAACTTCCATTTAATCCTTGGAAAAGCCTGGGGAGACTTGTTTACACAGTTGTTTCTTGGTATTTTACATGTAGCAGATGCCTCTGGTCCTTGCACACCCACTTTGCCAGCCTCTAATTTCAGCCGTAGCTGTGGTGGCTAGGTTCTCGCAAATTCAGACTCACCTTCCACTGCTGGTGCTCTGCCTCAAAGTCGCTTGTGCCCAGTCTTTCTGCATTCTGCTCCCGTGCGTTCTCCCCAGCACAGGAGCTAGGGAGCTTGCTGAGCCTGTGCACCACGTACAGTCTGCAAGAAGATCCGTGAGGATAATGAACTTCCCCTGGCCCCAGCGGCAGCCCTCAGCCAGGCTGAATGAATGCTCTGGCCTCCTGTCTTTCCGATGGACAATTCTGGGAGATATTCTAAACCAGTGGTTCTCAACCTGTGGGTCGCGACACCTTTGGGGGTTGAACGACCCTTTCACAGGGGTCGCCTACGACCATCGGAAAACACATATATAATTACATATTGTTTTTGTGATTAATCACTATGCTTTAATTATGTTCAATTTGTAACAATGAAATTGGGGGTCACCACAGCATGAGGAACTGTATTAAAGGGTCACGGCATTAGGAGGTTGAGAACCACTGTTCTAAGTGCTTCTCATAGGTACTGTTGTCTATAGCAGTGACCTCAGTAATGCTCTTAGTTTTTTTTTCCTTCCCTGTGTCACGCCTCCCATTCTCTCACTCCTTAGTAAGATCACCTCCAAAATAAATGACTGCACCCAAATTCTTATCCTCTGCTCTACTTCCAGAGAAACCCAAACTAAGATTTATGTAATAACTGACTTTTTTGGTTACTGTGTCTCTTATTAAATGTATACTCACTTTCACCTAAATAAATAGCAAGTCAGAAAATAGCTTGCTAACAAATTATGATTAGCAAAGATACAAAATCACTGGGCCAAAGTTAAGTAGGTCTGGTAGAAGAAATAAAATGTCACATGACTTACCTGATGGTGTGATTTTTCTAGTAAATACCACTAGTCTTTAAATAACTGCATTGTTTTAAAATGTACTTAAAGTAATGGTCTTTTTCCAGAACTCTTTCTTGCTGATGACGTACATGCAGCAAAGAGAATTGTCAACTTAATAATAAGCTTCTTACAGGACCTACTTATTACCATCCTCAAGCTGACTTCAGACACACCAGTAATCCCAGTTGTTTTTAAATCCATCTTTGAGAATTGGATCTCTTTCAATGTTGTGTTGTTCCTCCTGAAATTATCAAAACCTTTCAAGTCATCACTGGAGTTAGTCTCTGATTGTGTTTTGGGGTCATGTTGCTTCTGCCTGAGAAATTACAGTAATCTTAATAAAAGAGCAATCGTGCTGACATTGCACTGACTTAGTGCTAAGAACTTCACACGCCTAATCATCTTCAATGCTTATGTCATCCTGTGAGGTACTCTCCTGTGAGGCTATCCCCACTGTATAGATGAGGATACTTGAGGTTGTGAGAAGTTAACGTACCTATATCACATAGGTATTAAATTAAGTTTGGATGCCCATCCCTGCCTGCCCAAGGTAGCTGTGCCTTTAAATACTTCGTACTTCATTTCTCATCAGATAGTTTCTGAGGCCTTTAGGAAGGCCTGATGTCCCTGAGGTCAGTGTTCTAGGCACTGCTAGGTAAATTCATGGTCAACTACCAACCATTCTGATCTTTCACTTTTTGTGCACAGATCCTGCAAGTGCCAGACAGATGCTTTGATAGCCTCTAACACCAACACATTTAAATTCTGGAACCCCACAGCAGAGGTGTGCAGAGTGACTCCTTCTGGCTCATCAACCCAGTAACAGGTCAAGAGTGAGGCCTGTCCAATATCCCTGACTAATATAAATGCCAAAAGTCTTCAGCCACATATTAGAAAACCAAATTCAGCAATACGTTAAAAAGATCATACACCACGATCAAGTTAGATTTATTCCTCTTGGATGCAAGGCTGGTTCAATATCTGAAAGTCAATTGATGTGACATACTGCATAAGTAAAGTGAAAGATAAAAATCATATGGTTATATTAATAGATGAAGAAAAAGCATTTCAAAAAAGCCAGCATCCACTTATGATAAAAACTCCCAGCAAAGTAGGAATAGAGGGAACATACCTCAACATAATTAACCTCAACATACCTCAACATTATGTGACAAACCCACAGCTAACATCACACTTATTGACAAAATACTAAATACGTTTTTCTTAAGATCAGGAACAAGACAAGGATGTCCACTGTCACCACATTTCTTCAACATAGTAGTGGAAGTCCTAACCACAGTAATCATACAAGGAAAAACCCCACAAAATCCCTGGTCGGGTAGCTTAGTTGGTTAGAACATTGCCCCAGTATGCTGAAGTTGTGGGTTCGCTCCCCAGTCAGGGCACATACAAGAATCAACCAATGAGTGCATAACGTGGAGCAGCAAATGATTATCACCCTCCGTCCCTCCCTCCCTCCCTCCCTCCCTCCCTTCCTTTCTCCCTCTCTCCCTTTCTTCTCTCTCCCTCTAAAATCAATTTTAAAAAAGGAAACAAAATGCATCCAAATTGGAAAGAAAGAAGTAAAACTGTCATTATTTACAGATGACATCCTATATAATAAAGAAGTAATATGCAAATTAACCCTCACGCCCTCACAAAATGGCTGCCTACTACCAGGCTGGCAGGGGGGTTAGTGAAGGACGACCAAACAACTGAACAAGCAGGCTGCATGGAGCAACCAGTCTGGCAGGGGTGTTAGTGAGGGACGACCACATGCTTGAACAGGCTGCAAAGGGCGATCAGGCTGGTGGGGGGTGGGCAGTTGGGGGCAACCAGGTCTGAGGCGGGGGAGCATTTGGGGGGGCCAGACAGGTAGGCAGGTGAGCGATTAGGAGCCAGTGGATCAGGAATGTAAGAGGGATGTCCGACTGCCGGGATCAGGCCTAAACCGGCAGTCGGACATCCCCTGAGGGGTCCCGGATGGGAGAGGGTGCAGGCTGGGCTGAGGGGACCCATGCATGAATTTCGTACACTGGACCTCTAGTAATACTATATCAAGAGAACCCCAAAGACTCCACCAAAAAACTGTTAGAACTAATAAATGAATTCAATAAAGTAGCAGGAAACAAAACTAATATTCAGAAATTGGTTATATTTTTATACACCAACTAGAGGCCTGGTGCACAAAATTCGTGCACTGGGGGGTGGGAGTCCCTCAGCCCAGCCTGCCCCCTCTCATAGTCCAGGAGCCTTAAGGGGATGGCCTAAGTTGCAGCCTGGCCGTGGAGGCTCAGAGCAGGTGCCCCGTGTGTGTGTGTGTGTCTGTGTCCGCTGGGGCCTTCCCTCCATCACGTCAGAAGCTGGGAGCAGGTGTCCCGTGTGTGTATGTCTGCTGGGGGACTGCCCCCAGCGTGTCACAGAGGCTCGGAGCAGGCACCCTCTGTGTTGATCTCTCAGGCTCAGGGCCACGCCTGCGTATTGTTCTCTCAGGCTCGGGGCTGCACCCCGCCTCTCCTCCTGAGCTGGACATGACCGTTATGGAGTCTCATCCTCATTTGCATATTACTTTTATATATCCTATCTAATAAAAGAGAAACATGGTAATTAGCTGTACATCCGCTACCCTTCCCATTGGTCAATCAGGGCGATATGCAAATTAACTGCCAGCCAAGAGGCGGCCGGCAGCCAGGCTACTGACACGAACATGAGGCTTGCTTGCTTCAGTGATGGAGGACTCCAACGTTCCCCGCCTGCCGCTGCTGGGCTCTGAGCTGCTAAGAAACATTGTTACAAATATAGAAGCTAAACAAAACCCCAGAAACCTGTTTTCAGTCAGCCGGGATCTCAGAGCTGGAGTCGCAACAAAGTTTCAAATACAGAAAGTAAACAAAGCCAGAATCCTGCTTTCAGCAGCGAGGTCTCACAGCTAAAGCCAAAGCCGGCTCTCAGCTCCAGTGACAGCCATAAATCCAAGAATAAAAAAAAAAAAGGAAAAAAGGAGCAGTTGGGAGCTTCAGTCACCTGCCAGCCTGAAAACAGCCCTCAGCCCCTCACCCAGACTGGCCAGGCACCCCAGTGGGGACCCCCACCCTGAAGGGTGTGTGATCACCTGCAACAGCCACATCCCCTCACCCAGGCTGGCCAGGCACCCCAGTGGGGACCCCTACCCTGATCCAGGACACCCTTCAGGGCAAACCAGCCGGCCCCCCCCATGCACCAGGCCTCTATCCTATATAGTAAAAGGGTAATATGACTCCCAGCACCGGGATCAGCGGAGCCAAGAGGCCTCCGGGCACCGGGATCAGCATGACAGGGGGCAGCGCCCAAACCCCCTGATCGCCCTGAGGCTCTGTGTGTGACAGGGGGTGGGGCCACAACCTCCCTATCCGCCCTGCTCTGTTCGTGACAGGGGAAGGCGCCCCAACCCCCTGATCGGCCCTCCTCTGTGCCTGATAGCGGGGAGCTCCCCAACCCCCTGATCGGCCCTGTGGCTCTGTGTGTGACAGGGTGCGGCGCCCCAACCACCCGCCCCGCCCCCACGGGCCCTGCTCTGTGTGTGACGGGGTAGAGCCATAACCTCCCCATCGGCCCTGCCCTGAGTGTGACAGGGGGTAGTGCCCCAACCCCCTGATTGGCTCTGCTCTGTGGGTGATGGGGTGGCGCCCCAACCTCCCTATCGACCATGCCTTGAGTGTTACAGGGGGCGGCGCCCCAACCCCTCAATTGGCCCTACCCTGAGTGTGACTGAGGGTGGCATCGCAACCTCCTGATCGGCCCTGCTCTGTGCATGACAGGAGGGAGCTCCCCAACCCCCTGATCGGCCCTGCTCTGTGCGTGACAGGGGGTGGCGCCGCAACCTCCCCATCGACTTTTCCTTGAGTGTGACAGGGGTCGGCGCCCCAACCCCCCAATCGGCCCTACCCTGAGCGTGACTGAGGGTGGCATCGCAACCTCCTGATCTGCCCTGCTCTGTGCATGACAGGGGGCGGTGCCCCAACTCCCCAATCGGCCCTGCTCTGAGCCCGACCAGGGGCTGCACCTAGGGATTGGTCCTGCCCTCTGCCACCTGGGAGTGGGCCTAAGCCAGCAGGTCGTTATCTCCCGAGGGGTCCCAGACTGTGAGAGGGCATAAGTGGGGCTGAGGGACACCCCCCCCCCCCCGCCAGTGCACAAATTTTTGTGCACCGGGCCTCTAGTGTGTGTATATATATATATATATATATATAGAGAGAGAGAGAGAGAGAGAGAGAGAGAATTAACTATCAAGAAAGGATGCCCTAACCGGTTTGGCTCGGTGGATAGAGTGTCGGCCTGCAGACTGAAGGGTCCCAGATTCAATTCCGGTCAAAGGCATGTACCTTGGTTGCGGGCAACATCCCCAGCGGGGGTGTGCAGGAGGCAGCTGATTGATGTTTTTCTCTCTCTCTCTCATTGATGTTTCTAACTCTCTATCCCTCTCCCTTCCTCTCTGTAAAAAAATCAATAAAATATATTTTAAAAAAAGAAAGGGAAACTATGAAAACCCATTTATAATTGCATCAAAAAATAATATATCTAGGAATAAATTTAAGGGGGTCAAAGACTTGTACTTGGAAAACTATCAAATGCTAAAGAAAGAAATTGAAGAAGATACAAATAAAGGGTATATTGTGCTCATGTATTGGAAGAATTAACATCCTTAAAATGCCCGTGCTACCCAAAGCAATCTATAGATTATTCAATGCAAACTCTATCAAAATGCCAGTAGCATTTTTTTTTTGCAGAACTTGAACAAAACATTTTTGAAAATATTTTTAAAAATATATTTTTATTGATTTCAGAGAGGAAGGGAGAGGAAGAGAGGGAGATAGAAACATCAGTGATGAGAGAGAATCATTGATCTGCTGCCTCCTGCATGCCCCCCACTGGGAATTGAGCCTGCAACCTGGGCATGTGCCCTGACCAGGAATCGAACCCTGATCTCCTGATTGATAAGTCACCACTCAAGCACTGAGCCACACTAGCTGAGCTAGAACAAATAATTTTAAAATTTATATAGAACCACAAAAGACCCTGTGCAACCACAGCAGTCTGGAGAAAGAACAAAGTTGGAGATATCACACTACCTGATATCAAACTACTACAAGGCTAATCTACCATGCAGAAATGTTGCAAGATTGATGGAGTGAAGGCTTTATTGCACTTTGAATTGCTGAGGAGAAAAAATATGTGAATTTAAATTCTTAGTATTTATTATAATACTGTGAGAGAAAGGAACCTAATGTTCTATAGTAGCTGCACACAGAAGAAATAAATTTTATTCCTCCAGATTTTACAGTACCATAATAAAATATGGGCAGAGTACATAAATAGAGCATTATCATTTTATACTTGTTTCTGCTTAATGCCAAGTCACAAAATTATAATGTCACTACCAGAATTAAGTAACAATGAAATGACTTCAGTGCACTTGTATCTCTATAGTTGATTCATAGAAAACATGAACATAAAAAAAGTGGATTTATGGCATTATTAATAAATATGTGTTTTTCAATTACAAAAGGAATATGTGCTTACTGTAAACAGCTTAAAGAATTGGGGGACAAAAATTTATTCTTTATGTTCTCCCTCTTTTCCCACACCCAGTGGTATATAATACAACTTTGTTTATGTTAATGTGTTTTTTAAATTATTTCAGAGAGAGGAAGGGAGAGGGAGAGAGAGAGAGATAGAAACATCAATGAGAGAGAATCATTGATCGGCTGCTTACTGGGGATGGAGCCCGCAACCCGGGCATGTGCCCTGACCAGGAATCAAACCGTGATCTCTCCTGGTTCAAAGGTCGACACTCAACCACTGGTCACACTGGCCAGGCCAACCAAGTTTATGTTAAACAAACAAAAGTAATAAGGAATATAAAAGCATGTTTATGAAATTTGAAATGAAATATGTTAAATAACCAAATTATTTATTGGCAAAGAGTTTTGAATGGAGGGAAACTAAAGTGTTAAGGAAAACTTACTAGGAGTAAAGATCTTAAAGGAACTTTAGGATTTTGAAAAGCAATTGTGTGACTTCAGAGTTATTTCATTTTTAATAGAAATAGTACATGTTGGGATACTGAGATGGGGAAGAGTCAGGTGGGGCTGATATGAAGGGGAAGATGATTTTTGCCCTTCTGCTAAATTGGGGTTTTCCTGAGGCAGAGGGAGAGGAAGGTGACATTCGGAAGGGTTAAGAATCTGGGCAAGGGTCCTGCAGATGGAAGCAGGACTCAAACTCGGGCAGTCTGGCTCTGACCACAGCACACTTGTTTGGCTTTGTGGCTAGAATTTTAATAGGATAGAGTTTAGAAAGAGGGCATTTGAGGACAAAGGCATGGAGCCAACAGAGTGTGAGGCATGTGGAGCAGCAGTTTGGGGCTTGTTGCTGGAGGATTATTTGTGGGTGCTGTGTGATAGGGTCTCAAAGAAATTTAGATCGAGTTTCCGTCTTGATCCCCCTAAATTAAAATTCAGTCTGTTCTCTTGAGAAGTTTTAAGAGCTTAAGCTTTTCTCCAACCTAGACCTATGACACAACCTTATTATGAACATGACCATGAAGATGCAACTCTATTATATGACCTGTATATTAAGGCTTATACCAAATGGCTCTTGTTGCGTTGGCTGTTGTCTGTTTTTTATTTGACAAGCTAAGGGAAAAGATGTCAGTACCCCTGACTACATAGTGAGGTATTGCATGTTTTAAAAATTCTTGCAGCACACGGGTTGAAAATAGCTGATCTAAAGCAATAGTAGACTAGAACTCTTTGTCTGGGGTTCTAACTTTCAAAGATTTTGCATGCTTCTGATGGAGTCCACCCCCTAGCCAATCCATTGTCCCCAGGCTAGACTGACAGACAAACACCTTCCCTATGTCACCCTGACTTCACTGTGGATATGTACTCCTCTTACCCTTTGTTTGATCCCTTTCCCCAGTGATCTGTAGGGAATGAACCCGTGGTTCCCTGGGGAGCGTGAAGCTGTAGCTTCCTGGTGAAGTTGCCCAGATGGCTATGCTTATAATGTCTGGCCTCCCCTTTGCTTTCTTTCCATTATTAATATTAATAAACTAGCTAATTGTGATAACACTACCATCTAATTCCTAGACCTCATTCAAATTTTACCTTTTCCCCCCATAATGTTCTTTATTGCTTTAAGACCTGAATCACAGTTGAATTTAGTTGCCATGTCTCCTTTAATCTGGAACAGTCACATTCTTTCCTTGACTTTCAATGATTTTCACTCCTTTGAAGACTTATGGTTATTTTGTAGAATGTCTCCCTTTGGATTTGTCTGCACTTCCTTGTGGTTTGATTCAGATGATACACCATTGTCAGGAATATCACAAAATTGATGCATGTATTATTTTTCATTGCAGGGTTTTACTTTGCCCCACTAATGATAATGTTCACTTTAATCACTTAACTAAGGTTGGAGTCTGCCAGACTTCTTCCCTTTGAAGTTACTGTTGTTTCCTTTGATGTTAATGCTTTTGTGTGGAGGCATATTAAAATTATGTAACTATCTTGTCTCTTATCAAACCTATTTATTTATTTATTTAAACTTGTTTCATGAGTGCATTTTCAAACTTTTTATTTACTTAACTAGAGGCCCAGTGCACGAAATTTGTGCACAGGAGGTTTGGGGGGGGGGGTCTCTCAGCCCTGCTTGCAATGACGACAACGTCTTGCGCCCCGGCCTCTGGCCAGAGACCCCTTCCTCGCTCTGTGTGGCCTGGGCGTGGGACGATGGGCTCACATCATCCCCAGAGGCCCCTCCCTCCCTCAGTGTGGCTGGGGCACGGGATGCTGGGCTCACGTCTCTGAGGTAACACCGCCAGCATCCTGCCCTGGCTGCTATGGGCGCCTCCATCTTTGTGATGGAGTGATGGTTAATTTGCATATTACCCTTTTATTAGATAGTATTAGGATGAACTCATTGTTTCCTATTTCTTTTCTTTTTATTGCATTTATTGGGATGATGCTAGTTAACAAAATAATACAGGTTTCAGGTGCACAATTCTACACATTTCCTGTTTTTTTTTCAGCCTGTTATTGTCATTTATTTTAATGCTCAGGTTATTCCAGTTTTAACTATTGAGACTGCTTCTGAATCCTTTTGCTATGTCTCTTATCCTTCATTGAGCACTTTCTTGCTCTCTAGTAAAGCAAGATGCTCCAGGTTTATGTTGTCCTTCTTATGCCCCAATCCTGGAATTAGCCATTTCTCCAAGGAGCTCTGGTTCCTTCGGGATGAGAGTGGTATTTAGAAGCAAATATCTGGATGCTAGATATGCTCGTTGTTGGAAGTGCTACTGCTCATGGGTCCCCTCGGAAAGAGTATGTACAGTTACATAATAAGTATAAAATATAAATATATAAAATTTAAAACATATATACATATATGCATCTTTGAAAAGTTTGATATTTATCTTATTTTACTTATTTATATTTGCTTATAATTTTATATATTAAAAACCACAAATTCATACCAGTACTTCCATTACAGTACCACAGGATTCATTCTTATTTTCTTTCGTGCCATTTGGTAGCTCCCTTCTTTAACAGAACATATTTGACTTCCATTCTTGATATATTTTATCAGTTTTCCTAAGTGTGACAGTTTGTCATCTGTGCTACCACCATTTCCCCTTCCTCACTGGATGTGGGTTCTGATACCTTGTTCTGAGCCTACCTTTCATCAGAAGCCCCTTCCCCCATTCAGGCTCTGCCACCCCACCCTCCTCACCATGTGCAGGCTCAGACTCCATGCTGGCTGCCCTCCAGCTACACTGAGACTCAGGCTCCCCCTACCAGGCCACTCCTCTCCCCACTCCATGAGTGCCCTTTTCAGAATGACTCCTTAGAATGAAGAAGTTTTAAGAAGAAAAAATAAAATTAAATCTGTACCTGACACACTGTGGTGAAAGTAGAACCCCAGAAGTAGAAAGATGGGAGAAAATATTTAAATTTATAGAAGATGTGTTAATAGAGGCCAAAAGGCAAAGGATTGTCTTCAAAGGTCTTAGTGGAAATAATCAATCTGGAATTCTATATCCAATAAACTATCATTTCAACAAAAAAAAGTCCGAAAGACATAAAGAGTCTTATTGAGAGTTCTCTGGAAGAATAAAATTGAACACAGAAGAAAGTAGGATGCATGAAAAAAAAAAATGGAGAGCAAAATAGTTAGAAATCTTACAGATGAATCTAACAAGTAATAATTATGTATACCAATAGTCATGATGACAATTCGGAGAGTTCCAAAAAATAAAGTAAAAATAGTTTCTTCTTAATGGTGATTAATGCAACTTAAGATCTTTATCATTGTTCAGTAGAAGGGTAGAGAAATTAACTTTACACACTAAGCTAAGTAAGAATATTTCAAAATGTACAAGGCAAACATTAAAAGGATAGACAAACATACATGAACTTCCAAATTAATAGAGGGGGAAAGAGTATAAAAAACTAGTTCAATTGTCAGAAGACAAAAAGGAAGAAAGAAGCAAAGGAAAATCAGGATAAATAGCACAAAGTAAGATGGCAGATATCGAACTTTATCTGAAATAATAAATATAAACAGATTAAACTCAACAGTGAAAAGAACAGAATATATTAACATATTGAAGGTTTACTACCTATACATAGGATGTCATTGAAAACACTATTAAAAGCTGTAGTGAACAAAATTTAACACATAAGGAAGGGGTGGGAATGCAGAAGAAATGCTGAAGAAGGAAATGGGTAAAATATAAGCATAGAAAAATGAATAAAAACTCAATAATTTAAAACCCTGTTTTATGTGCCACTTAATGTGGAGTTCTATGGAATGTGCGAACCAAGCAAGTAAACCCCTTAGCTAGATCATTACTTTGTTTTGAAGCTTGTTCTTGGGTTCATTAGTTTTCCACCCTGTGGTGTGTCATGGTTTTTTTATAGAACCTCACACTGAGCTCCAAGCTTTTATCATTTATTTTGCTTTTCTGTTTTTAAAAAAAAAATCTAACTGCTCTATAATAGCTCTCTGTTGATGAACTCTTCTGACTTCCCATTTATTAATTATAAATAATGTACTTTTAAGCCAATATGTTCTAATATTTCAATATGTTGGTAACAGACTGGAGTAGACAAGCAGATTAGTCTAATATCTTCTCTCTGGATTGTGGTCCTTCATTATTTGCTCTCAGAAGCATTTTCTTGTTGAAATGAAAAAAGGAAAGAGGAAGAGAAGAAGGGAAGGAAAAAAGGAAGGATGAAAGAAATATTTACCAGAATATAATTTCAGGGGTCCTGCTGAGGTCAGTCTCCAGAGAATGAGGGCATGACTGGCCTAAATGCCGAATGCTTAGAAGGGAGATAAATGTGACCCGGCTGAGAGAAAGATGGCTGAGATGTGGAAGTTATTGTCAGTTACTGTGTGTAATGCTGTATGTATCACTTCCATTTCTGTTCTGCCTTAGTCATGTTGTGGATCAACTTCTTCGAATGCCTAGATCAAAAAGATTTATTTCAATAATGATGATTCACGTAGTACCTGAGAGAGACTGAAGTATTTGTGTGTGCTACAGAATGGGTTTTGATAGGAAGATTTAAAATCTAGAAGTCAGAAGAGTTCATCAAAAGGGTGGTAGTACATGAGTTCTGTGGGTTTTATGGTAAGAGAGTTAAGAGTTGACCATAGGTACACTGGATAGAGCTTTCCAGGCAAGGGTGGGAATAAGTACAAAGGCAAGGAAGTATGCAACAATGTGCCAAATTCAAGAAACTGCAATATGTTTGGCATCTAGAATACAGGATTGGCAGGTAGGTAATGCTGGGGAAGTAGGAATCAACTCATGGAATGTTTTATTTGGAATTGGTCTTTTTGCAAGAGAGAGCAAATAGAGGGCTTTAAATTTAGAAGTGGTTTGCTTAATGTGATTTTAGAAGATTGGAATAGATCAGGGGTCCTCAAACTACGGCCCGCGGGCCACATGCAAATACAAATATTGTATTTGTTCCCGTTTTGTTTTTTTACTTCAAAATAAGATATGTGCAGTGTGCATAGGGATTTGTTCATAGTTTTTTTTAAAACTATAGTCCGGCCCTCCAACGGTCTGAGGGACAGTGAACTGGCCCCGTGTTTAAACAGTTTGAGGACCCCTGGGATAGATCGTAATCTGGACGGGCTGGTGGGAGAAGCCAGTGAGGAAGCTGTTACAGTGGTTTAGGTGAGATGGTGGGGATCTGAGCTAGGGCAGTTGAAGTGGAGCTAGAAAGGAGAGGTTGGATTTGAGGGCTCTGTGAAATAGAATCAGTAGGCCTCAGTGACAGTTCAGTTGTAACTACTGGTCTACCAGTTCATCGAGGTAAGGAATAAAGGAGAGGCTCAGGTCTATGGAGGAACAAGAAAAACTCAGTTGAGATACCTGTGGCCTATCAGGGTGAGTCTCCAGCAAGAAGCTTGTTGCTCGTGATGCCAAAATATGTCTTTGTTTGATTCTGAACCTTTGAAAGTCTGCTTGGTTAGATGCAGAATACTACAAATCTGGGATTGTATTGAGTAAAGCAACATGAAGCAAAGAAAATATTCCCGGCCCTAGCCGGTTTGGCTCAGTGGATAGAGTGTTGGCCTGCGGACTGAAGGGTCCTGGGTTCGATTCTGGTGAGGGGCATATGCCCAGGTTGCCAGCTCAATCCCCAGTGTGTGTGTGGGGGGGGGGGGGGGGGGGGGGCGGGGGGCTGCAGGAGGCAGCTGGTCAGTGATTCTCTCTCATCATTGATGTTTCTATCTCTCTATTCCTTTCCCTTCCTCTCTGAAATCAATAAAAAATTTTTTTTTAAAGTGGGGAGGGAGAAAATATTCCCCAAAGAAGTTTGAAAATACATTTTTAGGATCCTAAAATTGTTACAACTTTACGATTCAGTCATTCTGCAGTCTATCCTAAGGGAAAAAATGCAAACAAGGATTTATGTGCAAAGATGTTTGGAATCAGTTTAGTGGTAATGGTAAAAAGTTGAATACAGTACATAGAAAATAAACTGGAAGGTATACATCACTGTTAACTGTAATCATTTTAGATGATGGCATTTTTACTTTTGGCGATTTTTACTTTTTATTTTGAGAGTATGTGATATATGGATTTTCTAAAATGATCATGCATTCATTTCTGACTAGGAAAAATATGTAAAAGTAGTATATAAAATGGAAATGTCCAACAATAGGTAAGTAGATTCTGGTACACCCATAGGATAAATGGTTATAGAGCTGTTTAAATAAAATAACTTAAAATAATGAGACATTTTTAATCAGGCAGGTAAATCTTATAAAACATTAATGATCAGCTCTCAAATAACCCATTATGATCTTTTATGATATATATATATATATATATATATATATATATATATGTAAATGCATGCTGGCATAAAAGAATTCAGGTTGGTGGGATTGTATATGCTTATTTTCTTTATTCTTAAAAAAGTTTCCTGGTTTCTATAGGGCTTTTTGCTTCTTATTTTCTACTTTTAATGAAGTAGTCTGTTTTATTCTTTCTTCTTTTCTACCACTTTAGAAACTACAGACTAAGTGGTTTCCTTTCCTTAAGTGTTTAACATAAACACATATTTAATTAGTAGAGGCCCTGTGCACAAAATTCGTGCACTTGGGGGGGTCCCTCAGCCCAGCCTGTGCCCTCTTGCAGTCCAGGGGCCCTTGGAGGATGTCCGGCTGACGGCTTATGACCGCTCCTCCCTTGGGGGAGCAGTCCTAAGGCGTCAGTCAGACATCCTTATCGCTGCCGTGGAGTGGGAGAGGCTCCTGCCACTGCTGCTGCACTCGCCAGCTGTGAGCTCAGCTTCTGTCTGAGCAGCTCTCCCCCTGTGGGAGTGCACTGACTACCAGGGGGCAGCTCCTGCGTTGAGCATCTGCCCCCTGGTGGTCAGTGCGCATCATAGCGAACAATAGTTCCGCCGTTGGGCTGAAACTGGCTCTTTGACATCCCCCGAGGGGTCCCAGATTGCAAGCGGGTGCAGGCCAGGCCAAGGGACCCCACCCATGCATGATTGGGGCAGGGAGGGATGCTGGAGGGCTCCAGGGTGTGGCTGGCCAGCCTCACTCAGTCCCAATTGGCCAGACCCCAGCAGCAAGCAAACCTACCAGTGAGAGCATCTGCCTCCTGGTAATCAGTGCATATTATAGCAAGTGGTTGAGCAGCCTTAGCATATCATTAGCATATTACGCTTTGATTAGTTGAATGGCCAACTGGACGACCAGACACTTAGCATATTAGACTTTTATTATATAGGATAGCTTTTTAGACAAAGTCTCAAAGTTTTCATTATCTTTTCCCGCCCCTGAACATGACAGGGATTTTCACATGTTGTAGGAGTCCACTGAATATAATATACCAAATATTGTTTAGTATTTTTGTACTCATTTTAACACACAAACTGGCCTAAAGTTTTTCAACAGTAAATAGTTTATTTACCAACATACTTTACAGCTTTGGTGTTTGTGTTAGTTTCCTGAGGCTTCCATTAACAAAGTACCGCAGACTGGGAGGGTTAAACAGATTTTTTTACTCACAGCTTCTGGAAACTGAGATGTCAGCAGTGTTGGTTTCTTCTACGGCCTCTCTCCTTGGCTTGTAGATGGTCATTGTTAGGGTTTGGCCGTTGATGCGGGCTGTGAAAGAATTCACAACTAAAAAGAGATGCAGAGGGGGCGTTTATTTTCCTTTCCAAGAGAGCTGGTCAATACAGGGCAGGCAATAAAGAGTAGCCTGCTCTTTTAAGCAGAGGCTGTTGCTAAGTGACAGTGAAGGCAGGGGAATTCTGTTGAGGTTCAGTAGAAATCTGGGGTTGTCTTGAAAAGTTATAGTTTGTTGCTTTCCAAGAGACAGTCCAGCAGTACTTAGGAGCTATCTTAACAGTATTTTTCCCAAGCCTGTAAAACATGCTTAGAGCAAAAGTTCTGAAGAATTCAAAAAAGACTTATTTGAAGGGGAAGGGGGAAGGGAACTTTCTACTAACTAGATACTCCTTGGTGCAAATTATCCCTGAGATGTGAAAACAGCCGGGAGGAGGTGGATGCAAGAATGTGGCCTTGCTTCTGAGAATGACAGTCTGCAGCTTCTTTTATGCGTTTGGAATGAAGAAGGGGAGGTAAGGAAGATTACATAAGTGGGAGGAAGGAAGGCTGGAAATTCCCTATGATTGGATTACAGGATAGTTAACAGGATTGTGCTCTCTTGAGGGGGGGGGGGGGGTCTGAAAAAGAGGCATTTCAATGGACAGGGCTAGTTTAAGGCAAAGATAAACCATTTACTAAAGAGGGTATATGCCTGAGGCATGACTACTCACTATGACCTGCCCAGGTAGAAATTTATGATCAGATCACCCTTTAAGGTTACTTTTGGTTAAATTTCTTATAGACCTCTTTTTCTATCCACAACCTTATGATATGAAGGGACCAAGCAGATGTTACATCCAATTAAAAGGAAAAATAAAACAGCACAGAGTTATATGGAAAGAAGAATGTTAAGATGAATTGCAAATGGATATAAAACTGGTATTTCCACAGTGGGGAGAAAGTCAGATCACTACCAGGTTGGACAGAATTTACATACCTATCAGTTTCCTACAGTTAACAAATAGTTGCTAGTTGCAAAATGCCTCCAAACCAATGAACAGGGATAAACTGTGATCACTTGGAAACATGTGCTGTGGACAATGCATAAGTTTGCACTGAAACATTTTCTTTTTTCCTGCAGGACTCAGAACCCCTTGGCTGTCCACTTGAGCCTGCTTATCACATTGTGTTTCTCTTTTGTTTTTGGGAACATGGAAATACATTGTGTTTGAGCATGGAGCACAGGGGTCCCTTAATCTTGAATGAAAATTGCATCTTTGTTTTCTTAATAATAAAAAAAGGTATTTAATCTAAATGGTGACATCACTCTAGAAGCAACCTGATCTTGTTACTTGGCCCTAATGTGTAATCATTATACAGCTCCTTTCCACTAATGGCTGCTGTCCTTTTACTTTGAAACTCAAACAGATCTCTCCCATATTAATATTTTCCCTCTTGTAGTCTTCTAATTATAGCCCAGGCTCCACCCTCCACCCCCACTCCCAACATGTTCCCTTCTTTATCTCACAGCCCATTTCTTCTGAACCCTCTGGCTGTCAAAGATCACAGTAGCTGGTACATCTTTTTAATAGTTATTTTATTGATTTGAGAGCGAGAGAGAGCGAGAGATGGATTTGTTGTTCTACTTATTTACGCATTCATTGGTTGACTCTTGTATGTGCCCTGACCAGAGATCAAACCCACAACTTTGGCATACCAGGAAGATCCTCTAACCAACTGAGCTACCTGGTCAGGATGTACTTGGTATATCTTGAAGCTGGAATCCCATCTTAGTTCTGACTGCAAAGCCTGTACTTTTTCTGATGTCATAGCCAGCCGGAAAGAGGAAAAGGCATTTGAGTTGGACCTTGAGAGGGAATGACAGTTAGGTAGAAGTAGATAAAGAAAGCACTTTAATGACACAAAGCACATTTGCCTGGGGCCCAAGTTCCTCCTGCATGGAATAAATAGTAAGTGATAAAGCTGGGAGGTGAGTTAGCCGTTAGGCATGTGTTAAGCCTTGCACTTGCTTAATGCTTTGTTTTAATCTTTACATCAGCTCTGCAAGAAAGCTGTTGCTATCCTCACCTCACCCTTGAGAAAACTGAAGCACAGAGTGGTCCCTCTTACAACTTACCTGGAACCACTCAGCTGTTAAGTGGCTGAATTAAATTTAGAATCCCCTTCTTTTCAACCCTGGGGTCTTTATTCTTTCTACTTCATATAAGGCTAAGGGGTTTTAAGCAGGGGTATGAAGTGGTTAGAATTGTATTTAGGAAAGATAGTGATGAAAGGGAAGCCGCAGTCAGCTTTTTGACCTGATACTATCATTTGAAGGACTGAACCCTTAACCCAGCACTAAAATGTGGAATTAAATGCAGAAACTTAAGTGCCTTGAAAGCCATTGAGCGTCAGCTACTCGTAATGTGGTCTACACATCTGCAACTTCAGTATAATCCTGGGGTTTATTAAAAATGCAAATTCTATATACACTCTTACCTTAGACTTATTAGAACAAAAATCCCTGGGCGTGGAGTCCAGGGATCTGAGTTTTAAGCCAGCCCTCCAGGTGATTGTTAGTCACACAAATGCTTGATAAAGCCCTGATAATTTTCCCTGGCCTCTCTGCCTTTCCGCATTTCCTGGTGTTACCAGCAAGACAACAAGAGCTCAGTTCTTGTCTTCTTGAAGGAAAGAGTTCAGTCAAGAGACAAAGTGCAGCAAAACAAGCAAGAATTTATTGGCCACAGCAAAAACACATTTAGAACAGTGAACTAAGGAAGGGCATGGAAGAAGCAACAGGGGAGCCGAGGTGGGGCTGCTTTGGCTCACTGGGAAGTCAGAGAAAAGAGGACCTTGGAGATCGGTTCAGGGGTTTAGCCCAGAACAAAATGCCTCTGCCCATTGCTCCTCTGGTTGCAAGTCTTGAGGGGCCTGTTAGAGTTTACACCTGTGTGGAGAGGTGAGGGGAAAGGGTTGGCACAGGCATGCTCACCTGGGGGAGTGGGAGGGATGCGTCCTTTGTGTTGAGGGTGTTTATCTCTCTCTTGCAGGTGGAAATCTTAGGGGAGGTCTCTGGGGAGGGTCTCACTATAACATCAGCTTTCCAGGTGTGCTCTTTCAGGATTATGTTCTCTTCTGATTGGCCGGCACCAGGGCTGGAGTCATTAGTAAATGCAGCTGGTCCTGAGGCAGCCACGGAGTCACTTGTCTGGTTTTGCTGCTTTTCTGGGCCTGGAGCTGAAATACAACTGAGGCCTAGATGTTATGTGAACACTTTTTTAACTACTTATTCATCGTTTTAAACATGTAAAGGAAACCACTCAGTTTGTGATTTCTAAACTAGTAGAAAAGCAGAAAGAATAGGATGAACTTTTTCATAGAAAGTAAAAATAAGAAGCTAAAAGCCCTATCTACATATATAAAAGACTAAGCGACCATCCTACCATTCGACCGTTCGACCATCTGACCGGTAGCTATGACAGGCACTGACTACCAGGGGGCAGATACTCAATGCAGGAGCTGCCAAGCTGCGGTGACTTGGCAGTGGCAGTTCTCAGGTGACGCACCCAGAACCAGAGAGGAGGGAGCCCAATTATGGGATGCACCACCTGAGGACCGCCCTCTCGAAATCTGGGACCCCTAGGGGGATGTCAGAGAGCTGGTTTTAGCACGATCCCCGCAGGCCTGGCAGAGGGACCCCACCTGCCAGAGGGACCTTGCTCTCTCCGCAGATGACCTTTGAGCCACAGTGCCACCCCTGGTGCGGCCAGTCAGGGAAGGACCGTGGGAGGTTGGCTTCAGGGCATGTCCAGCCTGTCTCGCCCAGTCCTGCCCTGCTGGCCACCTTCTAATTAATTTCCTTTCAATGTGCACGAATCCGTACACTGAGGCACTAGTAGAAACCAGAAGACCGTCAGCAGAGCTTTCTGTGATGAAGAAAATGCTCTCTTCCTGTGCTGTCCAGCAGCAGCCACCCTGCACAAAGAGCTATGGAGCACTGGAAATGGGGCCCAGGTGACTGAGAAACTGAATTTTTAGGGTTACTTAATTTTAATTAATTTAAATGGCCACATGTGACTAGTGACTACCAAATCGGACAACACAGACCTACCAAGAGCAGTACTTAGCAAAGTGTGCTGTGCAGGAGAATCACCTGGGGATCTTGTTAAACTGCAGATTCTAATCCAGTCAGTCTGGGCGGGGTCTGTGATTTCGCATTGCTAGTCAGCTCCTAGAGCGTGCTGATACTTCTGGCTCGGGGTCCCGACTTGGAGATGCAAATACCTAGAACATACTTGCATCCGTTTATTTTAGATGATCTACTAAAAGGAAGAACCAAATTTAAAAATTGCCTCAAAACTCTAGAGTCCTCTCACCCCGAGGGGAGAACCTGGTCCTGGTGTCAGTGCTGCAGCTCACCCGCGTAGCAGGCAGCCAGCCCTGCGGCCGGAAAGGGTGAGGGAGGTCCCCCAGGGCGGACCCAGGCCTGTGCAGGAAGCTGGGCTTTTCATTATGCTCGCCTCATAAGGTTAAAAGGAATCTTACGGCAAAGGTACTTCCTCCAACTTTCCCACTTTTTCTAAAAGAAAAAATAATCTTTCTTACAGGTTTTGTGTGTGAAGCTGTGTGGAAGTCTGAAATGCTATCAAGCACATCTTTACAGCACAGTGGCGCCACCTGATGGTAAGCTTTCAGAGCACTTCTTTGATTCCTATGCTTATTTAGTGCCATTCTTTCAAATCAAATGAGGGTGTGAGTTTTGAGCAAAACGGACTTTTCTTGCATTCCCCCACCCCATGCCACCCTGCATCTGGCTCTGTTCAGTTCCTCCCTTTTCTGTTCCCCTGATATCGCTGATGTCTTTTGGCAAACTTCCACCCCAGCAATCAGAACAGTTACAGATGAATGAGAAACGTTTCTGCCCTCAAAAACTTAACTATTTACCTAGGAAGACCCTAAGATAATCATAATAAAGTGTGATATATGCTATGATAAAACATCATAGAATGGTAGGGAAATTTGTAAACCATAGTATGGTGAAGGCACTATAGGAGCCATGCAAATGATTGCAGGAATTCAGGAGCTTATGAATACATGGTTAAGCATTCCTTTTAGAGGTTTTGTATTTTAAAGTTATCTTTATAAAAAGTAAATTTTATGTCGAAACCGGTTTGGCTCAGTGGATAGAGCGTCGGCCTGCGGACTGAAAGGTCCCAGGTTCGATTCCGGTCAAGGGCATGTACCTGGGTTGCGGGCACATCCCCAATAGGAGATGTGCAGGAGGCAGCTGATCGATGTATCTCTCTCATCGATGTTTCTAACTCTATCTCTCTCCCTTCCTCTCTGTAAAAAATCAATAAAATATATATTTTTTAAAAAAGTAAATTTTATCTATTTTTATATTGTCTTTTTTTTCTTAACAGAAGTAACAGTTAGTTATAGACATGGACTTCCCTTGATAACACTCACTCTACCATCCAGAAATGAACGCTGTCAATTTGTAGTCAAACCAATGTTATCAACAGTTGGTTCGTTTCTTCAGGACCTACAAAATGAAGATAAAGGTGTCAAAAATGCAGCCATCTTCACAGCAGGTATATATATATCTATATTTTTTCAACTTTGTCTTTTTCTCTTTTTCCTTCTTTACTTTTTAAGGAAGAAATTGATTCTTTAATTATTTTTTCCATCACCATTTATCCCCACTATACACTTTCGACCTCCAGCCACCGCAATCACCACACTGTTGTCCGTGTCCATGAGTTCTTCCTCTTTTTTTTTGCTCATTTTTTTGCTCAGTCCTTTCATCTCCCACACAACACTTCACTAAAGCTGTCTGCCTGCTCTCTATCGATGAGCCTGTCTCTGTTTTGTTTGATAGTTCAGTTTATTAAATTCCACATATGAGTGAAATCATAGGTACTTGTCTTTCTCTGACTGGCTTATTTAATTTAGCATAATGATCTCCAGGTCCATCCATGCAGTTGCAAAGGGTAAAATTTCTTTCTTCTTACAGCTGAGTACTATTTCATTGTATAAATGTATCACACTTTTTTATCCACTCATCTACTGATCCACTAGGGCTGCTTCCAAATCTTGCTATTGTAAATAACTCTGCATATATTCTTTCAAATTAGTGTTTTGGGTTTCTTCAGATAAATTCCCTGAAGTAGAATTGCTGGGTCATAAGGCAGTTCCACTTTTAATTTTTTGAGATGATTCTTTATATCATAAACTAGAGGCCCAGTACATGAAATTCGTGCACGAGGGGGTGGGGGGTGGGAGGAGGAGTCCCTCAACCCGGCCTGCCCTCTCTCACAGTCCAGGAGCCCTCAGGTATGTCCTCCTCTGCGGGAGGCGACCGGGCTGATTGGGGGAGGCGCTGCTCCCATCACCCTGCTGCTGCTGCCACTGCCAGCTGCTGGCCCTCGGCGCTCACTTCTTAGTGCTGGCCCTGCCCCCCGCCCACTGGTGGGTGGGGGGCAATCTGGGGCCAGGCCGGCTGGGGGAGGGGCTGTGGGAGATTGAGGCACAGCAGGTTGCACCCCATCCAGCTTCTGTGGACTGGGCCTGCACTGCTGCCTCTGTGGCTACCTCTGCGAAAGGGGCAGCACTGGGACCAGGCTGCACTATGGAAGGGGGCGTGGTGCCGCCTTCTCGCTGCCTCTGCCAAGGGGCCATGGTGCTGGACTGGCGGTGCTGGCTCGGCCCGTCCCTCCCGTGTGAGCGCCAAATCTGCCTGCCCTTCCCGCGTGGTGCCGGCTTTAGGCCCTCACAGCCGCTGTGGCTTTGTCCGGGTGGATGTCCAGAAGACATCCACCCTAATTAGCATATTACCGTTTTATTAGTATAGATGGTTGGTCTTCACTGACACCTTTTAGAATCAGTAATATTAATTAGTGCACGTTTTGATTACTTATTTCATAAACTTACCCTGAGTAAATTTTATTTCATTTTATTTTGTTTTTGAATTTTTATGGGTTTATTTGAGCCAAAACTCAGCCCTGAGAAAATTTTAGTGGCACGGTCATCAGTGTGTAATTTTCAGCAAAATTTGAATAACATTTTATATTTCTTTGCCATCAATAAGAAATTTACTTGTTTTAAAAAAAATCCAAATGCTGGCATTGTCCTGAATATTTTAAAATGTAGTTTCAATGATTAAAATATCCAGTGAACAATTAAAATACACAAATGGTTTATTTGTCTTTGTTATACAGCAGTTTCAATCTAGTATGCTTTTTGACAGAATTGGTTCTCAGGAAGAATATACTTTTTTTTTAAATTTGGTTTTATTGCTTAAAGTATTACAGAGAGTATTACATATGTCTCCTTTTTATTTTCCCCCTTGACCTTCCCCCAGCCTCCCCTACCCCCCAGTGTCTTGTGTCCATTGGTTATGCTTATATGAAGAATATACTTTTTTAAAAAATGGAACACTTACCGAATTTGTTTGTCATCCTTGTGCAGAGGTCATGCTGATCTTCTTTGGGTCATTCCCATTTTAGTCTGTGTGCTGCCAAAGCGAGCCCTACATATTTTTAAAAACCAGCATAGGTGGTTAATCATTTAGAAATTTTAAATTTAAAATATGACTTTTAGCCTTGTTGGTGTGGTTCAGTGGTTGAGTGTCGACTTATGAACCAGGAGGTCACGGTTCCATTCCCAGTCAGGGCACATGCCTGGGTTGCGGGCTTGTGCAAACATCATCATTGATGTTTCTACCCTTCTTCCTCTTTCTGAAATCAATAAAATCATATTTAAAATGTAGCTTTTATGTCCTTGTGCTCTGATATGGCCTTAGACTTACTGCCCCTAAAATAGAATAAAGGATTGTTTATTATTTATAAATGAATAAATTGGCATTGTTATTTTATGCTAGTACTGGAGGCCTGGTGCACGAAATTCATGCACTCAGGGTGGGGGTGCCCCTCAGCCCGGCCTTCACCCTCTTGCAGTCGTGGAGACAGGAGAGGCTTCTGCCACTGTTGCTGCATTCCCCAGACATGAGCCCAGCCTCTGGCTGAGCAGTGCTCCCCCTGTGGGTGCACACTGACCATTAGGGGGTAGCTTCTGCATTGAGCATCTGCCCCCTGGTGGTCAGTGCACATCATAGCGACCAGTTGTTCCGCTGTTCAGTCGATTTGCATATTAGCCTTTTATTATATAGGATTCCATACTTAGAATAAGCTTATTTAAAAGTTGAATACTGGTACAGTTTTGAAAAGGAAATAAACATTCTTCTCCCCTATCAAAGTTCAGAACTAATAAAGGATAGATAGAGAAGTTGGAAAAATCAAGATTAATTACTCAACAAATATTTATTGAGCACTAACTTATACCAGGCACTATTCTAGATGTGAGAGGTAGCACAAAGAAAAACTCCTGCTCTTGTGGAGTTTACATTTTAAAGGGAGAAAGAAACAAGGTGAATAAATAAAATATTAGGTAAGTGAAATGGAGAAAAATAAAGCAGAGTGGGGTGGGGAGTGTGTGTGTGTGTGTGTGTGTGTGTGTGTGTGTGTGTGTGTGTGTTGGGGTGGAAGGCTTGCTAAGGTCACATTTGAAGAGGACCTGGAAGAGATGAGAGAGCTCTGTAGGTGGGAGAAGAGTCTCCAGGCAGAGGCCCTGAGTGGGAGCCAACCCCTCTGCTGCGAAGGAGGGAGCTGGATGGAAGTAGGTGGGGAGGGGCAGAGTGTGGAAAACCTTGTTGAATGTTATTGTGAGGACTTTGGATTGAAGTGGAAGAGGAGCTTTTTTCCTGGTAAAACCAGAATCAGAGAGTAGGGTTTTAGCCCAATGGCCACAATGTCCTAACACTCCATCCCTGAACTTGACAGACATTCCCCCCAGTCACAGGAGCAGTGAACACCCATGGACCTCCCCCACAGGGCTTGCCTTCCTAAGCTTCTGAGAGCAGGTAGATGCAGACCTTGAGCACAGTGCCTGCCTGGTGGGTAGTATGTATTCAGTAAGTGCTTGTTAAATGAATGAAATAAAGAGGTTAAAGCAAGGATGGTTGTGCACCCTGCTTATTAATAAAAAATAGGTTGAGGCAGCTTTGAAACATACTAGTAAAGCATAAAGAAAAAGACTAGAAATCTTAAGAGAAAGGGGACTTTTGGGTTGAATGAAAACACTTATTGGGGTTTAAATCAATACTTGCTCAGGAATAGGGGAAAAATTTCAACACTTTATCATTATTAGCTCTTTCAAAGTATTCCATGTCAGCCTTTTGCTGTTCCTACATTAGTATAAAGGATAATGTAGTACTTCAACTGAGAAATCATATGCAGTTTGTTTTCTTATAGTAATGCTTTAAGGAGTTGAAGTCATTTTGCCTGTCAGTTTGGCTCAGTGGATAGAGCATTGGCCTGCGGACTGAAGGGTCCCAGGTTCAATTCTGGTAAAGGACATGTATCTCGGTTGCCCAGGCCCTGGTCAGGGTGAGTGCCAGAGGCAGCCAATCGATGTGTTTCTCTCACATCAATATTTCTCTCTTTCTCTCTCTCTTCCGCTCTCTCTAAAAATCATTGGGAAAAATATCCTCGGGTGAGGATTAAAAAAATAAAAGAGTTGAAGTCATTTAAACATACATTTTTAAATGACACGAAATCAGATGAAACTATTAGTGTGTTGTTGATCTTTTTAAAAAGAGGCTCTGGTGGAAAACAGTATGGAGTTTCCTCAAAAAATTAAAAATGGAGCTACCTTTTGGAATGTATCCTCAGAATCCCAAAACACCAATCAAAAGAAAGATATGCATCCCTGTGTCCATAGCAACACAGTTTACAATAGCCAAGATCTGGAAACGACCCAGTGCCCACCAGCAGAGGAGTGGTGAAAATGCTGTGGTACATTTACACAATGGAATACTACATGGCTGTAAAAAAGAGGGAACTCTTAACCTATGCAACAGCATGGAGATGCCGCATTCTTTTGCAGTGAGGGTTCAGGAATCTGGAGAAGGGGCTGCGACATAAATGGATATACTAGACAAGAAATACAAATTTGGAAGGCATGGGGAGCCAGGCGGAGGCCTCACCCTCTAGTGACGTGGGCTCCCTGAATGTCTGGACCCATGGCTTTTTATTCACACATTCTGCCCTTTAACAAAGCAGACGCACACATCAAAGGTAAGGTTTGGTAAACAATAAAGGATTATCAGGTTAGGGGAATTACCCTCAGCTGTTTGGCCAGCAGCAGGGTAATATAATGCTGATATTCAGCCCTGCTGAATATCAAAGCCCATCAGCCTTTAGAGGACTTTTCACATTTATTATGACCCGCTGGACTTGGCCTCCAGCATGGAGAGTATTATGCTAAGCCAGTCAGAGAAAGACAAGTACCATATGATCTCACTGACATGTGGAATCTAATGAACAAAATCGGCTGATGAATGAAATGGAACCAGGAGCATGGATGCATGGAACAGTCTGGCCGGTGCCAGAGGAGAGCGGGTGTGGGTGACTGAGTAAAAAAGGTGAAGGGATTAGCTAAAGAACATATATGCGTACCCCATGGCCACACAGTAGTGGGGTGACAGCCAAGGGAGGGGAAGGCGGAGGTGGGTGAAGGCAGGCAAAGCAGAGAGAGAATGGGGACACCTGCAATAATGTCAACATTTAAATGTTTTAAATTTAAAAATAAATAAAAGCAGTGTGCCAAATAAAATAAATAAAACGAGGCTCAGTGGGTGGAATTTGCCTGGGTTTAGTTTGGGCATGAAAAGAGTGTTCACAGTTTTGCCCATGCTGTGGGTTGAATTATTTGGCAGTTCCTCAGAAAATGATCTCACCTCAGCTGATAAACAGGAGATAGACAGCCAAATGCCAGGAACAGACGCAGGTGCAGGCTTGAATTGCTGCCTCTGGAACCAAAGAACGACAGAGGAGCAGACGGGAGGCAGGCGACCAGGGTCTTCCTGAGTTTGCTGGCAGTATTACTGCCGTCACACACATGCTAATGTAGCTGAAATAGCTCCAGTGTAATGTAGCCAAGCAAATGCCAGGCCAGGAAAAATACTCATCCTCGACTTGATGTGACTACTTATGTCACTGTTCTGAAGGAGTAATGATAGAAAGAGAAACTCCTACACAGCACCAGCCTTTTACTTACTGTTCAATGACTTTGCTTTCTTCACATCTGGGTTACATTAAAGTTTAATTCAAAAGTATAATAACACAAACGAGGCGATGTGGGAAGCTGTGCAAAAGCACACGGAGGTTAAAATTTTCCAAGAGATTTTTTTTCCTGAAATGTTCCTAGAATATTTGTAATGACTGTTAGACGCTCTTTCCGCCTCCATACAGAAATGCAGATTTACTCCTTAGGTTTAATTATGTTTATTACTATCTCTGCCACCCCCGCCGTTGGTAGCTTTGCCTCTCTTTATCTTTCCTAGACTAGAAAGCGGGGGAGCCCTGTGTGTGGTGGTGTGTGGTACTGTTTGCCTACCAAGTTTTAACAAACACAAATCAATCACCTATAGTAATTAAAAATAAGAGAAAGACAGGCTTTTAAAAATGGTACGACCTGTTGGACTTGGCTGTAAGCAACAGAAATGTAAGCATTGGCAGACTCTGAGATTGGGATTGCCAGAAAGCCAGGCTCAGAAGAGGGCAGGAACCGAGGGAGACACAGCAGACCAGGTTGGCCCAGGAGCAGCCTGATGAGCTCTGTTGTGACATCCCCAGCCTACAGCTGCCACCTCACCCTCTCTGGCCTTGCTGTAAAAGTTTCCACCTCCCCTGAATCTTTCCATGACTGTCTGCAGATACAGTCTCCCTAGGGACATCAGTCTGGATCCCAGCCTGGCTGACAGGGTGAGAGAGGAAGCACCTGCCTGCTCTGCATGGTCCAGTGAGATGAACGGTAGAGCAAAAGGAAAGATTCCTCCCAATGGGAACAGTGTTGGGTATAGGGAGCTCCCACTACTGTTCTATAAAGACCTGGGTTAGTAAGTATTTCTCTATATATTGGGGAAAGGTTCTTACTGCTCTAAAACAAGAATATATTTTTGCATTGTTTTCTCTTTCAGATGGCAGCGAGATTGCAACTTCAACCTTGATGGGATTTTTGCTAATGAATGATTTTAAACTTGTCATTAATAAAATAACATACGATGTACAATGCCCCAAGCAAGGTAAGAAACACAGTTATGCAGCCATCTTAACATTTCCCTGTAGCTGTGGGACTTTTATAGGAACGTAGCTTATCTTAACGGATCTTTTAAAATCACCAAATGACCAAGAAGGCTTTGGAGAGCCGTGTTTAAACTTTTCTAGTAGGGGTGTTAGTGATCAGTAGAAGTTGTCTAGCAGGACATTTAGTCTCATACACTCTTCTTAGACTTTTAAGACTTGACTTTAAGAACTTGACATTAATAATCTGACATTATTGTGTTAAAAAGTAGGCTGGAAAATCATGAACTCAAATGTGTACTGTTGCACAGCTCTTAACTCTTTTTTAAAAATAGACTTTATTTTTTAGAGTAGTTTTAGGTCCCTAGCAAGACTGAGCAGATAGTACAGAGTTCCCATATACAGAGTGCCCACCTCCCCACAGCCTCCCCTATTATCAAGCACCACAATCGTACATTAATTACAATCATGAACCTACATTGACATATCATTATCACTCAAGTCCCACAGTTGGCATTAGGGCTCACTTTAAATGTTGTACATTGTGATGTATATCCATTATTATAGAATTACTAGAGGCCCGGTGCACGAAATTTGTGCGGGGGGGGGGGGGGGTCCCCTCAGCCCTGCCTGCACCCTCTCCAATCCAGGACCCCTCGGGGGGATGTCTGCTGGTTTAGGCCCCATCCAGGGATCGGGCCTAAACCGGCAGTCAAACATCCCTCTCACAATTCTGGACTGCTGGCTCCTAATTGCTCACCTGCCTGCCTGCCTGGTTGCCCCTAACTGCCCCCCTGCTGGCCTGGTTTTCTCCAACTTCCCCCTCCCTGCCGGCCTGTTCACTCCTAACTGCCCATCCCCCCACCCCCTGCCAGCCTGGTCGCCCCCAACTGCCCTCTCCTGCCCCCACTGGCCTGGTCGCCCCACGCAGCCTGCTTGTTCAGTCATTTGGTCATCCCTCACTAATCCCCTGCCAGCCTGGTCGTAGGCAGCCATCTTGTGAGGGTGTGGGGGTTAATTTGCATATTACCTCTTTATTATATAGGATTTTAATGCTTTTGGTTTATCCACTATTGTAGTATTATACAGAGTGGTTTCACTGCCAAAAAATAAAAATCTGTGTTCTGCCTATTCATTCCTCTCTACACCCCCAACCCATGACAACCATTGATCTTTTTCTGTCTCCATAGTTTTGCCTTTTCCAGAATGTTATACAGTTGGAACCATACAATATGTAATCTTTCTAGATGGCCTTCCTAAATAAGTACTATGAATATAAGTTTTCTCCAAGTATTTCATGGCTTGATAACTTATTTCTATTTAGTGCTGAATACTGTTCCATTGTCTGAATGTATCACAGTTTATTTATCCATTCACCTACTGAAGGATATCTTAATGTTTTCAAGTTTTGACAATTTTTAAAAACTTTTATTTATTGATTTGAGAGAGAGACATTGATTTGTTGTTCCACTTATATATGCATACATTGGTTGATTCTTGTATGTGCCCTGACAGGGGATTAAACCCCCAACCTTGGGGTATCAGGGTAACACTCTAACCAGCTGAGCTACAATTATGAATAAAGTGGCTGTAAACATTTGTGTGCAGGTTTTTGTGTGGACATAAGTTTTCAATTCATTTGGGTAAATACCAAGGAACATGATTGCTGGATTGTATAGTAAGAGTATGTTTAGTTTTATGAGAAACTGGTATATTTTCTTCTGAAGTAACTGTACCATTTTGCATTCCCATAGGCAGTGAATGAGAGTTATTGTTGCTCCACATTCTCATCAGCATTGACTGTTGTCAGTGTTTTGGATGTTGCCCCTTCTAATAGGTAGTATAGTCATAAATCATTCTTGTTTTAATTTGCAATTACCTATTAACATATGATTTCAAATGCTTACTTGCCTTCTGTATATCTTTGGTGAGGTGTCTTTGGCCCATTTTTTAAGCAGGTTGTTCATTTTCTTGTTGTTGGTTTGACAGGTTTGGGGAACCTTTTTACTGCCAAGGGCCATTTGGATATTTATAACATCATTTGCAGACCATACAAAATTATCAACTTAAAAGTTAGCCTGCTATATTTGATCAAACATTTAATCAACTCCCCCCTAATGCCTTGGCGGGGCCAGACCAAATGATTTAAGGCCCTCCAGTTGGACGTTTTCCACCCTCCTTTAAGAGGACACCTGGGTTGACAGCAACCCTCAGTCTCACCTGGACAGAATCCCTGCTATTTTTCACAGCCAGATGTTGTGGGGACTCTTCTTTCTGGCACTGGTGCTAAGGGCTGGGGAGCCTGGTGTGGGACTGGGGACCCCTCATTCCTCTGGGAGACCTCTGCAACCAAGATACCCTGCCCTGTTCTTAACCGCTACATGTGGGTCTGGGACCAGCCCATTTTGCATCTCCACCTCTGTTACCAGTCTCAACATGGCTTCTTCTTTAAATCTTTATAGTTCTATTTAGCTGGTCATCAGGTGGATTCAAGGGTGATTGCTTTATAATTTAGTTTTAATATTGATGTGGTCATGGGAGGAGATGAGCACAGATTTTACCTACTCCATCATCTTGACCAGAAGCCTCAGTTGCTATCAACCTCTGCTTTACCAGTAGTCACCAGCCTATTTCTTCCTTAATACGTTTGTTTTTTTTTTTTGTTCCTTTTTTTTTATTTTATTAGCTAAGACTTGTGGTATGATTTTGAAAAGAATGGTGAGAGGAGACATCTTGCTCTTTTCCTTGTTTTAGTAGGGAATCTTCGAGTTTTCCACCATTAAATACTATGTCATATGTTTTTATTAAGTTTAGGAAGTTCCCCTCTCTTCCTAGTTTGCTGATTTTGTCAAATGCTTTTCTGTTGATATGATCATGTGATTTTTCTTCTTTAGCCTGTTGATATGATGGATTGAATGATTTGATTTTTAAATGCTGAGTCAGCCTTTCATATCTGCGATAGATCCCACTTGGTCATGGTGTATAATTCTTTTTATATATTGTTGGATTTAATCTGCTTATATATTGTTGAGGATTTTTGTTAATGCTTTCTATTTGTTGCCATTGTTCTTTGTTTCTAATTTTGTCTTTCATGGGTTCTCTGCTTTTTGTGGTTTTTATTGAACATTTATATTATTCTATTTTCTTAGTATATCAGTAATGCTTCTTAAATTTTTCCTAGTGGTTGCCCTAGATTTTGCAATGTACATTTAAAAATAATCCAAGCCTACTTTCACAGGCATTGAAAATACCTTATAATAACCACAAATTTCTTTTTTTTTTAAGTATTTGAATTGGCTTTGGTATATTTGTTAACGCATTTTATTTTATTTTTTAAACCCATGTTTTTATTTATTTCATAGAGAAAGGGAAAGGGAGAGAGAGATAGAAACATCAATGATGAGAGGCAATCATTGATCGGCTGCCTCCTGCACACCCCCAACTGGAGATTGAGCCCATAACCCGGGCATGTGCACTTGACCAGAATCGAACCTGGGACTCCATAGTCCACAGGCCAATGCTCTGTCCACTAAGCTAAACCAGCTAGGGCATAACCACATATTTCTAATTCTTCTCTCCCATTCATTGTCATTCATTTCATGTATATATAAGCTATCACTATTGAATATATTTTTACTATCATTATTTTGAACAAACTGTTCTGTTATATCTATATATATAAAAGGCTAAGTGACCAACTGTACATTTGTCCAACAGTCCGACCAACCGGCCAGTACATATGATACGCACTGGCAATCCTATCTAATAAAAGAGAAACATGGTAATTAGCCATACATCCGCTCCCCTTCCCATTGGCTAATCAGGGTGATATGCAAATTAACTGCCAGCCAAGATGGCGGCCGGCAGCCAGGCTACTGACACGAACAGGAGGCTTGCTTGCTTCAGTGACGGAGGACTCCAACATTCCCTGCCTGCCACTGCTGGGCTCTGAGCTGCTAAGAAACATTGTTACAAATATAGAAGCTAAACAAAACCCCAGAAACCTGTTTTTAGTCAGCCAGGATCTCAGAGCTGGAGTCGCAACAAAGTTTCAAATACAGAAAGTAAACAAAGCCAGAAACCTGCTTTCAGCAGCGAGGTCTCACAGCTAAAGCCGGCTCTCAGCTCTAGTGACAGCCATAAATCCAAGAATAAAAAAAAAAAAGGAAAAAAGGAGCGGTTGGGAGCTTCAGTCACCCGCCAGCCTGAAAACGGCCCTCAGCCCCTCACCCAGACTGGCCAGGCACCCCAGTGGGGACCCCCACCCTGAAGGGGGTGTGACCAGATGCAAACAGCCATCATCGCCTCATCCAGGCTGGCCAGGCACCCAAGCGGGACCCCCACCCTGATCTAGGACACCCTTCAGGGCAAACCAGCCAGCCCCCACCTGTGCACCAGGCCTCTATCCTATATAGTAAAAGGGTAATATGCCTCCCAGCACCGGGATCAGCGGAGCCGAGAGGCCTCCTGGCCCCTGGAGCAGTGTGACAGGGGGCAGCGCCCAAACCCTCTGATCGCCCTGCGGCTCTGTGTGTGACAGGGGGGAGTGCCCCAACCCCCTGATCGGCCCTGCTCTGTGGGTGACGGGGCGGCGCCCCAACCTCCCCATCGACCCTGCCTTGAGTGTGACAGGGGGCAGCGCCCCAACCCTCCAATTGGCCCTACCCTGAGTGTGACTGAGGGTGGCATCACAACCTTCTGATCGGCCCTGCTCTGTGCATGACAGGGGGTGGCGCCCCAACTCCCCAATTGGCCCTGCTCAGAGCCTGACCAGGGGCTGTGGGGCAGGCACCTAGGGATTGGGCTTGCCCTCTGCCACCTGGGAGCGGGCCTAAGCCATCAGGTCGTTATCTCCCAAGGGGTCCCAGACTGCAAGAGGGCACAAGTGGGGCTGAGGGACACCCCCCCCCCCCGCCAGTGCACAAATTTTTGTGCACCAGGCCTCTAGTTTAAAAATAAAAGTTGACTCGCACATGCATGATACATATAAAGCTCTTGCTGGCACCAGCCAGCAGTGTGTTTCGATCTGTCATTGTCTATTGTGAATTTGGTTGTTTTTGTTGACATTTGAGTGATGATTCCATCGATTCAACGGACGATGTTGAAAAGGAAAATTTTACCATTGAATTTCTTTTTTTTCTTTTTTTTTTTTTAATATATTTTATTGATTTTTTACAGAGAGGAAGGGAGAGAGATAGAGAGTTAGAAACATCGATGAGAGAGAAACATCGATCAGCTGCCGCCTGCACATCTCCTACTGGGGATATGCCCGCAACCCAGGTACATGCCCTTGACCGGAATCAAACCTGGGACCTTTCAGTCCGCAGGCCGATGCTCTATCCACTGAGCCAAACCGGTTTCGGCACCAATGAATTTCTTAATAGTATTACTCCTTCGGGAATGCCGCGTCATAAATTAAAATTGAAAGTAGGGCCCTAACCGGTTTGGCTCAGTGGATAGAGCATCGGCCTGCGGACTGAAAGGTCCCAGGTTCGATTCCGGTTAAGGGCATGTACCTTGGTTGCAGGCACATCCCCAGTAGGAGGTGTGCAGGAGGCAGCTGATCGATGTTTCTCTCTCATCGATGTTTCTAACTCTCTATCCCTTTCCCTTCCTCTCTATAAAAAATCAATAAAATATATTTTTAAAAAAATTGAAAGTAGGTGCAATTATCATGCTACTGAGAAATCTTAATAGTAAATGGGGTCTTTGTAATGGTACTAGATTATTATCACAAGATTGTGACCTAACATAATTGAAGCTGAAGTATTAATAGGATCTGTGGAAGGAGAGGTTGTTCTGATTTCAAGAATTGATTTGTCCCCATCTGACACTGGCCTCCCATTTAAATTAATTCGACGACAGTTTCCCGTGATGCCATCATTTGCGGTGACTGTTAATAAATGACAAGGACAAACTCTAGACAGAGTAGGAATAGTCCTACCTGAACCTGTTTTTGGACATGGTCAGTTATATGTTGCTTTCTCTCAAGTTCAAAGAGTGTGTGATGTTAAAGTTAAAGTTGTAAATACTTCATCACAAGGGAAATTAGTCAAGCACTCTGAAAGTGTTTTTACTCTTCATGTGGTATACAGAGAGATATTAGAATAAGTTTAATCAATTTATCAGTCATTGTTTTTACCAATGTTTTATATCATGTTTTTATTGTTTTTATATGTCTTTGTTATATCATTGTTATTGTTTACTTAATCAATTTACATATTACTTTCATATACATTTTACTAATTTTCTTTCACCTCTGACACTTCTATTATAGAGAAAGGGCAAATAGCGATAGCAAAAGAATTCTTCTAATTAATTTCCTTTCAATGTGCACGGATCCGTGCACCAGGCCACTAGTCAATTAAGAATAAGGAAAAAAGAAAACTAAGTTTTGATTGTATCTCCCCTTATACTTTCTTTAATGTAGAATTCCTTTATGTAGATTTAAGTTTCTGACATGTATCATTTTTCTTCCCTGGAGATCTTTTAACATTTCTTGCAAAGTAGATGTACTAGCAACAAATTTCCGCTATTTTTGTTTGAGAGTCTTCATTTCTCCTTCACTTTTGAAGGATACAGAATTCTAGGTTGGTGGTTATTTTCTGTAAACACTTTGAATATTTCACTCTACTCCCTTCTTATATAGTTTCATAGAAGTCAGATGTATCATAACTTTTTTCATTTTTATTAAATATTTTTGTTTATTATTTATTTTTTATTTCTCCATATACTCTTCTACTGCCCCCCTTTCCCTTTGTAGATATAACTTTATCTTTGCTCTTCTATAGGTCAAGGAGACAGTCTATGTCAAGTGACACAAAATGTTTATCTGAGTTCAATGGCAAACACTTTTGCCTACACTCTTTCAGAAATGTGGGCATTGCAGAATTCATATGTTGCATTATAAATTTAAATGTTTGTCTCTGGTATCTCCTAACAAAAGCCAAAAATGAGAGGGAATTATTGGTAAGGTGTTTTTTTCCTCTGCCTTTTTTCAAGATTTTTTCTTTCTCTTATTGATTTTCTTTAGTTTGTCTCCTTGACCAAACTTTAGTCCAGCTGGTCAGAGCCCTCTTCTTAGCTAGGCCTCATCTTGGCCTGTAAAAACTGGGCACTCTCAGAACAATAGATTTTGCCCCCCCCCCTTCTCTCCCCTCCCCGCCCTCACACACACATACATACACACACACACACACACACACACACACACACACACACACACACACTAAAAGACTTGAATAAACACCAGCATAGTTTCTAACAGCTCAAGGCCATATCCCTGGGATGATGAAATGTTTGCCTGAGAAAGCTCAACACTTTCAGGAGAATTTACTGTTTGTTCCAGTGAAAGCCTGTTGATAGTCAGATAGGTCTGAGCGCCCTCTCAGAGCAATAACTGTAAGAAGCTTGCAGTTATAAACCCTTTCTCTACTCCTATCACCGGAGCTGTCTCCTTAGGAACCAGTGAGGCTATTCTTTGCAATGCAGACATTCAAGGAAATAACTTTCGCTCTCCCAGTCTGGTGGGCCCCTTGCTCTGGCAAGTGCCAGTTAACAAATTCAAATGGCCTAGTCTCATTAACCACCTCCCATTCTCACTTTTTGTAAATTTCCACTTCCCTGACTCTGCTTAAGTCCCTGATGCTCCCATCTCTCCCTTAAAATGCCGTCACCACCCTGACCGGTTTGGCTCAGTGGATAGAGTGTCGGCCTGTGGACTCAAGGGTCCTGGGTTCGATTCCAGTCAAGGGCATGTACCTTGGTTGCGGGCACATCCCCAGTGGGGAGTGTGCAGGAGGCAGCTGATCGATGTTTCTCTCTCATCGATGTTTCTGACTCCCTAGCCCTCTCCCTTCCTCTCTGTAAAAAAAATCAATAAAATATATTTTTTAAAAAATGCCCAGTCACCTCTGGGCAAATAGAAGTTGAGTTCAGTTCACGCTGGATCCTCTTCCCTGTGCAGTAGTTACTGAATAAAGTCTGTCTTTACCGTTTTTAACTAGTATCTGGCTTTTTTTTTTTTTTTTTTTTTTTTGTCTTTGATACTCGCCACAGCTTTGGACAAAATCGTGGCCCATCTATACCTTTCTTCTGTATGGAGACCTTTTAAATATCAGTATATATTTCATCAAAACAAAAGGGCCCTGACTGTTCTGCAAATCTCAAAAGCCTAGGAGGGAACTTCTGGTTTTCACCTCTTTGAGGCAGCGTTAACTTATAATGTGGAAGGGATTAAAGACCACAGTAAGTCTGGAAGAAATGGGTGGAGGTGGAAGAGAAATAACTGCAGGCCTCTTGGCAAAACCTGAAAAATCGCTGGGATAATAGTGACTCCAGGATCCTAAGCCTCTGCAGTTGTTGGCTGCTGCTTGGCGGGAAGGTCCTTCCTCTCACCTGTCCCCTCCCTCAGGTTCTCTCCCTGGCCGGGGAACAGTTAGAGTCCTCGGAAAGGTATCATGACAGCCCAGTTTCATGTGAATTCATAGATTCGTAGAGGTGAAAGGATGAGAGAAATCCATAATCAAAAGAATCAACGCTGTGTTAAAGACTCGGACATGGCGACTTGTCGGTCTGAACCTCTTGCTGTAAAGAGCTTACACTTGAATTGCTTTTCAAATGTAGATTATACATCTCTTTACATGTTTGCACACCGGCTTCCCTCCCCTGTGGACCCTAAAATAATTTTTGGATAGTTGGTTGGAGGGTGGGGGGAGGGGTCTTGGGTGGAACTCAGGAATAAAAGCGAGCCCATAGACGAATGTGTTACAAACTAAGGTGAGGTATTCACCTGGGTCCTGGTAATGGATATTCCCCTTACTCTTCCTGTATGAAGATTTTTAAAGAAACAGCAAGTCTTATTACCAAGAAAAAAGACAAACAAAAACATAGTGATTTTAAGCCTACTGTCTGGTAATTTATCATTCCAAATTGTCTTTGTGTGAGAGGGACTAGCGCGATCACCTGAGATGGGAAGAAGGGCCCATCCAAACGCTTCCCAGGAGTAAGGAGGGCTGATGGGCCAGCCGCGGTGGCCGGCCGCGGGGAATCAGATGTGGGTCCCTGGACTTGCAGACCCTGGAGGGAAGAACTGTGGTGACTGCCTTATGTTTCCCTTGTGTCTTTTCTCAGAAAAACCGAGTAGTGAGCACGCCACTGAGTTGGAAAATATGAAATCCTTGGTTCACAGACTGTTTACAGCCTTGCATTTAGAAGAGTTTCAGAAAAAGAGAGAGCACCATTTACTGGAGGAAATCGACCACCTGAAGGGACAGCTGCAGCCCCTCGAACAGGTTAGGAAACATCACAGTTGAGTCTGAAAAATAATACCCAGCTTTTATTGAGTGCTGTCCACGGGAGCATTTTTCTACAAACTGAGGTGAGGTATTCACCTGGGTTCTGGCAATGGGTAGTCCCCTTACTCTTCCTGTATGAAGATTTTTAAAGAAACAGCAGGTCATATTACGAAGAAAATTCTTAGTTTGAATGATTTGCATGCGCTCATGTTCTCCTTTAATCCTCACAGTGAGCCACGAGTTTGGTAGTGTTATCTTTCTCATTCTTCAGACGGGGAAACGGAGACAGCAGAGGCACATAGCTAGTCCGTAGAGCCAGAACCTGGACTCCGGTGGTCTGACTCTAGAGCTGCCGTCTTAAACTCAGCCCTGCTTCCTCCACGGAGGGCCGTGGTGTCTCTGTAAATGAGTATGATGGGAGCTGGGCTGCACTAGCTGCACTGTTACCCCAGCTTCTCTGTCGGAGAATAGGCCCACGGCCCCAGCTCTGCTTAACCGAACTGCACGTGGAATGTTAGTGGTGGCTTCCTAACATCTGAGGTTAATCAGTGGTGGAGAAAAAAGTAACTTTTCGGGGGAGGAGGTGGTGGAGTCTGTTGTAATTGAAGGGAAAAAACTGCATTTCTTAAATCTGTGATTCTACTTGTGATTTTGAAAAAGGGTAGGTGTATGTATAACTTTGTATATGAATAGAAAATTTCTGGAGATAAAATAACCTTAATAGTGATTAACTCTTAGGGTATTTAGGGATGGCAGAGAAGGGGACTTTTTACTATTATTTATTGGATTATATACCTACATTTTAATTTTTGTTTTTAAAAAATTGGTGATATGTTTATTAAGATTAAAAAAGTTGGCCAAAGGGAAGTTTTTCTCCCACTGTCCTCCCAGTACCATATCCCCACACCTGTGAACCATCTCAGATTTTATGTGCAAATGCAAATATGTTATTTTTTCCCTTTTTCAGAAAAGGACATGGGCTATTACACACTATCCTTACATTTTTTCACTAACAGTATCCAAGCATACTTCATTTTATTTCTCTTGGTTTTATTGTGCTTCACAGATACTGCTTTTTTTTTTTTTTTGGAAATTGAAGGTAAGACCCTCTACCAGCAAAAAGATAACAATTTGCCAAAGGCTCAGATGATAGTTAATAATTTTGGAAATAAAGTGTTTTTAAATTAAGGTATGTACATTGCTTTTTTAGATGCAATACTGTTGCACACTTAGTAGACTGTAGTATAGTGTCAACATAACTTTTATATGCACTGGGAAACCAAAAAATCCACGTGACTCACTTTATTGCAATGTTCACTTCATGGTGGTGGTCTGCAGTTGAGCCTGCTATATGCTGGATGTGTGCCTACATCCTGGAGAGAGCTCCATAGGGCTGCATAGAGGGCTTCTTCATTACAGCTGCATAGTAGCTTGTGGATAGATGGATAATTTTAGGTCTTTTCATCTTAAAAATGAATCTGTCATGAATCACACGTGTGCAGGAGCACCTGTAGGATGAATTTCCAGAAGTGAAATTGCTGGGTTGAAGGAAATCAGCATGCAATTTTAGGAAGGGTTCAGAGGATGGCTTTTGAGTTTTCATTGTAAACTCATCTATTCTATTTAAAAATTTTTTATGAGCAGGTACGACTTTTATAATTCAAAAAATAATTTATTAATGAACTGATTACTGTATATGGTTTATAAATTCTGAGTTTTCATAAATCAGGCCTCTTTAAAGTAACAGACATGCGTTATTTTTGTCCCTTTTCTTGTAAACTGAGTTAGCCATCTTTTTATTTTTCTCAGATGAAAGCTAAAATTGAAGCTCGCTCAGCAGCTAAAACCAGTGGACTCCTGTGGGCTGGATTGGCGCTGCTGTCTGTTCAGGGTGGGGCCTTGGCCTGGCTCACTTGGTGGGTGTACTCCTGGGATATCATGGAACCAGTTACATACTTCATCACATTTGCAAATTCCATGGTCTTTTTTGCATACTTTCTAGTCACTCGACAGGTGAGTACTTTGTTAGGAAAATGGTAAGTTAGCACATCTGCAAATAATTTGTTACCCAAGTCAAATAATGAGCAATAAAGCCTTTTTATTTACTGAATTATTGCTATCTGGATTGTTATAAGCTGATAAATTTTCTTGTTCTTTGTCATGAGGATAGAGATTTATATTCAGCCCAGAGAAACTATATGTAACTTCTGTAGAAAAATAAATATTACAACCCAGAGATTCCTCCATTGAGATAACATATTAAATGTATGTTCTTTGTTCCCTCATCTACAAATAAAATTGAATTTGTATTGCAAAACACCCAGTGTTAGGGTCGCCGAAGGAAGAATGCACGAGGCCAAAAGGGGTAAAGAATTATTAATTTATTGTTACATCTGCGAGCAGAGGGGCTGAGACCAAAATGGCATTAGCGGGGCAGAGTAGGGGAGCGGGATATTTATGTCTCTTGTAAAGGTCAGTCACAGGAGCTGGTCAGACCAGGTGCAGGTGGGGGGCAGGTGTAGGCAGTTCACTGGAAACTGAATTTCGTTAATCCTGAAACCTATAATGAGAATAATAGGAAAATCACCGGGAGGGGCAAGAGCCCCAGGCAGGGCATAATGGAGCGCAAGAATGTGCCTAACACCCAGTAACTTTAGCTTTATCTTGTGATTATTTTGCCAGAAATCTCCATTTCTCTCTTTCTCCCAGTATCTGTGATTCGCTTCCCAGCTGGTTTGCTTTTGAAAGTAGCAGCTGATTCCAAATGAGACTAAATGTTTTCCTTGTGTTGCCTTATGCTTGCTCTGGTAGCTACTGCAAATATTTTACTCATCTGCCTTTGCTTTAGTGTTGCTAAGGCATGTATCTTTCTTGCAGAGGCATTATGTTCATTTAAAACATGTTCTCTTTTTTTAGGATTATACTTACTCCGCTGTTAAGAGCAGGCATTTTCTGCACTTCTTTTATAAGAAATCAAAGCAACAGCATTTTGATGTGGTGCAATACAACAAGTTAAAAGAAGATCTTGCTAAGGTACTTTACTGCAAACACAGCACCTTACAGAGCTGGTCTTGTATGGGAGCCAGAACTTAATGTCAAGAAAATATAATTGGTGGTTTATTGTCACCGCTTAAATTGCGGTTTGTTCTGTGAAATAGTTGACTTGTCTGATACTATTCCATATCCTACAGTTTTATTGTGTTCTGTATTTGACATGGTGATAGCTTTAAATGTGGATGTGAAAATGTCTTAAATGACTTTGAGATAGTAAAATAATAGTTTCCAGTAGAAGTCTTTTTTCTAGGTGAGTGTGTGTTTTTAAAGAAAACAACCCAATATCAGGCTCATTTGCAATTTGTCACCTATTAAGAACATAAAAGAAAGAATTCTAGGAAAGTGGACACTATAAAAGAATTTTAAGCTCTTAAAGGCATTTGCATGTTCTCCCTAAAACTAAGAGAATCAGTGTGGTATTCCCCTTCAATGTTTTCCAGCTGTCAGCTGAGCAAATGGAGGTGCTTACTGGTATACACAGTTAGAAAGTTGGGAAACCAGGGTATGAACCAAAACGTTGTCTCCGGAGCCTATTTCTTAGGCAGCTTTTAGGCCTATTTTTTAGGCCTCCCAGTGGACTCATTAGCTTGTTCAGATGGCAACTTCTCAACATGTAACTAAATTTTAAATTTCTCTTAGTAATTTTATAAGAAAAAAGTTCTGATAAAAATATCTTCTATTGCTCAATGTATACTCATTTAATAGCCAGTAAGCATCATATCTTTTGTTACCTGTACCTTCTCAACTATCCATTCCTCAATTGAGAAACACACACCAGATATTACTAAAATTAAATTAATAATCCAAAAATTAGAGTTAAAGAGACTTATTTTTTTATTTCATATTATCACTACTTAGGAGAAATATAATGATGCTTTAAAAAATTAGTGGATACTCTTCCATTTGAATGATTCAATCCAAGAAGACTAAGGAAAGTTCTTCCAACTAGTTTATATATAGAACTGGGCATTTTAAGACTTAAAGGAGCACTCTGTAAAGTATTAATTTTTTAAGGTAATAAAGTTGAAGGGAAAAAGGGAAGCTGACAGGTTACAGAGTGGATTCTTTTTTGGTTTTGTTCTGTTTAAATTTTTTGTTAATCCTCACCTGAGGATATTTTTTTCCATTGATTTTTAGAGAGAATGGGAGGGTGTGAGGGAGGAAAAGAAGGAGGGAGAGAGAAGAAACAGAGAAACATTGATGTGAGAAAGACCTATCAATTGGTTGCCTCCTCCATGAGCCCCAATCAGGGGTCAGAGATTGAACCTGTAACCCAGGTACCTGCCCTTGACTGGGAGTCAAACCCAGAACCCTTCAGTCCATGGGCCAGCACTCTCACCACTGAATCACACTTGAAAACCCATTATAAATGGAAGAACTAGTATAACAAGAACTGTAAGAACGTGTTAGAAACCTTAAACTCACCTTTTAGGAAAGGATCCATATAAATTGAAAGATTGTCGGCATTTGTCACTAGTAATTTAGTATATGTATTGACCTAAGCAGTGGTTCTCAACCTTCCTAATGCCACGACCCTTTAATACAGTTGCTCATGTTGTGGTGACCCCCAACCATAAAATTATTTTTGTTGCTACTTCATAACTGTAATTTTGCTACTGTTATTAATCGTAATGTAAATATCTGATATGCAGGATGTATTTTTATTGGTCGCGACCCACAGGTTGAGAACCGCTGAAAGGAGACATTTTCTCCCCAGCAGTCATGCTGATGTGTTTCCTATCCTTTCTGATCAAGGACTTTTTCTTTTCTTGTTGACAGGCTAATGAATCCCTGAACCGGTTACGCCGCTCTCTCTATTTGCAAACACAAGTAGAGGAACTCAATGAAAAGAATTAATCTTACATTTTTAATGTCATTGAATTTTTTCATTATGTGTTGATTTTGCAACTTAGAAACTGGAACTTTTTGAGTTTTGAATTTGACTGTTTCAGTGTCTTTTCTTAATAAAAGAAAATGCTTGCCAAATACTGGTATTCTTGTGAGTTGTCACTTGAGATTTTTGGTTTGTGGATTTTCACTGCTTGTTGAGGTTTAATGCTAGAAGGAGCTTGGATGCGGCCATCAAAATCAAAGTGGCTGCTGGTGCGGTTGGCACTTATGCTGAGTCTGTCCTGAGTTCACTGGCTGTGTGGAGGGGAAATGGGCATGTGTTTGACATTCACTTTTATTCTTAGGCTTCACTTAGAATCATCTTGTCATTTATTTATTTTTAAAAAGTTATTTTTAGCCCTAACCGGTTTGGCTCAGTGGATAGAGTGTCAGCCTGCGGACTGAAAGGTCCCAGGTTCGATTCCAGTCAAGGGCATGTACTTTGGTTGCGGACACATCCCCATTGGGAAGTGTGCAGAAGGCAGCTGATCGATGTTTCTCTCTCATTGATGTTTCTTACTCTCTATCCCTCTCCCTTCCTCTCTGTAAAAAAAACTAATAAAATACATATTTTTAAAAAGTTATTTTTATAATAGTTGACATATTGTATTGTACTAGTTTCAGGTGCACAACATAGAGACTCAATGTTTAAATACTTTATAAAGTGATCACAATAAGTCTAATAACCATCTATCACTGTACATTCATTTCATTTTAAGTACATGCTGTTGGAAGATTTTTATCATTATATTATAAAATGTCACTTGAAATGTTTCATCTTAACTAATATTTATGGAGATATATATTTTTATATGTTGCCAAATACTGTACTAGGTGCTTTACATATATATTATCTATAATCCTATGAGGTAACTAATTTTTATTCTCACCTGAGGACATGCCTTTATTGATTTTGTTCTATTGATTTATATTGCTTTTATTTGATTTTAGAGAGAGAGGAAGGGAGAGACAGAGAGAAACATCAATGTGAGAGAGACACATCGATTGGTTTGCCTCCCACACAAGCCCCAACCACAGTTATGTGCCAATGACTGGAATCAAACCCGGGGCCCTACAGTCGCAGGTTTATGCACTATCCACTGAGCCAAACCTACCAGCACAGTAGCTACTTTTTAATCCCAATTTAATAATAAGGAAACTGAAGCTTAGGTTAATTTGCCCAAGTGCACACATTGCTGGAACATTAGGCATCAACCTATAGTAGGTCATAAATCTTTGTAAATTTACAACTAATGGTATTTAAGCTATTATCCAGGATTTCACTGTTTCAGTGTTTGACAAGGGTAATGATGACAGCCTGATATCATAGATTTGCTTAAAACAAACGACACCCTCAATGTTTTCAGGGTATATCTTTCAATCAGATCAGAGTCAGACTTACTGTATCTTAACTGCAACACAGTGATCACTTGCTATTTGTATCAGTATCTCTGAAACACGGAGATTCTGAATTAGCAATATATTAGGGTTTTATTACTTAGCTAAGAATATACACTAATGTTTTTTTTAAATATATTTTTATTAATTTCAGAGGGGAAGGGAGAGGAAGAGAAATATCAATGATGAGAGAGAGTTATTGATCAGCTGCCTTCTACACCTCTCCCTTTCCCCCCGCAACTGGGAATGGAGCCTGAAACTGGGGCTTGTGCTCTAACCGGGAATCGAACTGTGACCTCCTGGTTCACAGATCGAAGCTCAAACACTAGGCCATGCCAGCTGGGCACACTAATGTTTTTTTTAATGAATATCACCTGGGAACTGAAAAGGGCTCCCAGATCCCAATTCCTCTGTGTGTGTGTGTGTGTGTGTGTGTGTGTGTGTGTGTGTTTTCCCACATCACAGATTCTTGGACACCCCCAGAGTGTCTGAGGACTCATCTCAATTCTGACACAATCTACATGGGGATAGAATGTGACTACAGCTTTAATAAACGCTCCCTCAAAGTCACCTGGCCTCGTGAAATTTTTTCTGCACAAAGTCAAGAACCCACACGTTAGTGGCCGGGCTGAGGGAGACCCACACAGGGCCAGGCTCCCTTTCCAGTGACAATGGCACATGGACGCTTTCTGGTTCTCCAACATGGAAGCTCTCCCCAAAAAAGCCAAATGGTTGTCCTCTGGGTTTTTATATTTTTTAATTGATTTTTAGAGAGGAAGGGAGAGGGAGAGAGAAACATCGATGTGAGAGCTGAACATTGATTGGCTGCCTCCCATACATGACTGGGAATCAAACCAGCAATCTCTTGATGCACAAGAACCTGTCAACCAACTGAGCCACACCAGCCAGGGTGGGCCTCGTCTTTTGGGTGGAATTTGGGAAGGTGGGCTTCTCAGTCAGGGGACATATAACAGGGTGGGAGGAGTCCAGAAACTGGCCTTAGCTGTGTTTTGGTGGGATGCTTCTCTAACCAGAACTGAGCACATACAAAGAAAAGAAGTTGATTTCTTAAAACAGGTTGAACTGGGAGGATGGGGTCAGAATATGGAGGTGGGATTCTGGATTTAATATAGAAAACAGTAAATCCAGTGCGGGAGAGAAAGTGTGTGGGCTTTGGGGTCAGGCAGGTTCTGTCACTTATTAGCTAGAGAGTAGGCAATTAACCTGACCTCTCATCAAAATAATTATAATACCATTGACTTGCATGAGAATAAAGTGAGAGAAAGTACTCTGAACATGCAAACCCAAGATAGATATTCTATAAATGTCACACCTGAATGTAAGTTCCAGGAGAACAGAGATGGTGTGCTTTGTTTGCTGATGCACCCACCCCCATGCCAATAGTATCTGGCCCATATTAGGTACCCAAGAAAGAGGGAAAAGGCCTGTGGCATTTTCAGGTTAGTGCTGGGAGAGTAGAATGTGGAAAGGATGGCTTCTGAATTCTTGCACAGTCTAAAGGAACATCTGGGAAGAATTAGAGTAGGAACTGGCAAGCTATTACCTATGCCTATTTTTATAAATAAAGTTTTATTGACACACAACTGTGCTCATTTATTGACCATGGCTGTTTTTGCACTATAGTAGCAGAGTCGACTAGTTGCGATAGACAGTGTACCTGTCAAGCCTAACATATTTACTCTCTGGCTCTACAGAACAAATTTGCTGACCCCGGACAATTACCAAAGAATACTTCTATGTTTTTAGGGCTTCAGAAAATTAGTCATAAGAAAAATGAATTCTTAATAAAAATAGCTTCCTTTGATTTGTATCTTCCCACTTTACAAGGTAAAATACAAAGTTTAATTCGTATTCTTCAGAGAAGGAGCTGTGTATACATCACATTGCACTTTATGACACTGATTTCTGAGTACTGAGGGGACAACAAACAGTTCAGTGATAATAGGCAGGACACTCTGACCTTTTCAATATTTAAAATGTTTCTCCAAATGGCACACGTCATTTGTGTTAAAACCTTAGAGATCAGTTATTTAAAGACAAAGAGCATATTATCTTTCTATTCATGTTCCAAGCTATAAGTCCAAATGGATTGAAACCAGAATTAAAGGCACCTAAACACATTACATGTTTATATATATAAAAGCCTAAGCAAGCGAACGACTGGTCACTATGACACGCACTGACCATCAAGGGGCAGATGCTCAACACAGGAGCTGCCCCCTGGTGGTCAGTGCGCTCCCACAGCCAACCTCCTGCAGCCAGGTAACCTCCCACGGTCCCTTCCTCCAGCCAGCCAGCCCTGATCAGCCCCCATAGGGCCAGCTGGCCAACCCCCCCTGGTCCCTCCCCCCAGCCAGCCAGCCCCAATGACCCTGATTGAGCTGTCAAACCTCCTGCAGCCCCAGCTCTCCCCCCAGCCAGCCAACCTCTTGCAGCCCCTCCCCCACCGGCCAGCCAACCTCCCATGGCCCCTCCCTCCACCGGCAAACCTCCCATGGCCCTGATCGCCAGCTAGGCTGAGGGACCCCATCTGTGCATGATTTCGTGCACCGGGCTTCTAGTCCTATATAGGCCTATCTAATAATAGACAAACATGGTAATTAACCGTACCTCCGACATACTTCCCATTGGCTAATCAGGGCAATATGCAAATTAACTGCCAATCAAGATGGCGGCCGGCCGCCAGGCAGCTGAAGCAAACAGGAGGCTTACTTGCTCCAGTGAAGGAGGAAGCCAAGGTTCCCCACCTGCTGCTGCTGGGCTCTGAACTTGCACTCTAAGATAAACAATGTTGCAATTATAGAAGTTAAACAAACCCCATGCTTTCAGCCAGCTGGCTGAGCTGGAGTTGCAACAGTGTTTCAATTATAGAACCCAAACAAACCCAGATACCTGCTTTCAGCAGCCGAGGTCTCAGAGCTGGAGCCGAGCCTCAGAGCTAAAGCCAACTCTCAGTTCCAGTGACAGCCATAGATGGTAAATAAATCCCAGAATAAAAAAGAAAAAGCAAAAAGGAGATGTTGGGAGCTTCAGTTAACTGCCAGCCTGAAAACGGCCCTCAGCCCCTCACCCAGACTAACCAGGCAACCCAGTGGGGACCCCCACCCTGAAGGGTGTGTGACCAGCTGCAAACAGCCATCATCCCCTCATCCAGGCTGGCCAGGCACCCAAGCGGGACCCACACCCTGATCCAGAACACCCTTCAGGGCAAACCAGCCAGCCCCCACCCGTGCACCAGTCTTCTATCCTATATAGTAAAAGGGTAATATACCTCCCAGCACCGGGATCAGCGGAGCCGCGAGGCCTCCCGAACCCGGGATCAGCAGAGCCGCAAGGCCTCCTGGCACTGGGATCAGCGGAGCAGTGAGGCCTCACTGCCCCGGTGTCAAGCAGAGCCGCGAGGCCTCCTAGCACTGGGATCAGCGGAGCCGTGAGGCCTTCTGGCCCCTGGAGCAGCGGGACAGGGGGCAGCGCCCAAACCCCCTGATCGGCCCTGCTCTGTGCCTGATAGGGGGAGCTCCCCAACCCCCTGATCGGCCCTGCTCTGTGTGTGACACAGTGCGGAGCCCCAACCCCCGCATGGGTCCTGCTCTGTGTGTGACAGGGTAGAGCCGCAACCTCCCCATCGGCCCTGCCCTGAGTGTGACAAGGGAGAGTGCCCCAACCCCCTGATCGGCCCTGCTCTGTGGGTGACAGGGGGCGGTGCCCCAACCCCCTGTCCCGCCCTGCTCTGTGGGTGACAGGGGCCGGTGCCCCAACTCCCCTATTGGCCCTACTCTGTGCATGACAGGGGGGAGCTCCCCAACCCCATGATCGGCCCTGCTCTGTGCATGACAGGAGAAGCTCCCCAACTCCCTGATCAGCCCTGCTCTGTATGTGACGGGGTGGCGCCGCAACCTCCCCATTGACCCTGCCTTGAGTGTGACAGGGGACGGTGCCCCAACCCCCCAATCGGCCCTACCCTGAGCGTGACTGAGGGTGGCATCGCAACCTCCCAATCCTCCCTGCTCTGTGCATGACAGGGGGTGGCGCCCCAACTCCCCAATCGGCCCTGCTCTGAGCCCGACCAGGGGCTGCACCTAGGGATTGGTCCTGCCCTCTGCTACCCGGGAGCAGGCCTAAGCCCGCAGGTCGTTATCTTCCGAGGGGTCCCAGACTGCGAGAGGGCACAGGCCGGGCTGAGGGACCTCCCCTCCCCCCCGAGTGCACAAATTTTTGTGCACCGGGCCTCTAGCCCTATATAATAAAAGAGAAACATGTAAATTAGTTATCTCTCCACTACGCTCAAGCCACACCCCACCAGCCAATGAAGAGTGAGTATGCAAATTAACCAAACAAAGATGGTGGGTAATTTTCATACACAGAGCAGAGTGGGAGAGCTGGCAGCTTGGGGGGACGTGGCTCCCTCGGTCACCAGATGGAGAGCAGAGCAGGAGAGCTGGAGGCTTGGGGGGACATGGCTCCCTTGGTTGGGGAAAACCCAGAGCATGGGGAACACCAGGAATTCTGGGAATAATAGTTTTGGTGGCAGCCCCAGGACCAGAAGCGGAAGCCCAGAGCATGGGGGAGCACCAGGAATGCTGGGAATCGTAGTTCTCCCAAGACACTAGAGCAAAGTGAACCTGGAGCAAGTTACTGTTGTGCTGGGGGATGGAGGGAAAGCAAAGGTGAGAGACATAAGTAAAATCAGAGTGTCTAGGAAAAATTAAAGGGAAGATATCCTAAAACTTCCAGGAAATCTCCACCAATGGAGCAAAGAAAAAAAAAGCCTCTATTATTCTGTGAGCAACAAACCAAACTGGGTTGGGGGTCTCAGACAATTCGCTCATATGATTGCAAAGACAGACAGAAACTCCCAGATTGGAGAGGGCTCCCCTGAGGGCTCCCAGATTGGAGAGGGTGTAGGTCGGGCTAAGGGACCCCCCCGACTCCAACCCCTCCCACCCCCAGTGCATGAATCTTCATGCACTGGGCCCCTAGTTTTATTATAAAAGGTTTGTCTTATTCTGAGACAACTGTTTTATACTGGATTTGATTGTGTTCCCATTGCTTCCACAGCCTCAGATTTGATGGCATATTGGAGCTCAGATTTATAGGAACCAAGGTCACTGCATCTGAACAAGAGGATTTTATTAAAATAAACCCTTTAGACTAATCGTATTCAAGGGGGCAGGGGAAACTTTTTTTAGAGCTTTTTAATAACAGCTAATTTCTCTTAGATAACCAGAACTGTGCAATCTCTGCCTACAAGGCCAGGCCAATGTTCATAAGTTGAACACAGGAGTGTTTTCAGGGTCATCAGCTCTTAAAAATAGAGACGTGGCAATGGCTATGCCTGTGGTAAGGAGTTAAAGGAAAGTAAGATGTTCAACTGACAGCAAAGCCTATCATGACCACAAAAAAGGCATGAATGTCTCACCACATTGGCACACTTTTTGACCTGCAAGTCATAAGTTTCGGTTACCAAATGCCCAAACATTTAACCATCTTCAGCCTCTGGCAAGTTATTAACAAAACAATATTACTCAAATTTTATATATCAGATTAGGAAGAACTGAGCCTTAAACGGAACACCTATTTTTCCATTAATATGATCGCCTGTAAGTGGGAATGATGACTGCTGGACAATGGATAGTAACTTAACACGGAAGATGCTGACAGAATGAAGTTCTGCAAGTGTTTTGCCTAAACTAAGAATTGTTTACATTCTTCCTCAGAATGCCACGCAATAGTTCTTAAAGGCTGATTATTTTAAGTGAGAGTTAAAAGTCATGCGAAAAGTGGTAATTCATGTGTAGATGAATTTATATGACCAACTAAAGCCTATCCTAATATATATAAAGAGCTAGGTGCCGTCACGACCGAACAGGCGACTGGTCACCATGAAGGGCATGGAGCACCTCTCAGTCCCCCTCCTTCCCCTGGTCCCCGAGCTGCTCACCATGAGTGGGGGCTGGCAGCGGGGTGGGACTGGGGACTGTGGAGAGGCGGTGGCGGCTGCTTCGCAGGGTGGCCGTGAGCTTAGCGGAGCAGTCACCTGGACAGCAGCAAGTTTCGCGAAGCAGTGGTGGGCGGGGGAGTTTTGTGGAGCAGTCATGGAGCAGGGGAGTTTCGCAGAGCCGTTGCAGGTAGGGGGAGGGGGGAGTTTTGTGGAGCGTCCAGTGGCGAGCTTCGTCCAGTGGCGAGCTTCGCAGGGCGGCAGCAAGCTTTGCAGAGCAGTCGAGGGGCTGGGGGAGCCTCGCAAAGCAGTCGCAGTGTTCGTGGAGCGTCCTGGGTGGGGAGCTTCCCATAGCGTTGCAGGGTGGCAGAGGCTATACGGTGGCGGCCAGGCTAGGCCTAGGGACCCCAACTGCGCACGATTTCATGCGCGCTGGGCCTCTAGTAAATTATATAAATGAATAAAATATGAATTAGAAAAATCTGATAAAAACATGAATTATTCTTGGGTTTCAAAATCTTTAAAAACATTATAAAACTTTATTTAAAAATTCACAAAATACAACTTAAATCAGCCAGATATTTTGAGTAACCCTGCAACTTAAAAAAAAAAAATCAAGTATTACAAATGTTTGTTGACTTTTATTTATAGTAATTCCCTAGGATTTAGTTTCTCTATCTACCAAACCCTTTCACCATGTCCAATATGAACTATTTCTTTTAAAGTTCTCTCATTAAACCTTAAAGAATTTTAAATTGCTTTACCATAAGCTTCAATCTAGTGACACTTATTTATATAAAAAGAGAAATCTATTTAGACTACAAATAGATTAAAAAAACAACAGCAGCCTTATTTCTATTTTGGAAAAAAATGCAGCTTTTTAGTTAGCATGGAGGCAAAGCAGGGGACCTGCTTCTTTCCAATTGCACTTAGGTCTTTGCAAACGTCCACTCGGCGCAGAGAAACTTTCCTGTTCACCAGTGTGAGGAGTTCTGTGAACTCTAAGGAGGAGCCGAATTTTCTCAGCATCTCACACAAATCTTGAATGTACCATGAGCCATTCACAGTTTCCCGATGAGAATAATAACCTAAAAAAGAGAAGGAAACAGACACTGAAGTTTTCTGGCATTCAGTTACAGTGACTTACAACACCTTTATAATACCACAGAAGTATAAAGTCTCAAAAAACCTTGGAAAAGACAAAGATGTATCCATGATACCATTTTTTATATTTTTTCCTGTTGACTATTCTCATGTGGGAAAGGGATCAATTCTATATAGTTCTATAAAAATGGGGTTAATTCTACTTAATTCCCTAAAAGTTTTCAAGATACTAGTAGCCAGGTGATGATTGTAAGAGGCAAGAGATTAGAAAGAAGAAAATCATAAAATTACTGCAAACGAACAATCGTCACCAAATATTTTCAACAAAGCTTCCCATGAGTATGACCAAATGACACTATCACCATCAATAATTCCTAGCAGGAGAGAGAAACCAAGATGGCGGCATAGGTAAACACCGGAAATTGCTGTCTCGCACAACCACTTCAAAAATACGACTAAAAGATGAAAAGGACATCATCCAGAACCACAGGAAGGCTGGCTGAGTGGAAATTCTACAACTAGAAGGAAAGAGAAAAGCACACTGAGACTCAGAGGAGGTGCAGAAGTAAAGTGCAGAGGTACAGAGGCGCATGTGGAAAGGCCTGGCAACTGAGGACGCGGCTGTCTTTTTCAATCAGGAGGGAGACACAAGCTCCCGACATCTCTGAACTCCAGTTCAGGGCGAGTCTCTGGAGACCCAGACTCATATGGGGAGAAACTGGACTGTCTGGCATCGGTCGGAACTCAAGGGCGGCTTTCTCTCAGAGGTGCTTGCAGTGATTACTGGGACACTGAGACGCAGGGCCTCTTAGGGTAGGACTGAGGAGCAGCCATAGCTGTTTGCTCCGCCCTGTTTATCCCCTGAGACCCTGCCCCACCCAAGCTGTGCGCAGAGACTTTTGCATATGAAAGGCCTGGCACTTTGCAATCTGAAAATTACCTAACAAACTGCAGCTGGGTCAGAGAGACCCAGAACTTCCAAAAGAAGGCCCAAGGCCCCACAGCAGCTTGCATTGCTTCACAGCTGGGCCTCAACTGGGCACCTCCAAACCCCAAACAAAGAAGAGGAATCTGCAGATCTCGCCATAGCTCCTGCTGGGTATCCTCAGGAAGAGGCTAAATTAGCACCTCCTTAGAGATCCAAGAGCCAGTGTACACAGTGGTCAGAGTGGGACCATCCAGATTACAACTCCTCAGATCCATAAGGGACACACTCAGGGGGCAGACTCAGTGAGCACCAAAGCCCCACTGAAGCAAGTCTTGCCCCAGAAGGGGGTCTCCAGCACAGAAGTTCTCCCACTGCAGACACAGCTGATTCTCACAGCCAATTGGCCTGGAGGTCAATTCCTCCCAGTGATACCTACAACAATCAAGGCTTAACTACAACAAGACTGAGCATACAGCCCACAAAGGGGTGCACCAAGAGTGTCCCCCTCAGGTAATTGGGGAGGCTGAGCCACTGGGCCCTATAGGACACCTAGCACAGAAAGCCACTCTGTCAACACAGGGAAGCATAAAAAAAATACAGAGACAAAGAAACAAGTCACAAATGACAGAAATGGAGGAAAGCAAACTACTGGATATAGAGTTCAAAACCACGTTTATAAGGTTTTTCAAGAATTTTCTAGAAACCACCGATAAATTTAGTAAGACCCTCAGTAAGTCTAGTGAAACCGCCGATAAATTTAGTGAGACCCTCAAGAAATCTAATGAGATCCTCGAGGTTATGAAAAAGGACCAACTAGAAATTAAGCATACACTGACTGAAATAAAGGATATTATACAAAGTTTCAACAGCAGACAAGAGGATCCCAAGAATCAAGTCAAAGATTTGAAATACGAAGAAGCAAAAAACACCCAACCGGAAAAGCAAAAAGAAAAAAGAATCCAAAAATATGAAGATAGTGTAAGGAGCCTCTGGGACAACTTCAAGCGCACCAACATCAGAATTATAGGGGTGCCAGAAGATGAGAGAGAGCAAGATATTGAAAACCTATTTGAAGAAATAATGTCAGAAAACTTCCCCTACCTGGTGAAAGAAATAGACTTACAAGTCCAGGAAGCGCAGAGAACCGCAAACCAAAGGAATCCTAAGAGGACCACATCAAGACACATCATAATTAAAATGCCAAGAGCAAAAGACAAAGAGAGAATTTTAAAAGCAGCAGGAGAAAAACAATCAGTTACCTACAAGGGAGTACCCATATGGCTGTCAGCTGATTTCTCAACAGAAACTATGCAGGCCAGAAGGGAGTGGCAAGAAATATTCAAAGTGATGAATAGCAAGAACCTATAACCAAGATTACTTTATCCAGCAAAGCTATCATTCAGAATTGAAGGTCAGATAAAGAGCTTCACAGATAAGGAAAAGCTAAAGGAGTTCATCACCACCAAACCAGTATTATATGAAATGCTGAAAAGTATCTTTTAAGAAGAAGAAGAAAAAGGTAAAGATACAAATTATGAACAACAAATGCACATCTATCAACAAGTGAATCTAAAAATCAAGTGAATAAAAAATCTGATGAACAGAATAAACTGGTGAATATAATAGAACCAGGGGCATAGAAAGGGGGTGTACTGACTATTCTCAGGGGGGAAAAGGGTGTGGGGGGTGCGGGAAGAGACTGGACAAAAATTGTACACCTATGGATGAGAACAGTGGTGGAGGGGGGGGTGAGGGCAGAGGGTGGGATGGGAACCGGGTGGAGAGGAGCTATGGGGGGAAAAAAGAGGAACAACTGTAATAATCTGAACAATAAAGATTTAATTAAAAAAAAATTCCTAGCAGGCTGCTAATCCTACATAATAAAGAGGTAATATGCAAATTGACCATCATACCCTCGCACAAGATGGCCACCCCCATGTGGTCACAAGATGGCCACCACAAGATGGCCGGCAGGGGAAGGTAGTTGTGGGCAATTAGGCCAGCAGAACAGGGCAGTTAGGGGCAACCAGGCCAGCAGAGGAGGGCAGTTGGGGGTAACCAGGCCAGCAGGGGAGGGCAGTTGGGGGAGACTGGGCCTGCAGGGGAGCAGTTAGGCGTCGATCAGGCTGGCAGGGGAGTGGTTAGGGGATGATCAGGCTGGTAGGCAGAGGCGGTTAGGGGCAATCAGGCAGGCAGGCCGGCGAGCGGTTGGGAGCCAGCAGTCCCAGATTGTGAGAAGGATGTCCGACTGCCATCCTTCAGTCGGATATCCCCTGAGGGGTCCCAGACTGGAGAGGGTGCAGGCTGGGCGGAGGGACACCCCCCTCCTTCTGGCCTCTAGTATTCAATACAATTAGACTGGTAGCTTTAGACTTGGAGTTCTCAGGGATGACTTTTCTGTAAGGCATTTTTACATTTTCATCTATCACTCTGTGCTACTGGATCAAAGAAATCCATTCTGTGCCTGTGAGCTTCAGGACCAAACCACCGTGTACCAACCGAAAGACGTATTCCAAGTCAAGCCAAGATGAAGCTTACAGGAACTTAGCCAGGAGCGCCAAGTCTATGTTTGTATTAAACACCCACACACCTTCTGCAACAGAGTAGCACATGAGGAAGTCTGCTCCCGCAGGGAGGGTGTAAACAGAGGCCGCATCCACCTGGGTGACATTGGCATCCAGCTTGTCTGCCGGATGGTCCACAACATCCAAAGGAATGACTGGCACGTCATGCTGGTTTCCCCGACATGCCTACAAGACAAGGAGGAAAACCACCTCACTTACTTACCTACCCCTTCCTTCCCAATGCTGTTTACAGTGCATATATAATTCAGTACACCTTCATGTTGACACCAACAGAAGCCACTTTACAGGCACTTCAAACCATAGCATTCAGGTTTAGAGCAGACTAAAGTGGAGTTTTTCCCCCCTACTTATGTTTTCTTTTAGTTAACGTTTTAAAAAATATTGGCATCTTCAACTATACAGTAAATTCTGTTGATTGAAAGAAAGGTACACTCTAGAGGAGAAAGTGTCTGTGATTTAAAAAATTCCTCATACCATAGCACCAAGAGTCATCCTTTCTTTTAAAAGCTATTGTATTTGCCCTAGCTGGTTTGGCTCAGTGGACAGAGCATCCGTCTGCGGACTGAAGGGTCCCAGGTTCGATTCTGGTCAAGGGCACATGCCCGGGTTGTGGGCTCGATCCCCAGTAGGGGGCATGCAGGAGGCAGCCAATCAATGGTTCCCTCTCATCATTGATATTTCTATCTCTCTCTCCCTCTTCCTTCCTCTCTGAAATAAATAAAAATATATTTTTTAAAAAGAAAAAGCTATAGTATTTGCCTAAATAATATGTTCCCAGATTGGGTTTTGCTTGCCTACTGACTGCCATAAACTGTTAAGGGTTAAAATGACAATATTTCACCTGAGAAGTGTGCCTTCTTCCTTTTGCTCCTACTTGAAAGTGAGGTCTCAAATTCTTAGCCACTAATTCTGACTCACACAAAGGCTAACACTAGTTTCTATTCATAAATGACTATTATGAACTCAATTTTGTCCCTCCCCTTCTAAAATGTATATGATGAAGTCCTAACCGCCAGTACCTCAGATGTGATTGTAGTTGGAAATTTGGTCTTTAAAGATGTTATTAAGGTAAAATGAGGTCATATGGGTGGCTCCTAATCCACCATGACTGCTGTCCTTATAACAAGAGATTAGGACACACACACACACACACACACACACACACACACACACACAGGAGAGACCATGAGAGGACAGAGGGATGGGACAGTCATCCACAAGCCAAGGAGAGAGGCCTGTGGAGAAAGCAACCCCGGTAACCCCTTGATCTCAGACTCCTCCACAGCCTGTCAGAAAGTAAATTTCTATTGTGTAAGCCACCCAGTCTGTGGACTTTGTTCTGGCTGCCCTAGTCTGCTTAACACAGTGACCTGACAGATGGTTTATATTATAAATGCACCATCAACTATGAAATGGTTAAAGAATGAAAAGCTTTAAAAGGAACAGAAAGTCCTTTAAAAGGAACAGAAAGTCTTGAGTAATTTCGAAGTTTTCAGATATTAAAATCTGGAGATTTTAACCTTATTTAGAATTATCACACTTATATTCAGACTTTATTTCCTATTGTCTTCCTAGATATAATGTAGAACACCAGGAACTTGATCCCATCAGTTGCCAAATCAATTGCAGTAAGAGCTAGCCTTTATTTTTAAGAGATTAGTTATGTATTTATTTTAACTTATTGATTTTAGATAGAGAGAGGAAGGGAGAGGAAGGAAGGAAGGGAGACATTGATTTGTGGTTCCACTTATTGATGCATTCACTGGTTGATTCTTGTGTGTGCCCTGACAGGGAATCGAACCTGCAACCTTAGCGTATAGGGACGATGCTCGAACCAGAGCTAGCCTTTAATTGAGGGCTTGTCTTGTGCTAGGCCAGCCGTGGGCAAACTACGGCCCGCGGGCCGGATCCGGCCCGTTTGAAATGAATAAAACTAAAAAAAAAAGACCGTACCCTTTTATGTAATGATGTTTACTTTGAATTTATATTAGTTCACACAAACACTCCATCCATGCTTTTGTTCCGGCCCTCCGGTCCAGTTTAAGAACCCATTGTGGCCCTCGAGTCAAAAAGTTTGCCCACCCCTGTGCTAGGCACTAAGTGTTTTTCATTTGCTAGGCCAGTTCGTTTTAATCTCACAACCACCCCATGAGGAGTTGTTATTTTATCTCTATCTCATAGACGAAGAATCTGAGGCAGTGAAATGTTTTCCTCCTTTGTGGCTATCCTCCCATAGGAGAGCTCATTAGTACTTTCCAATCCTCTTTTCTTGGACAGTGTTGGCCCTCCCTTTTACATGAAGCAATAGCTGTCATTTTTCTACCTCTCTGGGCCATTCTCCTCAGCATCTCTCCTCTGCTCATTTTTCAGGCTATACTTGCCATGGGCAAACTCATTTGCTTCCATTACCATCCATCTCCTCATTACTCCAAAATTTATTTCTCCAACCCTGGCTGCCTCTTAGGTTCTAGACCTGTCCTTGCAACTGCATGTCCCACAGACACCGCAACACAGTTGTCCAAACAAGAAACCAAGGAATTATCTGTAACTTCTTTTCTTATAGACCCCTACTCCCTCCCCTCTATGTTCTATGGCAAGATGAAGAATGTGGTCATGGTGCTCCATGCCATTCAGAAATACAGAACTGCAGCACTGGGACATCAGGAATTCTCTTTTTTGTTCAGAATTCTTATTGATGTATCGGATGATGTTATTCAGGCCTAAAAATATTTTTATCCTAATACCAATTGGCAGGGGTTACACAGCATGTCGGTGTAAGGGAGAATGTGAAAGGATGAAGCAAGCTAGGTCTAGAACTCTTCATGCCTGCACCCCTCCCACTGGCTCAGCTCACACGCGCTCCAGCTCCCAGGGGACCAGCCCGTCTGAGCAGGCGCCTTGTTCCTCACTCCCCCAGCAGCAGGTACTTTCTCTGGTGGCTCCACCTGGATACCAGGCTGGCCATGAAGTAGCACATTGGTTATTCCGAGTCATTTCAAATGTCAATCCAAGTAATAAAGACGCCGAGAGTCTTTATTTTTTATGTTAAGAAAGAATTACTACCAATAATTCAAATTGTAACTCTGGCTAGAATTCACAAAGGGCCTTTCCAGTACTGGAGAAAGTTACTTTTGAAGTTGGCTTTAGTTCTTAATAATCACAGGTACAGGCCCTGGGCTTTATAATTAAGATGGTAACATCATCAGTCTTACCTGAATGATAAATATCTTGGGTTTTCCAACCAGGCTCTTACACTTGTCTCCTTTGAACAAGCCAGTCAGTGTTTGAATTTCAATTTTGGCATCATATGCGTAAATGTGATTGCCTTCGCCATGACTCAGGAAAACGCATAAAAAGCAATCGGCATCTACATGGCTAGAGGTTGATGCTAGAAAAAACCCCCAAAATTCAGACAGAAATGAAAACCAGATGCTTATTATCTATGCATTAAAATTCAATGTACTAATACTAGAATAAGTTACATACAATGATTGCAGGAGGGAGGAAACCTGTTATTCTTAGAATAAATGTAAAATGTCTATAATGAAACATAACTTTATTTATTTATTTATTTTTTAATCTTCACTTGAGGGTAATTTTTCCATTGCTTTTTAGAGAAAGTGGAAGGGAGAGGGAGAGACAGAGAGAAACACCGATGTGAGAGAGACACATCGATTGGTTGCCTCTGGCATGCCCCCAACCAGGGCCAGGAGCCTGCAACCAAGGTATGTGCCCTTGACTGGAATTGAACCCCTGACCCTTCAGTCTGCAGGCAGACACTCTATCCACTGAGCCAAACTGGCTAGAGTCACAAATTATTTTAAAAATCAAAATTATTCAAGTTCAAAATAGTAGTTTGAACAGATTTTATTAGTTTTTCTAAAACACAGAAAATGACATAAAACAAAGGGGGATATTATGGGGAACTCCCTTCAAGATCCAAGTCATTTTGGCAATAAAAGTTACATGAATCAGCAGAGTGCCTAGGTACACACACACACACAAACACACACATTTAATATAAATATATAAAATAGATTATTATTCAGTCATTAAAAAAGAATGAAATCTTACCATGCAGCAACATGGATGGACATATTATGCTAAGTGAAATAAGTCAGAGGAAGACAAATACCATATAACCTCATTTATATTTGGAATCTAAAAGATGGTAACTAGACATTTCGAAATGTACACATATATCGAATCATTCTGTTGTACACCTGAAACTAACATAATGTTATATATCAATTATACCTAAAGAAAGAGTTCTGGCCGAAGCTGGTTTGGCTCAGTGGATAGAGCGTCGGCCTGCGGACTGAGGGGTCCCGGGTTCGGTTCCGGTCAGGGGCATGTGCCTGGGTTGTGGGCACATCCCCGGTGGGAGGTGTGCAGGAGGCAGCTGATCGATGTTTCTCTCTCATCGATGTCTCTAACTCTCTATCTCTCTCCCTTCCTCTCTGTAAAAAATCAATAAAATATATATTTAAAAAAAAAAAAAAAAAAAAAAAAAAAAAAAAAAAAAAAAAAAAAAGAAAGAGTTCTGCAGAAAGTTTAAATTATATAAATATTATAATATTCCATTGGCAAATGACTTGAAAATTCATGGCATGCAGTGATTATTATGATAAAGATAAATTGTTAAAATACCTACTACACATTGATATAGAAATTAAGAGATAAAGTATTTAAATCACCAGTATTTTGAAGCCAGTAAAAGAGTATGGAAGGAGTCAATTAAAAAATCACTAGTGTTTGCATTTTAAACTTTTAAATGCCAAATGAGAAGGCCATTTTATCCGTTTCTAGAATAACAGACTGTAACTAACGGTATGCTGAATATAAGCTCTGGAGGAATAAAACTGTGCCAGGGTCTCTAAATCTGGTGGGTAACACATATGCAGAGATGCAGAACCGAAAACCTATAACCCATGCCACATTAATCAGTAAGACTTTTCACTACGCAGTTAATTATTTGGATCTGTCTTTACAAACAGGGCATTTAAAGCACTCAGTGCCATCAGAGGGAGGTGAACAGGAAAACCACTTACCCTCGTGAATTTTGAGCAGTAGCTCTTCTGCTTTCAGATCGTTAAAGCATTTCACTTCAAATCCGAGGTCTAAAAACCTGGCGGCAGAGTAAACTGAGTATTAGCTTATGAGCTACTCAAGGCTGTCACATACCCTGCTTATTTGAGGAAATTTATATACTTCTTATGACACAAAAGTTGTCTTTTCTTCAAGGGAAAAGAAAACTCAAATAGGACTGTGACGGTTTTCCTGGGTCACCCACGATAGGAGAGGATTTACTAGTAATGATAACGGATTCAAGTTAGAATATCGTGTCTACTCTTACTCTGCAAATACAGGTGACCCTTGAACAACAAGGGTTTGAACCGCAAGTGTCCACTTACACAGATTGTTTTTGTTTTTTCAGTAAGTACCTGTACTGTTTTCGAGCCTCAGTTGGGAGTTTGCAGATGCAGAGGGCCCGCTGTATGCATTATCTATGCCTCCTACAGAAGGGACTTGAGCATCTGTAAATGTTGGTACTCACAGGGGGCCTAGATCCACTCCCCTGTGGATACTGAGGGAGGGACAACTTAGTTTTGGAGGAGTCAAAAGTTAGGTGTGGGTTTTTGACTGTGCGGGGGCTCAGCAGCCCTAACCCCTGAGCTTTAGGGTCAACTGTGTATCTGTAACAATGCAGAGCCTGTTAACACTGAACAGAACACGGCTAGGAAGAAAACTCTGGCAAGTTCTTAAGGGGGGCTGTGCCCAACTGAGGCTCATCCTCAAAAGCTCTTGCTCTGTTACTTCTTCAGTGCGGACGAGTTTCCACCAGTAGTTACCACCTAAATACCTCACCACCTTGACAGGTGGGTGAAACTACTACCTGCGCGTAAGATTGTCTCTGTCTGCATTGGTGCCTCGCCTTTCCGGCAGCGTTAGGTGCCAGAAGAACCTCTCATGGTTGAAGATTAAAGCGAGTCCTCTCCTCTTGTGGTCCATTTTGTACTTTTCTGCTGGATCCAACATTTCACTGTTGATGAAAAATTAAAAAAAAACAATGAGCTCCTCCGAGCCCAAGGTCCACGTGTAGCGTAGACAGAGGTCTGCGGTTTCCTCCTCCGCAGGCTGACCTGTGTGTGCACTGAAGGCCTCAGGGCCACGCCAGCAAGGACAGCCCTGAAATATTTCCGTACAATTGGTAAACAGCGGCCACTGTGAGCACCCCCCCACCATCCATCTACATGGGTGTCTCACCCCGGGTCTCCAGGATCCAGCAACTGAGGCCTGGCCGAGGCCCACTCTAGCTATAGGGCCCAGGCCATACCAACTCTTTAATATTTTGAACATCACGCTAAGTCCTTTCACAACCAGGGGCAGGCACTAACCTGTATATTAACTAGAAGTTAACTTTCCAAATGTGAAACCTGCCATTGTCCTACCTTCCAGTTCCCAGGCCCCTTCCCCGCTTTGATTTTTCTAGTCTGATCATGACCACCATAGGAAGAGGCCTTTATTAGAAAAGACAATATTCTTACCTCCTGTAGAAGGCATCTGTTTCTGTCATGTTTTGTTCCTCACCTATTAAAACGAAAGTTGATTTTTGTTAATGTACTTTGACTTCTGGTAGTGAAACAGCAGGAAACCCCATGTGGATGCCCTTGACCCCCACACGCTAAGGGTAAATGAAAAGAAGGAAGGGAAACTGCTGCATAATAAGCAAATGAACTATAAATCGATGGCTTAATTCTTTCTCACCCCCAATTCTTACCCGCAAAATAGCAAAGAATATCATACAGAGAAGCGGAGAAAATATTATGCAAATGCATTCACTGTAAAATATGCCTAGGTTTAACAGTCTTTTGATTATGGAACTCGAAAGAAGCAGGAAATTGCTTTGACTGTATCTGTTTTTGTTGTTAATTCTCACTGGGGGATATTTTCCCATTGATTTTTAGGGAGAGTGGAAGAGAGAGGGGAAGACAGAGAGAAACATCAATGTTTGATTGGTTGCCCTGGCCTGCAACCAAGGTAGGTGCCCTTGACCGGAATTGAACCCGGGAACCTTTGGTCTTCAGGCTGATGCTCTCTATCCACTGAGCCAAACTGCCTAGGGCCCCCGACTATATCTTTTTTTTTATTGATTGATTTTAGAGAGAGAAGGGAGGGAGTGGGGGGGAGAGGGAGAAAGGGAAACAGGAAGAGGGGGAGGGAGGGGGAGGAGGAGGGGGAAAAAGGGAAAGAGGAAGAAAGAGAGAGAGAGAGAGAGAGAGAGAGGAATGGTTTGTTGTTCCACTTATGTATGCATTAATTGGTTGATTCTTGCATGTGCCCTGACCGGGGATCAAACCCACAACCTTAGCGTATTGGGACGTCGCTCTAACCGACTGAATACCCGGCCGGGGCCTGAAGTTGCTTTGTTTTACAGAAAGTGTTTTTGTAAATGTTCTTCCAGTTCTATCACTGATGCAAGCACTTCTTTAACTTTTCCTTGTGAGAAAACAAAAGCAGATCCAACCTCCAAAAGCCAACTTTTCCTGCCCAGGCGCCGGGGGACGCCGGAACCGCCGGGCCAGCCCTTTACGTGCAAGTGACCCGACGCCCCGAGGACAACGAGGCGGAGCCCGCCCGGCGCTGGGAGCCAGGAGGCGCCGGCGAGCTCCCCGCGAGGTTTTCCAGGACCCAAAGCTACGCTGCCCCCACCGGACCTGCGCGCTTCCCTCCAGGACCCGCATCTTCCTCGGGCCGCCCAGCAAAGCCCGGGGAGCCCGCGCCCTAGGCAACCCCTACCTGCAGGGCCAGCCTCCCGGGGCCCGGGCACCGAGCTCATCGGGGCGAGCGCAGCGTCCATAACCCGTTGGTCTCCGCTTCCTAGAGCCCGTCTGCAGCACCGCCCCTTCCTCCACCGTCTCCGCCCCGGCCTAAAGCCTGGGGGGATAAGGTTTCTCCCTTCCCAGCAGAGCTGGAGGGTGGAGTGGGGTGGGGTGGGGTGGGGTGCACAGAGCCTCGTGGCGGGGCGGGGACACGCAGGTTAGCCGCCTGGCGCCTGGAGGGACTAACCTGCCTCTGGGAAATGTCAACAGGCGACATCAGATCACCCGCGCGCGGTCAATCCAGCCCCAATGTTTGCTCTCCCTGACTCGCGTAAAGGGTAAGAATGTTGTGAGTCTTCCCTTTTCGGGTGTGAACCCCGAGGACTAGTAAGGGCTCCTGATGGCTAAGCAGGGGGCTGGGGGAGCAGAGCCTAGCAGCCATTTCTGCAAGAGGCCCCTCACGCAATCTGCACGTCGTGAGAAGCCTCTGAGGCCCCGCACTGAACTGCCGCCTGCATCGCCTCTGGCCTCCGAGCCAGCCCTTATAAAGGAGACCCTGGGGTCCTATTTAAACCAGCAGGACTGAGCTTCCTCATCCAATCGGAGCTGCGCGCAGCCCTGACCAATCAGAGGCCCGGGTGGGGAAGGCTGTACGTCCGCCGGGTCCCGCTGGTTCCCTTGGGGAGCGCACTTTTCATCAGAGACAGAAGGTGCGTTTCCTCCGGAGGCCCTGCGGTGGCGCTGCCACCTCGGAGCTGCCTTCACAGCCATCCCAACGGTTCACTGGTTCTCAACCTTCCTAATGCCGCGACCCTTTAATACAGTACCTCATGTTGTGGTGACCCCCAATTTCATTGTTACAAATTGAACATAATTAAAGCCTAGTGATTAACCACAAAACAATATGTAATTATATATGTGTTTTCCGATGGTCTTAGGCGACTCCTGTGAAAGGGTCATTCGACCCCCCAAAGGGGTAGCGACCCACAGGTTGAGAATCGCTGGTAGCTGTTTGCCAAGGTGAGGATTCCTGCTGGCGATCGACTTGGTGCTGACCATGGGATGGCAACAGGTAGTTCTTTTCCCAGTGAGTTGCTTATAGGATTTGTAATAATTTATCTTAAACGCTCTGTTTGTGTAGTAACTAGAGGCAACTGCAGGATTTCTAAGTCTGGCTTTCGTAGGTAGAGCTTGTGAAAAGCTGACATAAGTGGAGTCATTTTAAAACAGAGCCAGAGCAGCCATTCCAGATGAGCTGCTTGCACATCCTGCTCCTAGAACCTTTGCAATGTTTGAACTGGGCAGAGTAACCTTTGGAGTGGGCCAAGCAACACTCTTACAAACAACTGGAAAGCTAACAGGAAACCAGATATTCTGCCCATGAGGACTGAGGCTTATGGACATTCTTTAAAATTCTTTTTTTCCCTTATTTTTATTTTTCTTTAAAATTCTTAAAGTGAGTTATACTTTTTGCTGGTGGAGTGTCTTGCTTTGATGTTGATGAAGACAACGAATCACAATAAAGTGGATGCAATGAAATGAAGTATGCTTGTATGTGTAGATAAAGAGTAACACAGCTTGATAACACCAATAGAAAGTCCTTCCTTCTATTTATATAGTTATTTCTCTTCCTTTTGTCATAAAAAAAGCTATTGCCTTCACCCTGAATTTGGAACACAATTTGGGTTTTTGCCAGAATTCTACGATTGTAATTCTGTGGTCTCGAATAAATACTTGTTGCCTCTCACTTTGACTTATTATTTTTAAGTTAACAAGCTGTTGATTGAGAATCCGAATCCACTACTTACTGTCACTAAAAGAACTTATTTGGGAAAAATAAAGAATTGCAACCGCCCTGAACGGTTTGGCTCAGTGGATAGAGCGTCGGTCTGCGGACTCAAGGGTCCCAGGTTAGATTCCAGTCAAGGGCATGTACCTTGGTTGTGGGCACATCCCCAGTAGGGAGTGTGCAGGAGGCAGCTGATCGATGTTTCTCTCTCATCAATGTTTCTCTCTATCCCTCTCCTTTCCTCTCTGTAAAAAATCTATAAAAAATATATTTAAAAAAAAAAAAGAATTGCAACTGATGCATGCAGGCAATGGTGAGCCACATGCACACACTGGACTGGACCAAGATGGAGAAGGAGCTTAAGGGACGAGGACGTTAAGGGGAGGCGCGGTTACATCCATAGAGCTCTGTAGAACAGGGTTCTGGAGGTGACACGGAGTACACAACTCCTCCTATAAAGCCCTAGCTCCTCCCTCCTGATTGACTGTGTCCAGGTTAAGTCTCGGTCATAATTTTTATCAAAGCTAATTTGGGGAAGGAATCATATAAAAACTGGGAGCCTGGACTTTGCGGGGGAGGAGGGAAGTCCATAAATTATGGTTTTTCTTGAGTCAAAGCATGTTGTCCTCACTCATAAAATGACGCCCAGAGTGCAGATCAGTGTGATGGGGCGCTCAGTGTTGCCTTTAACTGAGCTCTTCCTTGGGTGGTTGGCTATTGTGTAAATTTGCTTCAATTAACTCTAAGAGTGGATGAAAAGGTGGCCTTATCTTTTGTACCTTCTCCTGGTGGTGTATTTCTCTGACTTTCCAAGTAGTTTGCCTTAACAACTGTGGCCACAGGCTACCCAAAAGATACAGATGGCTTGGCATTCTGGGCTCAGGCAAGTCAACAGCCAGTGGTACTCGGAGAGCATAGAGGACACAGCCGAACTTTCCAAGGGGTTGAGGAGCCGTCAACACTCCCGTTTTCAGAGGCAGTGGAGGTTGTGGGATTTGCTCTTAAACATCTGTTAATAATTTTTCATGTAAATGAGAGATCTATAAAAGATGGTTCTTTGTAAGTTGCTTTCCATCCCTTTTGATCTCACAGTTAGACTTTAGAAAAAAAACACACCCAACAATATCAAGAACAATTTTTATTAAGACCACGATTAGTGAAAGGTTACTGTCTTTTCAAAATATCCCAAAATCTACTGTGAGGAGCAAGCTAGGGAATAAACATCAAAGCATAACAGCATACAATGCTCTGACGTGTAAACAACTTCTCATTTATTTTATTAAATTCATCTTTTCTCCAATTATAACAAAATATGACATCTGTCATATGAATGGTTCATAATATGGGAGTGGCCGTGCTTCTGAATTCTGTTCACGTCACCTTCTAGGCACATTACATAATACCTACATATTCTGGTTTTGCTCCTTAAGAGGTCACCAGCTAATGGTTCCAATTTTATGAGAAACAGACATGGAAATTTTGACTTTGTAATTAGTCTTGTCATTAATAGAAGTGTGACTTAGTCATATGCTCAATGGGCTACAGAAAAACAGCATGTTTTCCATTAATTAAAAATAGAGAAAAAAATAGTCAGATCCTTCCAGGCATAAATGTATTTAAATTTTTATGGTAAACAAAAATACACTTCTGAGTGAAGGTCTCTCCTTATTTCCAAATAAGATAATGTTGAACATACCTTATAATGAATTTTACATTTGACTTCATTTTGGGGAGTAAATGCGGTTGTGAAAATGAAGTTACAGAACTTTCTTTAAAAAAACAACTCACCCCTTAACACGCACCTCTCCCCGACACTGGTCAGGACAGCCTGGCGCGCTACAGCAGTGCCATCCAGGAACACAGCCTCCCCTTTCCTCTTTAGTTTGAAGCTTTACTGTCAAAACAAGGTCTTACAATAGCCCTTTCACAAAAATAAGGCACCTTTGTGCTGTAAAAACATCAGTTCTTTGCCAAAGGTTGTTATGTGCTTTCATCCGCATCTGCTGTCACCTGCAGCATCTTCTTTAAAGGTCAGTTTTTTCTTCGTAGCGACACCAACACGCGGCTCGTTGGCTGTCCAGGTATGGTTTACAGCCCAAGTGGATCACACTGTCAAACAAGAGCTCCACTGTCGTTTCACATGCTGCAAGGTAAGGAAGCGCCATTACTGGGGGGCAATCGCAAAGGATCGCTCTCTCTTCACCCACATCACAGGTTCCCGCACAGTGTCAAGCACGGCCTTTGTGGGCACTTCAACGTGTGCTCTGTGAAAGTCCCCCCAAACCCCCGGAAACCAGTGACATGTATCTTTATATACAAAGGCTGTTTCAGCCTCGTTACCATGTACCAACTTTGTGTTTGCATGCAAATAGTCAATTTTCTGTGCTAGACAAATGAGTCTCTCGCAATAGCACTGAATGATCAGTTCAACACTTTTAATTTTCCTTATTTATTTATTATCTTACGTATTTTTGTTAAACCTGAGGATATTTTTTCCATTGATTTTTAGAGAGAGTGGAAGGGAGAGGGAGAGACACAGAGAGAGAAACATCAATGTGAGAGAGACACATCAATTGACTGCCTCCCGCACGTGCCCTGCAACCGAGTTATGTGACCTTGACTGGAATTGAACTCAAGACCCTTCAGTCCGCGGGCTGACTCTCTAACCACTGAGCAACCAGCTAGGGCTATTATTATTCTGTATCCTCACCTGAAGATATGTTTATTGATTTTTAAAGAGAGAGGGAGAAACAATCGATGTGAGAGAGAAACATTGATTGGTTGCCTCTCGAATGAGTCCCCACCGGAGATCAAAAACAAAACCTCGGTATGTGCCCTGACCAGGAATTAAACACTCAACCTTTGGGTGTACACAGGATGAAGCTCCAACCAACTGAGCCACCTAGCCAGGGCTCATTTTCCTTTCATCAGAAAAATATCACTGTTTGAGATGCCTGATAATATTCTTAAGTTTGCATTTCAAGGAAAGCTTTTTAGGTTCAGAAAAAATAAAGGTTAAAAACAGAGAAATCTCAAAACATTTCCTTCTAGCCAGTGGCAGCTAAAAACTGGTCACACATCATTTAAGATGCTTAAAATAAATGGACCCAAGTTTCTTTCTTTGACCAATATTCAAATTTAGCTTGGGAGGGGAGACCTAGGAATCAAAGGTGTTTGTCCTCTGGTAGGGTTAGAAACATTTTTTTAAGACTATAAAAATGATAACGGGCCCTAACCGGTTTGGCTCACTGGATAGAGCGTCGGCCTGGGGACTGAAGGGTCCCAGGTTCGATTCTGGTCAAGGGCATGTACCTTGGTTGTGGGTACATCCCCAGTAGGGGGTGTGCAGGAGGCAGTTGATTGATGTTTCTCTCTCATCGATGTTTCTATCTCTCTATTCCTCTCCTTTCCTCTCTGTAAAAAATCAATAAAAATATATTTAAAAAAAATGATAACGGATTTACTTTGGAACACCCAGGTGAGATTATCCTAATATATTATACTTATAACACAGAGTGGCTTTTAGTTGTTCAAATTCTTCCAGTTTCAAATATTCACGTTAAGAAATTTTTCATTACAAAATCTTGACATGATCAAAGTTCCGCCAAAGACTGTGCCATTAAGAAACACAACCAAGCACAGAAGTATAAAGGTTATGATTATTAAATAAAAGATAGCAAGAAATTTGGTTTCATCATTTAGCTACGTTAGTATGGCCTCAGGTCAGGACACAGGAACTACATCCAGCTATGCTTCAGCTGTACAAGTTTACCTCAGCCGAAAGCATGTAAGGGATTCAGAGTGTTCACTTCCTTAATAGTTAGTAGTGGGGTTTCAGAGTCAGACCTATGCAGCTACTTGGGGAATACTGTAGTAGACAGAACACAAGTTTTAGAGTCAGAAGCATGTAACTTGGGGCAAGTTTCTTCTTTCTGAACCTCAGTTTCCTTCCTTGAAAATGGGTAAAACTGACCTACTTTTGGACTTTTGTAAACATCAGTGAAAACATGTCGAAAGTATCTAGCACTGTCTATTATGCAAAGTGTCTAAAAATTTAGTTTCCTTTTGTGCCCCTTCTCATTGCCCTTCTTTGTTTTCAGTGTGCGGCACACTCGCTGGCTTGACAGTAAAGAGATCTCGTAACTGATAGTAATTGTACAGTGATGTGTGTGTACACAAATGTGTCATTTTACCCTTATGACAACTCTGAGAGGGATGTCACCGTTCTCATTTATACATGAGAGAGTGAAGCACCTTTTCCCTTAGCTGATTTTTGCCTTGTACCCCTTCGCTGTAAGAATCACTACCATGAGTGCGACTATATGCTGAGTCCTGAGTCCTCCCAGCAAACCACTGAGCCTGGGGTTGGTTTGCAGGACCTTCCTGACAGATACATGTGAAGAGACAGAGTTACGACTCAAATCTTCTAGAACTTTCTATTCTAAATCCAACCCTACTCATATATATATATATATATATATATATATATATATATATACTTTTTAGATTGATTTCAGAGAGGAAGGGCGATGGAGAGAGAGATAGAAAGATCAATGATGAGAGAGAGAATCATTGATCAGATGGAGCCTGCAACCCGGGCATGTGCCCTGACCGGGGATCAAACCATGACCTCCTGGTTCATAGGCTGATGCTCAACCATGGAGCCACGCCGAATAGGCCCAATCCTACTCCTCTTAATTCACTGGGTCCAGGGTTTGCAAGATCTTGCATGAATTCTTCTCTGCCTCACAGTCCCTCCTCCCAAGGTTCCCGGACACTTTTTGCTTCCATGGCTATAAATCATGTCTGATTACAAAACTACTGAGTTCTCGTCTCGGAAAACTGAAGGGGCTGTGTTACCACAGATAACGTAATGTAGAGTGGAAGGTTTCTATTGGTAAATCCTGTACTAAAACATGAAGCATTCAGTAAAACTTGGCAAACTGCACTGGTCCCCGTCCCCCCGGGCCATCCTCACCCTGCACGTGCTGAGCTAGTCCCAGTGTTTTCTGCACCTCGCGGCAGATCTTGGAGAGGCAGTGCTGGAACTCCTCATCACAGTCGTTCTTGCTTTCGCCACAGGTCTCATAGCACCTGTCGTGGTGGTTGCAGCACTTTGTCAGGGAAGGGATGCCAATATTAAGCTGAAAGAGGCATTTGGATGGGTTATGACTGACGAAATTCAAAACTCTTCTGCTCAAGTTCTGCATTCAAACTATCAAAGAGCAGTCAATGACAATGACTGCTGTATAATTTCTAAAATCTATTTCTGCCTACAAATGTTTTCCATTTTACGTATCTCTCCATGACTCTCACCGCACCCACCCACACTGCTCTGCGATCTTCCTCTCAGCCCTGCCTTAAAGCTTCCTATGTGGCAATGTTAGAACAGTCACAGATACCTGCGGTAACAAACACAGCTTCCAATTGTCCAAAGCACAAAACATAGTTTTAAAAACATATAAGTAAAGCTACGAGCGTTAAAATTGTTCTCCAGGGGCGAGGCAAGGATGACTTTCGGATATTCCAAAGTGTCTTGTACCTCCTCTCCCAATAAAATGTACTTTCTATGAAATGTCATTGAAAAATTTTAAGCTCCTACAACTCAAATTTTGTTTGTTGTTTTGAGGTTTAATCTTTAATTGTTCACCCAATCCCTAAAAATATTGCTCCTTCGCAGCTATAATTTACCTTTAACTATTTAAAATTAATTTCTATGCAAAACCTTTGTGTCTAGGAATCCACTCTCATAAACGTTTTTCCCCATTACACTTGGCTCCGGTCCAGCTTCCCCTTCCACAAGCACACAGCTTTCACTCAGCCGAGTTCTAGTACAGAAAATATTATGTCTTATCTATACTTTTTCATCCTAAGTAGTCTTACTTCTACAATTAAACCACATTTATACATGAGGAAATATCATTTAAATGGTATTTACATCTCCATAATTAAAAAATAAAACATGAATTTTACTACATTTAGTTGTGTTAGGACTTAAATGTGTTTTTTAGTTATAAAAGAATATAGTAAACCTGACCACTATTACAACAAGCAAAATTATTTGTGAACCTGAGAACACACAGATGGTCTTGCATTATTAGGAGTATTACAGAGCCTATCATAAGACTTATCAAATAAAAAATAATATTTACATGAACACCAAATAGTGGAGAGCCACATCCATTCGGCGGGGAGGGTTTAAAACCATATCGTGGGACGGGCTTAGATCCTAGAAAATATAAACGGTATCATAATTAATTGTCAAATATGATAGAAAATACATACACAAGAAGGTCTACGATGTGCTAGACTAGCCTTGGAAACGCTTCGTATTCGGATGCTGACATAGTGAGTATGTCTTTATTCTGAAGAGCTTGAGAACGCTAATTTGTCTACCTAATTGTTTTTTATTTTTTTGAGAAATTTTAAACATGGTTTTATTGATTTTAGAGAGAGAGGGAGAGGGATAGAGAGATAGAAACATTGATGAGAGAGAAACAGCAATCAGATGCCTTCTGCATGCCCCCTACTGGGGATGGAGCCTGCAACACGGGCATGTGCCCTGACCAGGAATCGAACCGGTGACCTCTTGGTTCATGGGTTGATGCTCAACCACTGAGCCACACTAGACAGGCTTGAGAATTTTTATAAGAGCTTATTTGAGCCAAACTGATGATATATGCCAAGAAGCAAGATCTCCAATGTTCCACTCTACCTAATTACTTTTATTTCTCCTGTAGTGAAATATGTACAAATGTATACTTATACACATTTGTGGTAGTGCATAGAATATAATTATATTGGTAAACCTATTCCATACAAAACATACAAAAGCTTATTCTGGATTTCTGGAGATTTCAGAGGTTATATGCCAGATTGAGTCCATGTGTATGAAAGAAATCCACCCTATTTTCCTGTACATTCTAACATAAATATTTAATCCTCACCCGAGGACATGTTTTTATTCATTTGAGAGAGAGAGAGAGAGAGAGAGAGAGAGAGAGAGAGAGAGAGAGAGAGAGAGAGAGGCATCAAGACATCAGTGTGCAAGGGAACGGGACGTTTGCCTACCGCATGCACCCCAACCTGGGATCAAACCCACAACCTGAATATGTGCCCTACCTGCGAATTGAACCCATGACCTTTCGGTGCACAGGAAAACGCTTGAACTAACTGAGCCAAACCAGCCAGGGCTGGTGTACAATTTAAAACTTATGAATTGTCGCCCTAGCCCGTTTTGCTCAGTGGATAGAGCATTGGCCTGCAGACTGAAGGCTCTTGGATTCAGTTTTGGTCAAAGGTACATACCTCGATCCCTGGCTCTGGTTGGGATGTGTGCAATAGGCAACCAATCAATATGTCTCTCTCACATTGATGTCTCTCTCTCTCTCTCTCTCTCTCTCTCTCTCTTTCTCTCTCTGTCGCTCCCTTCCAGTCTCTCTAAAAATGGAAATATATCCTTGGGTGAGAATTAACAAAAAATAAAACGTATGAATTGTTTGTTTCTGGACTTTTACATTTAATATTATTAGACAGCAGTTGAGATTAACTAAACTGTGGAAAGTGAAGCTGCGGATAAGGTGGTGGTGGTGGGGTCTACTCTACCTTAATATAGGACCTTTATACCATTTCTAGAGGCCTGGTGCACGGATTTATGCACTGGTAGGGTCCCTTGGCCTGGCCTGCGGACATCCCCCGAGGGGTCAGGGGTCCCGGATTGTGAGAGGGTGCAGGCCAGGCCGAGGGACCCCACTGGTGCACGATTGGGGCTGGGGAGGGACTGCGGGAGGACTACAGGGCGTGTACGGCCCATCTCGCCAAGTCCTGATTGGCCGGACCCCAGCAGCAAGCTAACCTACCAGTCAGAGCACCTGCCCCCTGGTGGTCAGTGTGCATCACAGCGACTGGTCGAACGAACATTTGGACAGTTAGTATATTAGGCTTTTATTATATCGGACTAGTGACCCGGTGCACAGATTCGTGCATATCGAAAGGAAATTAATTAGAAGGTGGCTGGTGGGCAGGACTGGGCAAGATGGGCTGCACACACCCTGGAGCCAATCTCCTGCAGTCCCTCCCCAGCCAGCTGTACCTGGAGTGGCACTGTGGCTTGAAAGGTGTCTGCGGAGAGAGCAGGGTCCCTCCAGCAGGTGGGGTCCTTTGGCCTGGCCTGTGGGGATGGGGCAAAACTGGCTCTCTGATATCCCTGAAGGTTTCTGGAATGCAAGAGGGCACTCTGCAAAGTTGCTGTCATAGAGGGTGTGGAACGCAAATGCAAGTGTGCAGTAAAACAGATTTGGGGTTGACAGTGCCCCAGCAACAATATAACCCATGGCCCCGTGAGGAATCAGGCTCGTCCTCTCTGGTTTCAGGGTGCGTCATCTGAGAACCGCCGCTGCCAAGTCACTGCAGCTTGGTAGCTCCTGCATTGAGTGTCTGCCCACTGGTGGTCAGTGTGCATCATAGTGACCAGTCGGACAGAGGGAGGGACACTTAGCATATTAACCTTTTATATAGATAGAGAAGACCTTACAGGACAATACATTCTAGCCCAGACTCAGGCCAATCATTTCACAAATATACTCCTTTGCCATCTAAGGAAAAAGGACAGAAATAAACTTGGTGAACTATATTACTCCAGTTATACTCTCCCTAATAGTACCAATGGTTCTGTAACAAAGTGAAAGGTAACATTACCATCCATCTTAAATTTTTCAAAGGTACTTTAGAAATATCTCTCCTCTTATAATATAGAAATCATTTTGACAAACCAAATAGTCACCTACTTTCTCTTTGAATGTCCCACAATCGTCCTACAGTATCAAGAAATAGCCTATTCCATTGTGGAATGGCACTGTTAAAGTCTGTTTTCTTGTAAATTCTACCTGTAAGCAATCCTCTGCCTCTTGGAGAACACAAAACAAGCCAATTCCCTATGAGGCTACCATTTACCTTTATTTCTAAAACTAAAATATATCCAGTTATTACAAACTAGAGGCCCGGTGCACAAAATTCATGCACTGGAGGGAGGGTGTCCCTCAGCCTAGCCTGCACCTTCTCCAATCTGGGACCCCTCGGGGGATGTCCCTCTCACAATCCGGGACTGCTGGCTTCCAACTGCTCGCCTGCCTGCCTGCCTGATTGCCCCTAACCACTTCTGCCTGCCAGCCTGATCACCCCCTAACCACTCCCCTGCCAGCCTGATCAATGCCTAACTGCTCCCCTGCCGGCCCGATTGCCCCCAACTGCCCTCCCCTGCAGACCCGGTCACCCCCAACTGCTCTCCTCTGCCAGCCATCTTGTGGTGACCATCTTGTGACCACATGGGGGTGGCCATCTTGTGCGAGGTCGTGACCGTCAATTTGCCTATTCCCTCTTTATTATATAGGATACCACGTCATAATTGGATACTTGGGAGAAACACAAAGTATTTCACCAACTTTCATTCAACTAACATTTATTACTAGGAGACGTAAAGGTAAGTTTAGCTTCCAAAATAAAGTGAGGGGGGAAAAAGCAACCCTTCTAGAAATCAGCCAAAGTAAATAATCCTCTCAAAGTAATGATCTAAAACTGATTTAAATGTGTTGCTAAGACCCTCATGCTCAAATGAGATGATCAAGCAGAACCTGAAGAAGTGTACAACCTCAGGAAGATAGAAGGCTATAGCCTGCTCCACTGAGTCTGAAGAATCACATGTACAGAGGGAACGGTTATGCTAGATCTAGAAAAGAGGAGGCCAAGGACAGAGGTGGTCTTATTTTTCCAGCACTGTCCAAGAAGGAGGGCTGTTTCTGGGGCCTTGGAGGATGATGGCAGATGCCATTCACAGTTCCTTCTTCTCAAGTAATAGCAACTCCATCCTTCAAGTGCTCAGGGGAAAAAACATTAGCCATTTTTGACTCTCTCATGTTCTTATATCCCACATCCAATTCTTCAGCATATCCTGTTGACTCTCCCTTCACAATATTCAGAATCTAAACACTTACCACCTCCAATGCTATTATCCTGCTCCAAGCCTCCCTGGATTATTGCCTTAACCTCCTAAATAGTCGCTTTACTTTGGTTTCCCCACCCCATCCCATCTCCAGCTACAGTCCAATATCAACAATGAACCCGACTGTCCTTGTCTCCTTACTATTCTCTCCTTCCTCTTCCTATCTTCCTCACTGTTCCATCATACCTGACCTCTGCTGTTCCACAGACACTCCAGGTGCCATAGTACCATTGAACTGCTGTTCCTCTAGGTCAGTGGTTCTCAACCTTGGCTGCACATTAGAATCACCTGGGAATCTTTTTAAAATCCTGATTTCTGGGCCTCATCCTCCGGAAATCCTGTTTCTTTGTTATGGGGTGGGGCCACAACATTAGTAACAAAGAAACAGAATTTCCGGAGGATGAGGCCCAGAAATCAGTATTTTTTAAAATAAGTTTTATTGATTTTTTACAGAGAGGAAGGGAGAGGGATAGAGAGTTAGAAACATTGATGGGAGAGAAACGTCGATCAGCTGCCTCCTGCACACCCCCTGCTGGGGATGTGCCCGCAACCAAAGTGCATGCCCTTGACCGGAATCGAACCCAGGACCCTTGAGTCTGCAGGCCGACGCTCTATCCACTGAGCAAAACCTCTAGGGCCAGAAATCAGGATTTTAAAAAGATTCCCAGGTGATTCTAATTGCAGCCAAGGTTGAGAACCACTGCTCTATGTGCATGCTCTTCCCCCTGATATCTAGTTACTCCCTCACCTTCTCACCAGGCCTTTTCTGACCATACCATTTGCAGCACACTGTGACTTCCTAACATACTATATCACTAAGCTATTTATTTCATTTATTATCTGCCTCCACATACTAAAATATAAACTCCTTGAGGGTAGGAATTTTTGTCTGTTTTGTGCTCTCAATGTCTAGAACAGTGCCTGGCACATGGTTAACTCCTCAGTAAATATTTGTTGATGAGCCCTAACTGGTTTGGTTCAGTGGATAGAGCATCGGCCTGCAGACTGAAAGGTCCCAGGATCGATTCCGGTCAAAGGCATGTACCTTTGTTGTGGGCACATCCCCAGTGGGAGGTGTACAGGAGGCAGCTGATCTATGTTTCTCTCCCATCAATGTTTCTAACTCTATCCCTCTCCCTTCCTCTCTGTAAAAAATCAATAATATATATATATTAAAAAATATATATATATTTGTTGATGAATGAATGAATGAGCCAGAAGACTTGGAAGGCTAATCCCCATGGCAGTTATAATACTCATTATAAACAGATAAACTGGTACTACTGTTCATCCTTCAGTCTCTTTTGAGTTTGGTGAGCATTCATCAGCCTCCAAAGACTAATCACTTCTAATGTGTCACATCTCTTTAAATGACAAACTGGACACCATTATGTATGGATCTATTTTGAGTTAGATATAATACTTGTATTAATACAGCCTAAGACAGTTAGCATGTTTCAGCTGTGTTTCACTATTAAGATACAGCAGGAAAAAAACTTTTGGATTACAGAATTATTAGACATAAATGAAGTCAGGGGAAAACAAAAACATGCCCACTATATATAATGATAAAAGCGTAATATGCAAATCAACCAAATGGCTGAATAGCAGAACAACTGTCCGGATGACCACGCTATAACACCCACTGGCGCCAGGCCAGCCAAGGTGGGTACAATGAGATTGTTTGGGAGCCTCACCACCGCCCCATGATCACCCTGCAGAGGGAGGCCTAGGCCACCAACTGGTGGGCTGCAGCAGGTGGCAGAACCTCCCTCTGTGGGGCACGATCAGTTGCCCCAAAGAGGGAGGCCCAGGCTACCTGGCGGGAGCACCGTGGCGGGTGGGCGAGGCCTCCCTCTATGGGGCAATCCATTGCGGAGCCCTGGCCGGGTGGGCAGGGCCTACCTCTTTGGGGTGATCGATCACGGGGCTCCTAGACTGCAAGAGGGCACAGGCCGGGCTGAGGGACCCCCACCTCCGAGTGCACGAATTTCGTGCACTGGGCCTCTAGTCCTATATAATAAAAGCCCAGCGACCAAACAGTGGAACGACCAGGCGAACCCTTGACCAGTCACTATGATGCACACAGCACACCAGGGGGCAGACGCTCAACGCAGGAGCTGTCTTCTGGTGGTCAGTGTGCTCCCACAGCAGGCCGATCCCTGCAGGCCATGCCCCCCACCAGTGCATGACTCCTGTGCACCAGGCCTCTAGTAAGAGAATAAAGAGAAACAGAGATCTAGCTGGCAAAAATGAGAATGGAGGGACGAGGATGGAGGTGGTTATCTCAAACAGGGCTGGTGCTTAAAACTGTCCTAAGGAAAGAAGTTGATAAAATGGAATAATAAAGAACCAAGTTCTAGTATACATGAAATATTGGACAAAAATACTATGAAACAAGGCTGGTAAATTGACTCTCCAGTATGAGGATCAAAAGGGGCATATCTTTGCTCACTCCATGTAAAATAGTGCTCCTTTCCTTCCATATCCATTCCACACACCTTGGTTGGTTTTATTCTTCTTTCTAACATTTATTGACCAAATTAACATAATTAGTTTCTATGAAGAGAGGAACTTTGTCTTGCTCACCTAGAAGATGCACATAGTGGACACATAAGAAATTACTGGATGAAAAAAATGGGAAACACTCCTTGCTGAAATTAAAATATTCTTTATCCACAGCAGAAGCAAACAAACAACAACAACAACAACAACAACACCCTCTCCCTCTGGGAATTAGTTTCCTGAAATATTTTAAAGTGTTCTGATGTTTTAAATTCACCTTTAAATTAAAATAATTATTTCTGAACCAAAAAGTTATTTATAATCTTATTTATTAAAGTTGAAATAGATACCAAAATTACAAATGTATTAATATCATTTAAAATGTTGTTATAAATCCTATATAATAAAGGCTTAATATGCAAATCGACTGAACAGTGGAACGACCAGTCACTATGATGTGCACTGACCACCAGGTGGCAGATGCTCAACACAGGAGCTGCCCCCTCGTGGTCAGTGCACTTCCATAGTGGAAGCCTGCTCAGCCAGAAGCCAGCCTCCACGGCAGCACTAAGGAGCAGTGAGCAGGTGGGTGGTAAGGAGTGAGAGGTCCCAGACTGTGAGAGGAATATCCGACTGCCGGCTTAGGCCCACTCCCGAGGAATGTCCGACTGCCGGCTTAGGCCCACTCCCCAGGAGTGGGCCTAAGCCGGCAGTCGGACATCCCCTGAGGGCTCTCGGACTGCAAGGGGGTGCAGGCCTGGCTGAGGGATCCCCACCTCTCCCCAGTGCACAAATTTCATGCACTGGGCCTCTAGTGTTGCTATAAGCTGCTGAACATGTTAGCATTTCTACTGGTGGCAGTTTCTGCAAAGAGCTTTGTGATCTGAACTGTGTACCTGCCTCGCTCCCCTGACCCCGCCTAATCCTTTGTTGGCCAAACCCTAATCTTAGGTTTTCCAGCCTCCAGAATTGTAAGAAATAAATTCCTGTTATTTGAGTCACCCAATATTTTGTTATGGCAGCCTGAGCAGATTACTATGCAAAGCAAGCAGAAACTCAATAATAGAAGAAACACCATCAGAGTCAAACCAAAGCAATAATGTATTGGGGCCAATGTCCCCCAAAATTTATAAGCGGATACAGAAAGCTGAGGGAAAAATTAGATGGGAAGAATTTTAAAAACAAAACAAATCCACTCCCCAACCACATGGAAATACTATTCATTGATTTCACTTTTTGACGTAAGCAACTGCTCCTGTCTTGATGCGTTATGTTTTATCACCCATATGGACAGCTGAAATCTGGAGTTGCCTGGACGGTGACGATAGTTGTTTTCTACAGATTTTTCTTAATTTGATGTAAATACTTCCAAACAGACCAATATGTTTCACCTGAAAGACAGTGAAGCAGATGAGAAGCCTAAGGGGAAGGCTGTTGGGTCCTACAAAGGTCTTAACCACTGTTTTGTAGGAAACACAGTCTAAAATCCAACCTGCTTTCCCAAACACCCGAGATTTTAAATTCATGATTATTAATCTCATAGGGCCCTTATGCGACTTTATTTTTCTAGTCCACCACTTCCTATTTTCCTCAAATTTCTAACAATTCCATTTCCATCTTCCCTCCCTCCCAGCTCATGAACTTGATTTCTACTTCACTGAGAAAAACGAGGCAACCGGAAGAGAACTTGAACATCTGCCTACCTATTCATATACCTGTACCCGTATCCTCTACCTCTGTTCCTATTAACGGGACTATGCCATCTGTGCTCTTGGCCAATCTATTTATGAACTAGAACCCAAGCACATTGAAAGGGTTAACTTGAAGCGCCGGCAGAAAGGGCAGGGGTCCAGTGGAAAACAAAGGCAGGTGGGACACAGGCAGGGGCAGACATGGCAGTTTGAGCAGCCTAACCACAGGAACCAACAAACAGAAATAATAAAATGTTTCTGGACTCAAAGCGGGAGGATGAGAAAACAAGGGTGGGCCTGGAGCAACAAAGGTGTACGAACCCATAGAAACAGAGAAAGTTCAGCAAAGGAACAGAGAAGGAATGCATAGAAACAGGGAAAGTTCAGGCTTGTTGCTGGGCAAAAACAATTGAGGGAATCAATCAGGCGGTGATACAGGTAGACATGGAGCAGGCTTGTAGCAAATATATACCCTTGGACTACAAGGCTTTACTGGGAAGCCCATTATTGGGTCCCCTCCCCTTGTAGGGAGTCTGAACCTGCTTGTAGCTCATTCTTCGGCGTCTCCAGACACCACCCCAGGAAAACACCTTGGCTCACCATTCTGGTCATCAACATGACTCCAATAATTTTCCTTTCTTTCTCTTTTATAATTTTTTTTAACTCACTACTGAATCATTCTCAAAAGCATACATATATGCTATTATTTCTACTAATGACCCCAAAATTGTGAGGTTTTTTTATATGGTCTTCCCATTTCAGTTAATGGCAACTCCATCCTTCCAATTATTCAGGCCAAAAACTTTGGAATCATTTTAGATCTACTCACACCCTCCTTCTAAGCCATTAGCAAATACTTTCAGCTCTTCAAAATATGTCCAAAATTCAACCACTTCTCACCACCTTTATTACTACCAACCTGGACAAAACCACCACCATCTTTTGTCTAAATTCCTGCTCCTGTCACGCTGCCTGCATTCTTTTCTTTTTTTTTTCTTGCTGCCTGCATTCTTGCTCCCCCATCTCCCTGGGTCCTTCTTATTCTCAGCACAACAGCCAAAGGGATCCTGCTGAAACATAAATCACTAAGTAAATGACTTACTCATAATTCTAAAAACATGGTACAAACCAATTTTGCTTTGTATTTTTCAAAGGAAACTGGAAAGTTTTCTTCCTCAAATCTTCTCTGCTGTCCAGGAGAAAAAAAAGTAGCAACCATCACATTTGTCCTCTAAATAAGGTTAGCTCACTCTCAATAAAGCCTTGTCCCCACTTAGGGAGGATAGCCAGAGGGCGCAAATCTCTGAAATGCCACTCCTTTCTATCAAGCAAGGGTAACTGTATGCCACAAGTCTGTGCCCATTAATCTGACCACCCCCTCTCTACCATTAAGACTTTTTTTTTTTTTTTTAAAGCTCCCTTGACATCACTATTTAACACCATGTTCTTCTAGCTCTGGGGTTTGTCTAGTTCTGTTTGGCTCTGATTAGGTCACTTGCATTCCAAAATATTGGAAAGGTTGAAACAGTGTTCCAAGGAGACGTCTTCCAGTAACAGCAATGAAAGAACAATTTTCATTCTGCTGGAATTATCAATGTGGTGACTTGGAAACCGCAGTCCTATGCAGACAGTACTTACTAAGACACAAGAGGGTTTTCACTGAAGCATACCACTTCCCAAATCATCACGTTCATTTGCGTTTTTGTGCTGGAGACATTGCTCTAAACTCTAACGGGCAAATTTAGTTAGGCTTGTGGAAGAATAAAAAAGGATTAAGTAAAAGGAAAGATGAAAATAATCTTCTTAATAGGAACAGTATCCACTCAACATTAGAGCTATTTTAAATATACAGTGAGGCCTTGACTTACAAGTGTCCCAACTAACGAGTTTTTCGAGATATGAGCCGTCTCTCGGCCGATTTTTTGCTTTGAGTTGCGAGCTAAAATTCGGGTTACGAGCCAGCTTCAGATACCCCACTGCTAGTTGGCGCAGCGAACGTCACAGTGAACACCACAACATCAGCCCAGCATCACGTGTCTCACTCATTCACTTTAAGTGGTTAGCTCTTAATTGAAGCATCAGTGTTGTGCTCGCATTTGTGCTTGCAGTTACTTTGCAAAACTTCGTTTTTTCAACCATGGATCTGAAGAAAGTAAGTGCAAAGGACAGTGCTGAGAAGAAGCGGATGATGTGCATTGAATTAAAGAAAGAAATTATCGAAAAACATGACCAAGGTGTGCGTGTAATCGACTTGGCGAAGCAGTAGGAGCGTAGCACTTCTACGATCTGCACCATACTGAAGCAGAAGGAGTCGATACAGGCTACAACTCCAGCCAACGGCGTTAAAATAACTTCTAAACAGCGGACATCTATCCATGAAAATATGGAGAAGCTGCTAATGGTGTGGTTAACAGAGAAGCAGCTCGAAGGAGATACCGTGACGAAGGCTATAATCTGCGAGAAGGCATGAGCTATTTACACTGATTTGCTGCAGCAGACCCCAGGCACTTCAATGGACGAGGCATCGGGCAAGCCGTTTAAAGCCAGTCGGGGCTGGTTCGAAAATTTTAAAAAGAGGACTGGCGTTCACTCCGTTGTCAGACATGGTGAGGCAGCGAGCGCGGATATAAAGGAAGGTGACATCAAGGAGCTCATCGAGGAGCACTCCGAGGAACTGACAACGCAGGAGCTAAAGGAGCTACAGACACAGCAGCACACGGAGGTTTTGCAGGAAATAGATGACACGGAGGAGGAGGAGGAGGAGGAGGAGGAGGAGGAGGAGGAGGAGGAGGAGGAGGAGGATATCTCTATAAGTGAGATAAAGGAAATGTTGGGAATGTGGGAGGAACTTTCAGACTTTATTCAAAAGAAACACCCAGAAAAAAATGCAACTGGGCGTGCAATGGAGCTATTTAATGACACTTGCCTAACTCATTTCAGAAATATTCTGAAAGGGAGGATGAAACGATCTCATTGGACAGGTTTTTATCGAAAACTCCTGTAGATGGAAGTGATGAAAGTGTGGCGAAAAGGGCAAAAATCAGCAAATAAGATTCAATTATTCAGTTATTCAGTTCAGCCTTTCTCCTCCAACTCCATCAGCATCTTTAAGTCGTTTGATCTCCAAGGTAAATGCTGTACATTAGACTTAATAAAACAAGTTTATTGCACTACATTCTATTGTTCAGTATTGTGTTTTTATACAATATTCATTATTTTTAAATACATTTTTCTTATTTAAAAACATTTAATAAAACAATTGCCGTGTTTTTTGGGTGTCCGGAACGGATTAATGGCATTTCAATTCATTGTAATGGTAAAAATTGATTTGACATACGAGTAATTTGAGTTACGAGCTCCGTCACGGAATGAATTAAACTCATAAGTCAAGGCCCCACTGTACATACACTCTAGCGTTGACCTATGAACCAGGAGGTCACAGTTCTAGTCCCGGTCAGGGCACATGCCTGAGTTGAGGACTTGATCCTCAGTTGGGGGCATGCAGGAGGCAGCTGATCAATGATTCTCTCATCATTGATGTTTCTCTCTATCCCTCTCCCTTCCTCTCAGAAATCAATAAAAATACATTAAAAACTAAATAAATAAATATACAGAAACTCTAGAATCCTTGACTCAAACAGTAAGTTTATGAAGACCACTCTCTAAATGGCAGCTGCATCCTTCCCCTGGCTCAGGCCAAAACCTTCAGAGTCACCCTCCACCGGTCTTTCTCCTGGGGTCCTTTACATTTGCTGTCCCTCTGCCTAGTGTCCTTTCCCCAGCTCATCACCTCCATTTTCCAGTTTCTTCCCAAATATTTTCTTATCAGTGAGGATTTCCCTGAACGACCCATTTAAAAGAACAAACTCCCTCCCTATACTACTACTGGTGTTTTCTTGGCTTTATTGTTCTCAAAGCACTTCAGACCTACACACACTGCATATTTGGCTTATTTTACTTGTTCATTAGTTTACTGACTCTCTCTCCTTCCAAGTTTTCCAGAATGTAAGCTACAGGGACAGAAATTTTGTCTGTTTTGGTCAATGCTAAATTTCTACCTGGTAGAACACCTAACACACAACAGGCACTCTAATATTTGTATAATTAATGGGGATGAGAAGTAAAACTTTGACATCAGCCTGAGTGAGGACAGGCGACCATTTAACCTTCAAATTATTTACTTATTCCTCCTAACAAGCTCTACCAGAACAAAAACATCTTCCCTGAGATTGGAGGGTCCTGGGTTCGATTCCAGTCACGGGCATGTACCTCGGTTGAGGGCACATCCCCAGTGGGGGGGGGTGTGCAGGAGGCAGCTGATCAATGTTTCTCTCTCATTGATGTTTCTAACTCTCTATCCCTCTCCCTTCCTCTCTGTAAAAAATCAATAAAATATGTTTTTAAAAAACAAACAAACAAACAAAACAAAAAAAAACATCTTCCCTGATTACATACTGATGGTAACATTTAGGCAACACTTTAGGAAGGAATGCAACATTTACAACTTCAAAGCATATAAGATACAGCTCATGCTTTAATTCCATTAACATAAAACTGGAAATTATTGAGAGTCACAGGCAGCAGGTGGCATCATGACATAGGTTCCTTGTAAATTCACCTACACACACTCTGGTTTCACCATTCAAGTCATTGAGCTCCCTATTCTTTTGCGCTGCTAAGCAGTAACTAGACCGAGACCTTGTCTACTCTTACTGGAATTGTGAATTTCCAGAGAGAAGCCCAAGTACGTTACCTGAACTAGTACAAGAAAAATCTCTGCCCGAAATGCTGAGTTTATTATTACCAAGAATGCTACCAAACAAGTTCTCACACTCAAACATAAGTTTAAAAATATGAAAAAGTAAATCAAAATAATTATGTTATAGCCGAAATAAGGAAGAGGCACCACTGATATTTATCAAAACTTAACAGAAAATATATTAATTTTCTAGAAGAGCTGTCGGAACTCTTTCTCAACAACAGAGTACACCAAAAGTCTGTACAAAGGTCGGAACTTATTTTCTTTAGCTCTGCAGGAAAAAAAACAATTAAACCCACTCTTGAGAAAGTTAAACCATCGTGACTTCAAAATTCTCAGCATGTTTGGCATCTTCAGCTGATTTATTTAAGGAGCTAATTATAGAGCTAAAGCGCATGTGTTCCACTCCATTTCCACAATGCGTATGGCAAACCTTGTGCAACTACAAACCAAAAAAGCAGCAGTGAGTACAGGGCGGAGAGTGGCTCCCTCACATTCTAAACCACATAGAGGTGCGACCTGAAACCAGGGGGGAGGTGTCCCCACGGCCAGAGGACGGCCTTGAGGTCTGCCTCCATCTCCCTCTCCACGCCCCCCGCGCCCCAGCAGCCCGAGGCTGGCCTCGCAGAGGGGGTCCCCTCTCACCGTCACTGCACTTATACTGGCAGAGCCCGTCCTCGCCCCCCAGGAGGTCCAAGGCGGCGTTCAGGTACGTGTCGATCTTGTGCACGCCGTTCCGGATGGTCTTCAGGGTGGCCCTCCAGTCGGTGGACTGGGCCTCTTCCTGGCACCGGAGCGCGGCGGTGAGGACCAGGAGGAGCACGGCGAGCGCGGGCCACGGGAGCAGGGCCATCCGCAACGCCCAGCCGCGTCGGGACCCACCGGTCCCCAGCGCCGCGCGACGGGCGCGCCCCCACCGAGCCGCTGGGCGCCCGAGGCAGCGGCACGGGCTCCGCGCTCCCGGGAGGCCAGTCCCACGCCCGCGCCTCCTACCCCGGCCGGGAGGCGGGCCCTGGCCGCCGTCACTGCGCTCCCGCGGGAGGCGGCGCCCCTGTGCGCCTGCGCCCCAGCCCGGGGCGCCCGGGAGGCGGGGAGGTGCGAGCGCGCGGCCGCGGCCGGAGCGGCGGTCTCCACGCCCACCTGGCCTTGCGGGCGGCCTGGCCCAGGTTCCCGTTAGCGCTGCTTGAGCGGGTCGTGCTGACCTACATACTCACACAGGGCCCCCCGGACCCCCGCAGGCTGAGCAAGTGAGTCCCGGGAGGCAGGCGGCATCTGCACGTTTAAAAAGCTCCCCGGGTGCTTGCAGGGTGCCGCGTGTGGAGAACCCCCGTGAAGAAAGCTGCTCTGCTGGGGGTCAGCCCAGCGCCCCCGAGGGACAAGCTTAACTAGGTGTGGACAAGGTCGGAGAACTGAGGCCCCTTGAGGAGGGGCTGCGAGGGGTCCAGCTGTGCTCCTCCTGCCCAGGTGGCGCAGGAGGGGGGAAGGGGGACCCAGACCGGTCACCAAGGCTGGGGCGGTGCCTGACTCGCGAGAGTGAGGGTGAGCTAGATGCTGGTTTAGAAATCCTGGAAGAAGAAAATGATTTGGCGGTTAAAACCGTAAGTCTTTTCGGCCAGGTGAGGAAGAAGAGGTTTTAACACTTGAATGCAGTTTTTTAAAAAACCTTATGGAAGTCAGTTTTCCTACTCAAGATATTTTGTAACGTGATAGCTCCAGTGACGTTTCTCTGTATTATCACCGCCCCCCCCCCCCCCAGCGCTGTGCAGTACCTTTAAATAACAATTGCAATAATATTTACCAGAGCTATAAATATCCGGTTATCTTAATATCCTGGCAGTTATCAAGAATCTTACAGTAAGACCCAGGGCAGTATTGCAAGTGTTGGGAATAGGTGTGGCCTTTCTATAAGAATTATGGATACATTCTAGGTTGGCATTTTGTGTTTGTAACAAGCTTCAAGAGTTTATAATAATTGTGCAGAGTTCTTAAGAATGATATCCTTCTGTATTGAGCGCTTACTCTGCCATGCACTTTACCTACACATCTCTCACATTCAGAGCACTGCTTTACAGGGATGCAGCCTTTGGGCCAGTGAGAAACCGGTGCCCCTCTCAGCAGATGGATGTAGCCCAACCCCAGGCCCCAGCTTTACTCAGCCCTTCAGCAAGGTACCCTTGAGCTGTGATCAACTGGCACCATAGTGAAGGAAGATGAGAAATGTGACCAGGTGGTGTTATTCTCCTTCTCCAGGGAAGGAGTGGAGGTGGGAAGTCACAGGACAATGCCCAGTCAAACCAAGGCCTCTGTCTGCACTCACAAGATGCCAAATACTGTTTTTCCTTTACTTTGGACAGTACGTTTCAACACATTTGGAAAAGGAATGTATATAGAATTGTCTTCTTTCGCTTTCTGGAGTTTTATTGTTGGGTGTTTTTGTTTTTTTTTTATCTCTACAATGTGGATGTTGGACTGGATTACTTCTGAGGGCCTCCCCTAACACCAATACCAGAACCCTTAAACCAGGCTTGGTTCTTTCCAGTCTTCAGAGAAACTGCCTGGTAGGGACTAAGTCTCCCAGAAAGAAAGACAGAATATAACAAGGTAACCTGGTTCCAGCCCCCAGAAGGCCTCCCTTTTTTCCCTTTTCTCTGTACATTTGCTCCTTGGTGAGCTCAACTAATTTCTTTCTTTCTTTTTTTTTAATCTTTATTGATGAGAGTATTATAGATGTCCCTCTTTTTTCCTCCCATTGCCCCCACCCACCCGCTTCCTGACCCGCCCCAGGCCTTCACCACCCTATTGCCTGTGCCTATAGATAATGCATATCCTATCTAATAAAAGAGAAACATGGTAATTAGCATATGACCGCTACACTTCCCATTGGCTAATCAGGGCAATATGCAAATTAACTGCCAGCCAAGATGGCGGCCCGCAGCCAGGCAGCTTGAAACTAACATGAGGCTTGCTTGCTTCAGTGACGGAGGACTCCAACGTTCCCCGCCTGCCGCTGCAGGCCTCTGAGCTGCAACTCTAAGCAACTATGTTACAAATATAGAAGCTAAACAAAACCCCAGAAACCTGCTTTAGTCCGCCGGGCTTCAGCCAGCAGGATCGCAACCTTGTAAACAAAGTTCAGCAGCGGAGGCCTAAGAGCTGGAGCCAAGCCTCAAAGCTAAAGCTGGCCCAGAATAAAAAAAAAAGAAAAAAAGGAGCAGTTCGGAGCTTCAGTTACCCGCCAGCCTGAAAACAGCCCTCAGCCCCTCACCCAGACTGGCCAGGCACCCCAGTGGGGACCCCCACCCTGAAGGGTGTGTGACCAGCTGCAAACAGCCATCATCCCCTCACCCAGGCTGGCCAGGCACCCCAGTGGGGACCCCCACCCTGATCCAGGCCACCCTTCAGGGCAAACCAGCCGGCCCCCACCCATGCACCAGGCCTCTATCCTAATATAGTAAAAGGGTAATATGCCTCCCAGCACCGGGATCAGTGGAGCCGCGAGGCCTCCCGGCACCGGGATCAGCATGACAGAGGACAGCGCCCAAACCCCCTGATCGCCCTGCGGCTCTGTGTGTGACAGCGGGCGGGGCCACAACCTCCCTATCTGCCCTGCTCTGTTTGTGACAGGGGAAGGCGCCCCAACCCCCTGATCAGCCCTGCTCTGTGCCTGATAGGGGGGAGCTCCCCAACCTCCTGATCGCCCTGCAGCTCTGTGTGTGACAGGGTGCGGCGCCCCAACACCCCTGATTGGCCCTGCTCTGTGTGTTACAGGGGGCAGCGCCCCAACCCCCTGATTGGCCCTGCTCTGTGTGTGACGGGGTAGAGCCATAACCTTCCCATCGGCCCTGCCCTGAGTGTGAGAGTGGCGGTGCCCCAACCCCCTGATCAGCCCTGCTCTGTGGGTGATAGAGGGCGGTGCCCCAACTCCCCTATCTGCCCTACTTTGTGAGTGACAGGGGAGCTCCTCAACCACCTGATCGGCCCTGCTGTGTGCGTGACAGGGGGCAGCGCCCCAACCCCCTGATTGGCCCTGCTCTGTGTGTGACAGGGGGTGGCACCGCAACCTGCCCATCGACCCTGCCTTGAGTGTGACAGGGGGCAGTGCCCCAACCCCCAAATCGGCCCTACCCTGAGCGTGACTGAGGGTGGCATCACAACCTCCCAATCTGCCCTGCTCTGTGCATGACAGGGGGCGGCACCCCAACTCCCCAGTTGGCCCTACTCTGAGCCCGACCAGGGGCTGCACCTAGGGATTGGGCCTGCCCTCTGCCACCTGGGAGCAGGCCTAAGCTAGCAGGTCGTTATCTCCCAAGGGGTCCCAGACTGTGAGAGGGCACAGGCCGGACTGAGGGACCCCCTCTCCCCCCCGAGTGCACAAATTTTTGTGCACCGGGCCTCTAGTCCTATATAATAAAAGCCTAATATGCAAATTGTCCCCTTGGGCGGTTGTTCCACTGGGAGTTTGACAGGGAGACCAGGAGTTCAATTGCTCGCTATGACGTGCACTGACCACCAGGGGGTGGCATGGAACATGGAGGGTGTCAACTACATGGCGCTGGCAGCAGGTGGCAGTGGAGGCGCTACCCATGGCGGGATGGTGGAGCAGGTGAGTGGGCAGCATCAGGCCAAGGCAAGTGGGTGTGAGTGGGGGCCTGATTGCCCCGCTGATTTTCCCACAGATGGCGACCAGTGGCAGCAATGATGGACGGGGCTGCCACCTGGCTCCCAGGCACTGAGAGAGCTGGGCGGATGGCCCGGCCCCAATTGATCGCCCATAGGCAGGATGATGGAGCAGGTAAGGAGGCAGTGCCAGGCCAAGGCAGGGTGCCAGGCGGGGCTGCAGGGCTTCGAGGCTGGGGGTGCGAACTGGGGCCTAATCTCCACAGGCCACCATGAGAGACCCCACCTGTGCACGAATTCGTGCACTGGGCCTCTAGTATGTATGTATATAAGTTGTTTGGCTAATGTCTTCCCACCCTCTCCACCCCCCTTCCCTCTGAGATTCATCAGTCTGTTCCATGTTTCTATGCCTCTGATTCTATTTTATTCACCAATTTATTTTGTTCATTAGATTCCTTGTTGGTTTATTTTGATTTTTAAATTCAATTGTTTATAGATTTGTCTTTATTGCCATTTTATTGTTCATATTTTTGATTCCTTCTTCTCCTTCTCCTCCTTTTCCTCTTTCTTCTCCTCCTCTTCTTCTTTACCCTTCAATATTTCATGTAATACTAATTAGGTGGTGATGAACTCCTATAGCTTTTTCTTGTCTATGAAACTCTTTATCTGACCTTCAATTCTAAATGATGGCTTTGCTGAGTCATCTTGGTTGTAGGTCCTTGCTATTCATCACTTTGAATATTTCTTGCTACTCTCTTCTGGCCTGCAAAGTTTCTGCTGAGAAATCAGCTGACAGTCCTATGGGCACTCCCTTGTATTTAACTAACTGCTTTTCTCTTGATGCTTTTAATATTCTCTCTTTGTTTTTAAGCCTTGGCATTTTAATTATGTGTTTTGGTGTGGGCCTCTTTGGGTTCCTCTAGTTTGGGACGCTATGTGCTTCCTGACTTGTAAGTCTTATTTCTTTCACCAGGTAAGGGAAATTTTCTGTCATTCGTTCTTCAAATAGGTTTTCAACATCTTGCTATTTCTCTTCTCCTTCTGGCACCCCCATAATGTGAATGTTGGTTTGATTGAAGTTGTCCCAGAGGCTCTTTACACTGTCTTCATATTTTTGGATTCTTTTTTCTTTTTGTTCTTCTGATTGGGTGTTTGTTTGTTTTTTGCTTCCTCATATTCCAAATAGTTGATTTGATTCTTGGAATCCTCTGCTCTATTGTTGAATCCCTATAAATTATTTTTTATTTCATTTAGTGTATGCTTAATTTCTGACCGGTCCTTTTTCATGTCTTTGATGTTATCACTAAGGTTCTTGAAATTCTCACTATGTCCCTTGAAGCTCTCATTAAGATCCTTGAGCAACCTTATAACCATTGTTTTCAACTCTGTATCTAGTAGTTTGCTTGCTTCCATATCTATCTATCTATCTATCTATCTATCTATCCTAATACTAGAGGAATATGCAAATTGTCCAGGATGCCATCACAGTAACAGTAACGACTGAACAGCAGGCTGGCAGAGGGGGTTAGTGAGGGATGACCAAAAGACTGAACAGCAGGCTGCATGGGTGACCAGGCCGGCAGTGGGGGCAGTTGGGGGTGACCAGGCCGGTTGGGGGGCAGTTGGAGGCAACCAAGCTGGCAGGAGGGCAGTGAAGGGCATCCAGGCCGGCAGGGAAGGGCCAGTTGGGGGTGACCAGGCTGGCAGGGGGGCGACCAGGCCAGCAGGGGGGCAGTTTGGGATGACCAGGCCATTGGGGGGGCAGTTGGGGGTGACCAGGTCAGCAGGGGGGACAGTTAGGGGCAACGAGGCCAGCAAGGGGGCAGTTGGGGGCAGCCAGGCTGGCAGGGGGTGGGCAGTTGGGGGCGACCAGGCCAGTGGGAGGGCAGTGAGGGGTGACAAGGCTGGCAGGGGGGGAGTTGGGGGCAACCAGGCCAGCAGGGGGAGCAGTGAGGGGCAACCAGGCCAGCAAGGGGGGGCAGTTAGGGGCAACCAGGCTGGCAGAGGGGGGCAGTTGGGGGTGACCAGGCCAGCTGGGGGGGCAGTAAGGGGTGACCAGACCGGTGAGTGGGGGGCAGTTAGGGGAGTCCAGGCTGGCAGAGGGGCAGTTAGGGGTGATCAGGCTGGCAGAGGGGCAGTTAGGGGTGATCAGGCTGGCAGGCAGAGGCGATTAGGGGTGTTCAGGCTGGCAGGCAGGGCAGTTAGGGGCGATCAGGCAGGCAGGCAGGTGAGCAGTTAGGAGCCAGCTGTCTCAGATTGTGAGAGGGATGTCCGACTGCTGGCTTAGGCCCGATCCCCGGGATTGGACCTAAACCGGCAGTCGGACATCCCCAAGGGGTCCCAGATTAGAGAGGGGAACCCTCCCATGCATGAATTTCATGCACTAGGCCTCTACTGTGTGTGTATTTATATTTTATATTTATACTTATATTTATATTTATATTTGCATTTATATAAAAGCCCTGGGTGTAACACAGTGATGGCGAACCTTTTGAGCTCGGCGTGTCAGCATTTTGAAAAACCCTAACTTAACTCTGGTGCCATGTCACATATAGAAATTTTTGATATTTGCAACCATAGTAAAACAAAGACTTATATTTTTGATATTTATTTTATATATTTAAATGCCATTCAACAAAGAAAAATCAACCAAAACAATGAGTTTGCGTGTCACCTCTGACACGCATGTCATAGTTTCGCCATCACTGGTGTAACATGACGACCCGAGGCACGACCAACTGGAAGGAAGTCAGTCCTGCAGGGGTTGGCTTGGAAACGGCTGTGCTCTTCCCCAGCTGTTTCCCCAGGGGGGTGAGGTTTCAGGCAGGAACCCACCCTCGGAGCAGAGCATGGAAGTACTGAGTCCTGGGTTGCCTTGCCAAGGGCTGCGCCCTCCCCCAGCTGTTTCCCGCAAGGCCTGAGGGAAGAACCCACCCTCTGAGCGCCAGGAGTGCCCAGCAGCAGTCAGTCCTGGGTTGCTGAGGCGGAGACCACAGTGTGGTAGAACTCTGGGTCTGGCCCAACAGGGGGCGTGGCCAGCCTTCAAACCAGACCCTGACAGTAGGGAGGAGGCAGCCCCATTCCTCACAGAATCTGCTGTTGGATAGCTTGCTGTCAGTGGCCTGCCAGCCAGGAACCCCATTCATCTGCAGCCCGGACCCTGACAGGAGGGAGGAGGGAGCCCCATTCCTCATGGAATCGACAGGTGGCCAGCTTGCTGTCAGGAGCCTGCCTAGGAATCCTATTCACCTGCATATCTGTATAAAGTTTTAATACATTATATTAGAGGTTGTGGTGGTACTGTTTTACCCACAGTGTCTACAGGAATTGCTGCAAATTTACTTCTTGGTGGAAGCACCTTTCATTCCCAATATAAATGAACAATTCCATTAAAAGAAACTTTAATTTTTAGACTCGATATAAACAGTGAAGTTGCTAAAACTATTAAAAAGGCCCAACTTTCATTATTGATGAATGCATCCAGTCATGCTATAAACGCCATAGGCAGATTACTAAGAGGAATTATGGATTTGAATGTTCTATTTGGTGGGAAAATTCTCCTTCTCGGAGGGGATTTTCAACAATGTCTTAGTATTGTACCGCATGCTATGCGATTGGCCATAGTACAAACGAATTTAAAGTACTGCAGTGTTTGGGGATGTTTCAGAAAGTTGTCTCTTACAACAAATATGAGATCAGAGAATTCTGCTTATAGTGAATGGCTAGTAAAACTTGCAGATGGCAAACTTGATAGCAATTTTCATTTAGGAATGGATATTATTGAAATCCCCTGTGAAATGATTTGTATGGATCTATTATTGAAGCTACCTTTGGAAGTAGTATATCTATAGATAATATTAAAAATATATCTAAACATACAGTTCTTTGTCCAAAAAAATGAGCACGTTCAAAAATTAAATGAAGACATTTTGGATATACTTGATGGATATTTTCACACATATTTGAGTGATGATTCCATTGATTCAACAGATGGTGCTGAAAAGGAAAATTTTGCCATTGGATTTCTTTTTTTTTTTTTTTAAATTAAATCTTTATTGTTCAGATCATTACATTTGTTCCTCTTTTTTCCCCCCATAACTCCCCTCCTCCCAGTTCCCGCCCCACCCTCCGCCCTCACTCCCCACCCACTGTCCTCATCCATAGGTGCACGATTTTTGTCCAGTCTCTTCCCGCATCTCCCACACCCCTTTCCCCCCCAAGAATAGTCAGTCCATTCCCTTTCTATGTCCCTGATTCTATTATGATCACCAGATTATTTATTCACTTGATTCTTAGATTCACTTGTTGATAGATGCATGTTTGTTGTTCATAATTTGTATCTTTACATTTTTCTTCTTCCTCCTCTTCTTAAAGGATACCTTTCAGCATTTCATATAATACTGGTTTGGTGGTGATGAACTCCTTTAGCTTTTCCTTATCTGTGAAGCTCTTTATCTGACCTTCAGATCTGAATGATAGCTTTGCTAGATAAAGTAATTTTGGTTGTAGGTTCTTGGTATTCATCACTTTGAATATTTCTTGCCATTCCCTTCTGGCCTGCAAAGTTTCTGTTGAGAAATCCGCTGACAGTCGTATGGGTATTCCCTTGTAGGTAACTGAGTTTCTTTCTCTTGCTGGTTTTAAGAGTCTCTCTTTGTCTTTTGCTCTTGGCATTTTAATTATGATGTGTCTTGGTGTGGTCCTCTTTGGGTTCCTTTTGTTTGGGGTTCTCTGCGCTTCCTGGACCTGTAAGTCTATTTCTTTCACCAGGTAGGGGAAGTTTTCTGTCATTATTTCTTCAAATAGGTTTTCAATATCTTGCTCTCTCTCATCTTCTGGTACCCCTATAATTCTGATGTTGGTACGCTTGAAGCTGTCCCAGAGGCTCCTTATACTATCTTCATATTTTCAGATTCTTTTTTCATTTTGCTTTTCCGGTTGGGTGCTTTTTGCTTCTTTGCATTTCAAATCTTTGCCTTGATTCTTGCGCTCCTCTGGTCTGCTGTTGGGAGTCTGTATAGTATTCGTTATTTCAGTCTGTGTATGCTTAATTTCTAGTTGGTTCTTTATCATAACATTGAGGGTCTCATTAGATTTCTTGAGGATCTCACTATATTTATCGACGGCTTCTAGACAGTTCTTAAGAGACCTTAAAAGTGTGGTTCTGAACTCAATATCCTCCATTGACAGTTTTGTCCTGTTTCTTTGTCTCCGCATTTTTTATGCTTTCTTGGTGCACCCCCTAGTGGTCTTTGTGCGCAGTCTTGTTGTAGTTAAGCCTTGATTGTTGTCGGCAATACCGGGGGTGATTTGACCTCCAGGCTAACTGGCTATGAGAGTCCGCTGTGTCTGCAGTGGGAGAGCTTCTGTGCTGGATCTCTAGGGCGGTGCTAATCTAGCATTTGCCTGAGGCTATCCGGCAAATGGCTCTGTGCAGGGCTTGGGTGGGGCGGGTCCCCGGGGATCTACAGGGTGGGCCGGAGCGAGCAGTTATGGCTGCTCTCAGTTCCGTCCCTAGGTGCTCTGCCTCACAGAGTCCCAGCAACTGCTGCAAACCTCAGAGAGAAACCTGCCTTCGAGTTCCGACCGAAGCCAGACAATCCTGCTTCTCCCGTTTGAGTCTGGGTCCCTAGAGACTCGCCCGGGTCTGGAGCTCAGAGTCTGAAACTCCCTCCCGATTGAAAACAACAACCGCGTCCTCCGCCTCCAGCCCGCTCCGCGTGCACTCCGCACCTTAGTATTTCACTTCAGCACTGCGCCTCCAACGAGTCTGGGTATGATATTCTCTTTCCTCCTAGTTGTAGAATTTCCACTCAGCCAGCCTTCCTGTGGTTCTGGATGATGTCTGTTCCGTCTTTTAGTTGTTTTTTGAAGTGGTTGTTCGAGGCAGCAATCTCCGGTGTTAACCTATGCCGCCATTTTGGTTTCTCCCTCTTGCCATCGGATTTCTTAATAGTATTACTCCTTCGGGAATGCCGTGTCATAAATTAAAATTGAAAGTGGTGCAATCATCATGCTATTGAGAAATCTTAATAGTAAATGGGGTCTTTGTAATGGTACCAGATTTATTATCAAAAGATTACGACCTAGCGTTATTGAAGTTGAAGTATTAACAGGATCTGCAGAAGGAGAGGTTGTATTGATTCCAAGAATTGATTTTTCTCTGTCTGACATTGGCCTCCCATTTAAATTAATTCGATGACAGTTTCCCGTGATGCCAGAATTTGCAATGATTATTAATAAATCACAAGGACAACTCTAGACAGAGTAGGCATATTCCTACCCCGTTTTTGCACATGGTCAGTTATACATTGCTTTCTCTCGAGTTTGAAGAGCATGTGATGTTACAGTTAAAGTTCTAAGTACTTCATCACAAGGGAAGTTAGTCAAGCACTCTGAAAGTGTTTTCACTCTTAATGTGGTGTACAGGGAGATATTAGAATAAGTTTAATCACTTTATCAGTCATTGGTTGCATCACTGTTGTTTTCATATCATGTTTTTGTCGTTTTTATATCATGCCTCTGTTGTTATATTCTTTTGTTACTGTTTATTTATTAATAAATTTATATATTATTTTCATATATATTTTACTAATTTCCTTTCATCTAACACACTTCTATTATAGAGAAAGGGCAAATAGCAATATTAAAATATCTCTGCTAATTAATTCCCTTTTTAAAAAATATATATATTTTGTTGATTTTTTACAGAGAGGAAGGGAGAGGGATAGAGAGTCAGAAACATCGATGAGAGAGAAACATTGATCAGCTGCCTCCTGCACACTTCCCACTGGGGAGTGGGAAGTGCCTGCAACCAAGGTACATGCCCTTGACCGGAATCGAACCCGGGACCCTTGAGTCTGCAGGCCGATGCTCTATCCACTGAGCCAAACCGGTTAGGGCAATTAATTCCCTTTTAATGTGCATGAATTTCGTGCACCGGGCTACTACACACACACACACACACACACACACACCCCATTCCATTTTATTTAGGTGTGTTTTTTTTCCTGGAGATTTTTTTCTGTCCTTTTATTTGTTATGTTTCTTTTTGTCCACATTTTAGCTGCTTCCCTGTGTTTGTTTCTATGTATTAGGTAGAACTGTATGTCCCCTGGAATTGGTAGGTGTCCTGTAGGGCCCAGTGGCTCAGCCTCCCCAGTTACCTGAGCTGGGCACTCCAGATGTGCCCCTGTGTGGGCTGTGTGCACAGTCTTGTTGTAGTTGAGCCTTGATTGCTGTTGGCATCACTGGGAGGAATTGACCTCCAGTCCAATTGGCTGTGAGGACTAGCTATGTCTACAGTGGAAGAGCTGCTGTGCAGGAGACACCCCTATGGAGCAGGACTTGCTTCAGTGGGGCTTCGGTGCTCACTGAGTCTGCCCCTTGAGGGAGGGTGAGATTGGCTTCTATTGTCTGCAGCTAGGAGCCGTCACCCAGACCTCTAAACTGGGCTAGCCCTGGAGCCACGTCATCCCACTCCTCCTGCTGTTCCCAGTCTTTGCCACATGGAGTCGCTACAGAGAAGCTGACTCTTCACTTCAGGCCACCACCTTGGTCCACTGGGCTGCCAAGCCTCCAGGTCCCACGTCACTGTGCATACCTGCTTGAGCCTTGGAGGGGCCACAATGATGCTCCTTCTTAGATCAGCCGAGGGTACCCCATATATGCTGGGTTTCCCAGCTTATAGCTCTTAGTACTTGTCTCATACACAGTTATCTTCTAAGGTGCCACATGCTCCAGATTTGCTGGATCAAGACAAGATGGTGGTTTTAAATTGCCACAGCCCTAGCTGGTTTGGCTTAGTGGATAGAGCATTGGCCTGCAGATCAAGGGTCCCGGGTTCGATTCTGGTCAAGGGCATGTATCTCAGTTGCAGGCTCCTCCCAGGCCAGGGCTCTGGTTGGGGTACGTGCAGGAGGCAACCAATCGATGTGTTTCTCTCACATCAATATTTCTCTCTGTCTTTCCTTCTCTCTAAAAAATCAATGGAAAAATATACTCTGGTGAGGATTCAAAAAAAAAAAAGCCACAAATTCTTTGATATCCCTTCCATAAAAGATTAATTTTATATCCTCCCCTTGAACGTGGTCAGGTCTTTGTGATGGAAGACTAAATGACTTTCAAGGTTAGGTTTAGAAAGGCTGTGCAGGTTTTGTAGGTTCTCCTGGGACATTTGTCAGTAAGAAATCAGGCGACTCTGAGTTGAAAACCCACGTGGAGAGACCCTGTAGAGAAAGGTCTGAAAAAAGCCCCAGCTGAGTCTGCTCAGCCCAGGCACCAGGCACAGGAGTGAAGAAGACTTAGAGAGGATCCTTGCCCCAGCCTTGTCGGACAGCAACTGCATGAAAGGATGGAAGAACTGCCCAGCTGAGCCCAGTCAATCCCCAGACAAAGGAGCAAAATAATGGACCATTGTTATTTAAATGACTAGGGTTCTTTCTTGCACAGCCATAGGTAATCAAATACTCTCCAGTATTCAAAGACAAAAGGAATTTAAAATCTGGGCAGCATGGGAGAGGAGGAGGAGTTATGTTTATTGGGCACAGAGAGTTTCATTTGCAGAAGATAAAAAATTTCTGGAGATGGAGATGGTTGCACAACAATGTGAATGCACTTAATGCCATGGACTGTATACTTCAAAATGGTAAAATTTTTATGTGTATTTTACCAAAATTTTTAAAAAGAAAAAAAATTTGAGCAGTAACCGATTTTGGAATATATGTAGAAATATGTAGGAGGCATTTCTGTTACCAAAACAGTTGGGCTCTGTCTAGGACTGGACCCCAGGAATTGAAGGTAATATTTTTAAAAATATATATTTTTATTGGTTTAAGAGAGGAAAGGAGAGGGAGAGAGATATAAAAGCATCAATGATGAGAGAGAAACATCAATTGGCTGCTTCCTGCATGCCCCCTACTGTGGGGATTGAGCCCACAACCTAGACATGTGCCCTGATCGGATTCCTCCTGGTTCATAGGTCGACAATCAACCATTGAGCCACACCAGCTGGGCTGAAGGTAATATTTATGTGAAAAACATACCCATACCTTCAAGTTGATGATAGCTGAGCTTTAAGAAACTAATAATAGGCCCTGGCCAGATAGTTCATAGAGTGTTGTCCCAATACACCAAGGTTGCAGTCGGGGCACACACAAGAATCAACCAATCTATACTAATAAAAGGGTAATATGCTAATTAGGGCAGATGTCCTTCTGGACATCCATCTGGACAAAGCCACAGTGGCTGCAAGGGCCAAGGGCTGGCAACCATGCTGGCTATGAGGGCCAAGGCCCGGTCCAGCACTGTGGTCTCTTTTGCAGAGGCCGCAGGAGAAGGTAGTGCCGTGAAGAAGGGAGAAGGTGGCAGTTAGGGCGATCAGGCCAGGAGGGGAGAGGAGTTAGGCAGTTAGGGGGATCAGGCTGGCAGGGGAGAGCAGTTAAGGGGACCAGGCCGACAGAGGTGATTAGGAGCAATCAGGCAGGCAGGCAGGTGAGCGGTGGTTCTGGATTGTGAGAGGGATCCTGGATTATGAGAGGGTGCAGGCTGGGCTAAGGAACCCCCGTGCACAAATTTCGTGCACTGGGCCTCCAGTGAATATATAAAAGTGGAACAAATGGATGTTGCTCTCTCTCTTTCTCTCTCTCCCCCTTCTCTAAAACCAATCAGTCAATAAAAATAATAATAAAGCAGCTAATGTTTATTTACTGAGGCCCTTCTATGAACCAAGTAATAGGGATGCAGACAGAAGGAACACAGATGGTCTCTCTTCTCTTGTTTCTTATAGTGTAATGGGAAGAGGTAGACAAACAGATAAAAACAGAAGATGTTGGGTGATGGAAAGTGCTGTGCTGAGATTACAGCTGTACTAGAGACTGGGTGCCTACTGTACACTGAGTGGATGTTGGTGCCGTTTACTAAGGAGGGAGGAACAGGTTTAAGAAGGAGCAGAGTCCTGGGGTGGCCATGTTTCTTTGGAAATGCTATGAGGTATCCAGGTGGAGATGTACGTCTGGAGTTCTAGGAAAGGTCATGGCTGGAGATACGATGTTTGAGTCATTGGACTGCAGGTAGGATTTTTAAAGTGAGTCTAGATGAGGTCACCAGGGGAAGTGCAGAGAGAGAGGAGTGACCAGAAGGAGAAGGCTGGGGAGGGGGCTGAGGCCCGAAGGCTGGGGGCAGCCAGCTCAGCAGAGGAGTGTGGTGCCCTGAGGGGTTGACCATGAGGTTTGATACCAAGGAGGTCAGTGGTTGTGTTGTGCTGTCTGTGGAGAGGTTTCAAGAAAGAGTCAAGATGAACTTGTGAAATGAGAAACTAAAGACAATTTTTTCAAGAACTTTTAATCTGTAAAGAAGCAGGGAAATGGGATGAGAGCTGTGAGGTCAGCTATTTCCCTGTGACAGGTACTATGGGAAATATTTTATTCCAGTATGTAGAATCATTTTCTCAAAATTCCAGTTTTCATTTTAAAGATGGAAAATGAGACACAAAGTAGATATTAAATTGCCCAAGTTCAAGTAACTAGTAGGTGATAGAATTAGGGTGTGAAAGTAGGCTTATGTGACTCCAATGTCACTCAACTAGCTAAACCTTTAGTATAGTCAATATGTCGCCCCTCTATGATGAGATCATTTAATCACATTTCTAATAAAACATGCATGCTAGACTAAAATATTTATTTGAGAATTATACAGCAAAATTCCAATATGGCATAAACTTTGCAGTGACCTTTAAAAATATTCAATAAAATTTGCTTTTTTTCCCCCCCTAGAGAAGTACTAGTTGTGCAGTATCATTTCAATTAAAATGGAACTCCTGAAAGAAAAAGAGTGGAAAGAAGAAGAATCACAGCTTTATACATTGTACTGAGAAATAACAGCTCTTCCCACATGATGGCTAATCCAGTCAAAATAATTGGCCACTTTGGTGTAAACACCTGGGAAATCTGGTTTTCCACAGTTTTCACCCCAACTCACAATACCCCAAATATATGTCTTGTTGTTGGCATCCTGACAGACTAAGGGGCCACCAGAGTCCCCTTTACAGGCATCAATGGAACCATCATCTGTACCTGACAAAGACAAAGGAAAAAGGAAATCACACATTGACTTGCATTCGTCAAGGCCACCATGCTGCCTTTCTGCCTCTCCCATCAAGGAGTGCAAATGACTTCGCTTTCTCACACTTTCTCCCTTGCATAAATAACCCTGCTAGGCCCAAGGAGTTGTTAGCATACAGGCTGGGAAATGCTTGATCTACTCATTCTCTAAATGTACCAAGTGCCCCCCCTGCCTTCCCTTCTTTACATAGGTTTATACTATGATAAGATTGCATTCTGAAAATAGCATCAAATGCTGAGTGTGACAGGTGCTATGCCAAATATTTTATTTCAGTAAGTAGTATCATTTTCCCAAAATTCCAATTTTCATTTTAAAGATGGAAAATGAGACACAAAGTAGATACTAAATTGCCCCAGGTTAAGTAATTAGTAGATGATAGAATTAGGGTGTGAAAATAGGCTAGGTGGGAAAATAGGAATACCTAGTGCTTATGGAGTGCTTATATGCATTAGTCATTCATTGCTTTAATCTTCAACACAACCCCAGGAGGTATCATTATTATGCCTATTTTAAGATGAAACAAATAAGGTATGGAGAGGTTATAAATATTAACCTCTCTGTTGTCCAAGACCATACATAATAAGTGTCAGAGTCTGGACTTGGGCAGCCAGACCTCAGAGCTGGTAGATTTGGTGCTAGTCTCCCCTTTTGTCCTCTATAATCCTGAACTTCATTTTAATATGGGAGGGCACAGGAAATAGTCTGCTTGCTTTCTTCTCTTTTCCAAGCTTTTAAAATCACTGTATCCAAGAATTCATAGGATACCAGTAACTTGGCCTTTTTCAGTAATACACTACTTATTGGTGGCTTCGATAAAACATCATAAATGCACTACCTGGCTGGTACCCTGCCTTTGGGTCACCACCAAAAGTAGGAACTGCTGAATTGTATTAGGTAGGGGCACTGGCATCACTACAATATCAAGGGAGACAGTGGCAGGTATTGTAAGAAGTGCAATGGGATTTCTAAGGATGGAGAATTTCATTCCAATGGGATGCATTCAAAATAAGATCATTAGATCATTTGGATTTTTATTTTGAAGAAGGTTGCGCTTTCATCCTGGATATACCAGTTGTCTGTAAGACTTTGGCCAAATTATGTAACTTTCTGCATCTCAGTGTCCTCATCTACTAAGATCCTCAATTTTGTGGATTGAGGAAACTTGCTCAAGGTCACGTGAGTACTAGTGGGTAAAAACGGGGATGTAAACCCAGGAGTCTGGTTCCAGAGTCCTTGCTCTTAGTCACCTTGCTATACTGCTGTGTGCTCCATTAAGGAAGACTTTTCCTCTTAGTATTAGAATGAGGGGACTTGAATTAAGGGGAGGGGCCTGAAAGTGTGATAATGCAACAGCCAGGAAACCACATGAAAGCGTTCAGGGCCCAAGGGGGCTAATTCATTGGGGGGTGGGGGAGGATACACTTTTGTTGGGGAGCATGTAGAAAAATACATCAGAAAAACCACTTAGTACTCACCTGCACATATCATTTCTTTTTCAAAGAACCGACCTGGGTAATACTTAGAGCAATTAGCTATTAGGTGAACTTCACCCCATAGAAGTGAATAGACTTTTTGGTTATCTAAACAAAGTGAGAGAAAAAAAATACACATTTAGAAGACACAAATGAGAAATCTAAATAAATATTTAGTCTCATAGTTTAGTACACCATTAGGAAGATATAAGAATATGTATATTCTCAAACAGATTCATACACTTTTGAGGCTAATTCATTAGCATATTTAATCATACACTGCTCATATCCCCAGTTTCTACTTTTACCTTTCTAAAAATAGTCTAGGGACATTCTGAAGTCATACTGGTTTAATCAAGAGCTGAGTACTCTGAGATGAATGAGGTAAACTCCCCCTCTGATGGCCTAGTCTTGTGGGGGAGTTGGACAGGAATTGGGACCAGGGTCTTCCCACCTAAATAGCTTCTAGTTTCTTATAGTCCCCTCTTTCCTTCAAAGTGCTTGTTGAGTGAAAACAACTTTTTAATGTCAGAAGTTAAAATAAATGCATATGAAGTTATCAGTGGGTGTGTTTTTTTTTGTGTGTCTGTGAGGAACTCCATCTCCTAAGTGATCTGAAAGTGATTAAAAGAGGGTTTAGGATTTCCTTTCCATTTAAGCTAGAGATTTGGGACTTGAACAAAGGACCAGGTAATGTTGCTAATCCATAGTCCAGGAAAGATGAGAAAAACCTAAGAATACAGGGTGAGCCCTGACCGGTTTGGCTCAGTGGATAGAGCGTCACCCTGCAGGCTGAAGGGTCCCGGGTTCGATTGCGGCCAAGGGCATGTACCTTGGTTGCAGGCACATCCCCAGTCGGGGGTATGCAAGAGGCAACTGGTCGATGTTTCTCTCCCATCGATGTTTCTAACTCTCTATCCCCTTCCCTTCCTCTCTGTGAAAAATCAATAAAATATATTAAAAAAAAAAAAAAAGAATACAGGGTGAGATGTCCCAGGTAGAGAAGTGAATCTTTGCCCATCTCCCCTCCTCCTCCTTTTTCCCAGCTTGCAGTAACTTTTATGCTCCAGGAGGGCAGGGCCCAGGCCTGACTCACCCACTGCTGCACCAGCACCCAGCCTCATGCTAACACGGTAGTTGCTTAATAAAAACTTATATAATTAACCCATGAACTCAGTAATTAAATTATATATTAAACATCTAATGGCAAATGGCTTAACTTCTCAGTTAACCCATAAACTACCTGGGGACAGAGATCTCTGGCTTGTCCTGAGAGAATGACTCCGAAGACCCTAGCACTGTAGTGAGCACATAGGAGTTAACTGCAGAACTGATACTCTCTACTGGGAAGTGGAGGGAGACAAAAACCCACCAAAGTATGTGGCAAATCTGGGAAGAGTTTCTTTTTTTCCCCTTCAGGTCCTATCTCAAGTTAGTCTTAGGATGGCTACTTTCCTCAGGATACGAGCTTTTTAAAATTAGTAATTTATCGTTTCCCCTAAGTCAGGAGAAGCCTTTAAAAACTGGGAGCTGCTGTACCATGGGACAATTTTAATGACTCAGGAGATAGCTCCCTCCCCTAAATTGTTTTGTACCATTTTTGAGGCACTTGTCACATTGTTCTGTCTGAAGGTAGCATTCCCAGCTGGTGGCTCCTGCCTGCCTAGGAGAGGAATCCCTTGAGAAATATGAAACATGGGCTGGTTATTAGATGACATTGTCAAATCACTTTCATTTTGTTGAGTATAAAAAATACTCGAGATTTTTACTAAAGTATTCACTGGTGAAATTACATGATATCTGGGATTTGACTTAATATATTCCAGGAAAAAATAAGCGTGTGTTGGAAATGTGCTTAATAGCTCTACAGATCCACTCTCTACTCTTCAATGCCTTGCTCGCTGCCCTAAGAGCCTGACCTGGAGGTAAAGGGATACTTCAGTAGAAATCCATTAGCCTCTGGTTTTCAGTTGCTTTCTAACAGAAGACCTAGCAGAAGGGAGGGAGGGAAGAAGAGAAGGTAGCAAGATTGGGGCTGGCTATAACCTTCAACTCAAGGTCATTGCTATACCTAAAGCTGTTTCTCCTTCTGGTAGTTTCTCCGTCCCTTTACACGTTCAAATCTAGGAAAGGTGTCAGTTCTGGTACTGTTAGTACTGGGTTTCTGCATAGCCCTTGTGGTTCCCAAACCCCACACCTACATCTTTGTAATTAACCCCTTTAAAAATAAACCTTCGCCTGGCCTGAGTGGCTCAATGGTTGGGTGTGGACCTATGAAGCAAGAGGTCATGGTTTAATTCCCCGTCAGGGGAACCTGGGTGTGCCCAGGTTGCACACCCATTGGGGGGTATTCAGGAGGCAGCCAAATGATTATCTTTCATCACTAATGTTTCTGTTTCTCTCTCCCTCTCCCTCCCCCTTCCTCTCTGAAATCAATAAAAATATAGTTTAAAAAATAAAATGAAAAATAAACCTTCCTGCCCTTGCTTGTTTGGCTCAGTGGATAGAGCATAGGCCCATGGACTGAAGGGTCCCGGGTTCGATTCCGGTTAGGGGCATGTACCTCAGTTTTAGGCTCGACCCCTGGCCCTGGTCAGGACTCGTGTGGGAGGCAATCAATTGATGTGTCTCTTTCACATTGATGTTTCTCTCTGTTTCTCCCCTCCCTTCCACTCTCTCTAAAAAAATCAATGGAAAGTTACCCCCGGATAAGGATGAACAAAAATAAAAAAAATAAACCTTCTTAATTATCCTATTGGAATAGTGATTGATTCAGAGAGATAAAACAAGAATGGTAGAATATTGATAACTGTGGAAACTAGGTGATAAGTACGTTTATTATATTCTTTTACCTGTATTTTTGTGTATCCTTATAAATGTACCTAAGTATTCTAAACAAATAACAAATATAAGGACATAATGCTTTCTGGATGATTTAGTATTTTGTAAGTGTTGGGTATTCAAACATACCACAATCCAGGTTAATTCATACATATTTTATACTTTTTAGTGTGGTGGTTATAAAGGACATATTGAAATATGAGTCTGTAAGACCAATGCAATGAAGTTATTTACAAAGAGAGTTTAAGCGGTCATAAGGAAGCTAAATTTCAAGGCTAACTCTTTAAGACGAAAGAAAAGTATTGGCTAATTTATATCTAACCTCTCATTTAGCAGGTCTTTTAAATAATTTGTTCATAAGTGTCCACAGCTCTTATTCATATGAATGTTCATCTCAAACCATAGGGGCTGAAAGAAGGAATTTTTCATGTTGTCTTTTTCTTTGTGGGATGTGGGGGTGTGGGGCATGGAGAATGGGGGAAAAGAGAGGAGAAAGCAGAGGGTTGTGGGGTCACTGTCTCAGCATATACTTTTTCTATCCCTATGACAACCTGTTCATCTTCCACCCAGATCTCGCCAACAAATCCAAGCCGTGCTACATGTCCCCCTGACACTATACTTTTTCTTGGTAAATGGTTGCCCATCAATGTTTGCTTTAGGCTCACAGAGAGTAGGTATCCTTTGAAAATGCAGATCAGGATCTGTGAAAGTCAGTGGAAAAGGAAAATGTGAGGTGGGACCCCTGCAAAAAGAATGAAGAATTTCATGATGGTGGCAGCGGAGCAGGAAGCCAAGCACGGGCACCGCAGAGCCCAGCATGCTGGGCCGGGACGCAGGTCCCACACACAGAAGCCGGCCTCGCTGGATGTTCACTTCCCTGGATTGGATGCTCCATTCTCTCTGAGCAGTAGGAGACTAGCTCCTAGGCATTTCTATTCCCATTCGTTTTCAACCCCTAGTTTCTGATGATAACAAATTGTAAAATGCATACCTCTTTCTCGACCCAAGCCAGAAATGATGCATTTATCATTAGGTGCGAATAAATATGGAGACCAGGGGACACAGGCAGGGATAGTACTAGGCAGCACACAATCAGTTTGTGTTGGGCGTTTTTTCAGTTCAATCAAAGCTATGTCGTTTTGGTAGGTGGCTCCATTGTAGTTTTCGTGGATAATAATTTTATTGGCCATATGAACAGTTATCCCAGAGTTCGGGTTTATCCAGTCTAACAATGATACCCATATTTGGTAACGGTGAATTTTACTGACCCTATAATGGAATCAAAGGGAAATAAAATACGTTAATAAAAAAGAAAGATATGAGCAAGGACTTCTGATGCTTTATATTTTTTTTTCCAAACATATATTTTTTTATTGATTTTTTACAGAGAGGAAGAGAGAGAGATAGAGAGCTAGAAACATCGATGAGAGAGAAACATCGATCAGCTGCCTCCTGCACATCTCCCACTCTGGATGTGCCCGCAACCCAGGCACATGCCCTTGATCGGAATCGAACCTGGGACCCTTCAGCCCGCAAGCCAATGCTCTATCCACTGAGCCAAACCTGTTTTGGCAGCTTTATATTCTTTATATTCTCCCTTCTAAAGAACTTTTATCACTTTCCCAGATTTCTTTGTTTATCTTTGCTCTCATGAAGCAGTGTGATTAAGTTTAAGGACAGTGTTAAAATAAAGTCAGTGGGTAAATGAAGAGAGGAATACTCTAACTGCTCAATATCAGGGACATCCAGAGAATCCCACGAGGGGAATGAGTTGGCTGTCTCTGGAGTGAGAGCACCATCACTGAAGGTGTTTGCAGGTGTCTAGCCCAGAACTGGGAAGTCAGAGTACACACTCTCATTACTCTGCTAACCCAGAGGTTCTCAGAGCGAAGAACACAGCAGTTGTTATCCTGACCTTTAAGACTGCATCCTAACCTTGCTATTGACTTGCTCACAGCCTTGAAGTAAAAAACAGTGTCTTGTTAATCTATGGGTAGATGTCCATGCCTAGTATTGTACATGAAACATAGCAGCTGTTTTAAAATCTGGTTGAAATGGCGAATGAGCTAAATATTGCCTGTTCTTATGCCTCACTCCATTTCATACCAATTTTCACTTCTTGGTTTCCAGCAAATTGGGCACTTACCATCATTTTTCCCAGGTAATCACCTTAAACAATGATGTCCTAGGAGATAATGAGGCATTCAGGATGCTTTTATTTAATACTTAGTGTTCAAAAAATGCTGTTCTTCATATTAATTTTGGTTGTTTTTCAGGATCAGAGGTCCTGAATATTGTTGAAAGGTTAACCCTGTTTATGCATTCAATTTACTAAACAAATACTTAGTGTGCACCTACTGTATACCAGGTACTATGGTAGCCATTGGGATACAGAAATGAGCAAAGTCAGAAATAGTTCCTGACTTCATGGAGCTTAGGGTTTATGGAAAGATTTAGCATTAAATAGATAATCACACTAACGAAGGTATGTATTCTACTGTGAAAAGTGAAAGGAATGAAAGCATATGGATTCTAAGAACTTACCAAGAGGGCCTCTTTGACTTAAGGGAGTCAAGGAAGGTCCTGTGAGGAAGTGAAAATTAAGCTGAGATCTGAATAACGAGTCACACTAACTAGAGAAACAGGGTAGGAAGGACCATTCAGGCAGGGGAAACACATGTGATGGTCTCTTTGCAGCAGGGAGAGAAGTGCACTTGAGTAGCTGAAAGAAGTCCAGAGTGGGTGGTGCAGAAAGCAGGAGGTGAAGCTGTGGAGCAAGATGTGTTTGACTAAGGTAAGCAGGGCTCAGGCCATATGGGGCCTAATGGGCCATGCCATTTTTTTGTTTAGTTTTTTGCTTTGTTTTGTTTTGTTTTTATCCTAGGAGGAATGCAAAGCCATTGACTTTTAAGCAATAACTGATCAAACCAGGTATGGAAATATTGCTCTTGATGCACAGTAGAGCGTGGATAGATGGGGGAGGAGGTGGGTAAAGTGAATGTAAATAAGCCAATTGGGAGGCAGTTGGTATAATCCAGAGGAGAGGAGAAAGCAGGGCAACCATGGAGACGGAAAGTTTTGAGAATTAAATAATTAGAAATTTAAAATGCCACCTAGAGTTGGTGACATATTGGCTGGCCTGTGGTAAGCTTGAGGGAGAGAAATGTAATGATGCTTAGATTCCTGCCTTGTGTAACTAGATGAATGGTGGTGTCATTTGCTGAGGTGGGAAACACTGGAACAGACCCATATTTGGGGCGAGGGGCATATCATGAGCTCAGTGTTAGAGATTCTGAATTCAATGTACTTTAGATATAGCCAAGAAGTATTGGTAGACAGTTGACTGTAGATAGTCAGTGGTTGGAGGAGAGGTCCAGGCTGGAGATATCATTGTGTCAGCAGATAGCATTGTTTTAGCATAAAGCACAGTTAACTTTAAGGAGAAAAGTAAGAAGAGAAGGGGAAACCAGGCTCAATATTGGAGAACTCCAGAATTTCACCTGAGCTATAATGCTCAGTCACAGGAGGGGGAAGCTGCAAAAATGGCAGGGAAGGTGTGGCCTCTGCAGAGGATGAGAGGAAACCGGGAGAGTGTGTACCACAGAAGCCAAGAGAAAAGGGTCATTTTGGAAGAAATTACATTTTGGCTCATTGCTCCAACCCATAAGGATCTTCATGGGTATCACCCAACATATTTAATCATTCAACATGTTTCTCATCCCTCTCCACTTTGGGTCATCTGCAGATTTGTTAAGTAGGCCTTCATCTAAGCTACTGTCAGAGACGTCGACCTTGACTTTATCCTGGCTCTGCTATTGGCTAGTAGTGTAGCGTAAGTCAAGTCATGTAACTTCTCAGTCTAAGTCTGCTTATCTATATAAAGGAAGAGTAGTATTTACTTCTTAGAACTGTGAGAATGTTAAAAAAAAGACACATGTGAAAGTGCCAGGCACAGCATTTGGTCTGTAAGAGGTGCGCGATAAATAATACTTCATTCATTCTAATGAGCAGAACGGAGGCCAGAATTCCAAACTGTGTTCTCAAAGATGACCTTTAGTCAGTACCAACACTTTTAGGTGTTTTCCTGCAGTCACTATTGTGGACTGAATTGTGTCCCCCTAAAATTCACATGTTGAAGCCGAATCCCCAATGTGATTGGATGTGTTTGGAGATCGGGCCTTTAAAGAGCTTTAAATGAGGTTATAGGAGTGAAGCCTTAATCCAGTATACTGGTCTCCTTATAAAAACAGAAAGAGTCCTAACCGGTTTGTCTCAGTGGATAGAGCATCAGCCTGTGGACCAAAGAGTCCCAGGTTCGATTCCAGACAAGGGCATGTACCTTGGTTGCAGGCTCCTCCCTTTCCCCCGGGCCCTGGTCAGGGCTCATGCAGGAGGCAACCAATCATTGTGTTTCTCTCACATCGATGTTTCTCTCTGTCTTCCCTCCCTCTTCTACTCTCCGTAAAAATCAATGGAAAAATATCCTTGGGTGAGGATTAACAAAATGCATACATACATAGACATCAGGAATTCAGGCTCATGGAGAAAAGGCCATGTGAGGACACAGTAAGAAGAACATGATATCAGTAGGGATTGTTTCTCCACAGCAAGCCAAAGAGAAACCATCCCTACCGATATCTTAATCTTGCACTTCCAGCCTCCAGACTGAGAAAATTAATTTCTGTTGTTTAAGACACCCACTCTGTGTTTAGTTATGACATCCCTTTTGAATGAATCCAGACACTTATTAACTTGCCTTATTGGTCCTGCATAAAAGTTATATTTCCGGCCCTAACTGGTTTGGCTCAGTGGATAGAGCATCGGCCTACGGACTCAAGGGTCCCAGGTTCGATTCCGGTCAAGGGAATGTACCTTGGTTGCAGGCACATCCCCAGTAGGGAGTGTGCAGGAGGCAGCTGATCGATGTTTCTAACTCTCTATCCCTCTCCCTTCCTCTCTGTAAAAAATCAATAAAATATATCTTAAAAAAAAAGTTATATTTCCGATCTGTAGTTAATTATAAGACATCTTTTGTCACATGCTAATGTTAAATCCAGAAACACTATGCCTACCCTACTTCTCTGACCCAAGAATCTCAAAGCCTTGTCAATGGAGGAGATAAATGTATGGAGTACCAACCTACTTCCCACCATGCAAATGAGCCAAGTGAAGTCACTTGGTACCTGTACAGGTTTGATCTGCCCTTGCCAGCTGGGGTCAACAATTTGGTTTGTGGTGAGCACAGTAGGCTTTGGGGGTTTGGCCTCTGAGGTCCCTGATGTGATATCAGAGGGTTTTTAGGGGTCAGTAGGGTGGAACTTGTCAATGACTTTTCTCATATATTTTTGTTTATCATCTGTCACAATCTCTATTACTCATTTTCATGTTTCAGGAAATTCACAATCAAGTGGAGACATATGTTACCTGACACAATGTGCAGCAGTCAGGACCCAACAGCCACCAATATAAATTCCTCCACAGCTGAATTTATCATCTTCCCTAATTGCCACCTGCCATGGGAAGTCTCCCTGTAAAGACAAGTGTGTGGTCACTGCCATTCTACAAACAGGCGGCTCTAAGAAATTTCCATCGCAAGACTGCCATTCCCCCCACTCCCACCCCCCAAACTCAGGCTGTTCCTGGGAAGGAAGGAACATTAGGACTTCCATGCAGGTTTACCGGCTGTGCTGGTATTCCTCCTACGACTCGTTTCCTTCGAGTGGGTCCACTGCGTTTGACTCCACAGGATAATTTAGGGAGGAATGACTTTATCTGTTTTCTTTCTTCAAGAAAAGAAGAGATTATATCATGATTTTGGACCCATTACCTTGTGGGCAGACATTTCTGGATTATCTATGCCACAAAAAAAGCAGAGTCACAGCTAATATGAAAGAGGCCAGATTCATTAGCAAATTATTTGGGATGCTAAACTGTACTATTCATCTTGTTTAAAAATTCTGGCTTAATATTAAAATTGGATCAATTCTCTCAGAAATCTTCCTCAAGGTGAACTAGTGGCAGAGAGAGGCTGACCAAAGGGCTAAATATTTATCAACCTCTGGCCAATGAGAGATGCCACATACCCAGGCATTACTCCTGGGTCAGCTCAGGGTAGTCTCAGAGAAAACCCTTTTCTTCTCACTTTCATAGTTTTTACTTTTTTTAAAATATGTTTTTATTGATTTTAGAGAGAGAAGAAAGGAGAGGGAGAGAGAGAAACGTCAATGTGCCCTAATGGGGATCAAATTGGCGACCTTTTGGTGCATGGGACAATGCTCAACGAACTGAGCCACACTGGCCAGGGCATTGTTTTTACTTTTTAGAGGCTGTTTATATGGAAATATTTTCAATACTTTCTGTGTGTCAGACCCCATGCTAAGCACTTTGTATGAGGTTAACTCATTTAATCATCATATTAACCCTGAGAGATAATGTGCTGAGAACCCTAGACAACTCCCGGTCAGTTGGCCACGAGAGGGGGTAAGTGTATAGCCACTTGACACGCAGTGGTGTTTCCTTCCTCTGTGAGCATTCAGATGTGGCACATTTGTTACTGGGAAGAAACCACGGTAGAGCCAGGCTGAAGATGTGAATTTGCAAGAGAATTCATGACAAAGGAAGAAAGTAACTGTGTAAGATGCTCTCCGTATTCTCTCTCTCTATTTCACCATGACATGAACATTTTTTGCAGATGTGCTTCTTAGCTCCAAATTAGAAAGGAAAATTAATATCACTGTCAATTGCTTTCAGCATATAAGGAGGTAGGTCCTCAAGGGAGAGATATTGTGAACAACTTCCCACTCCTCCTAAGGTGGGGGAAGAGTGTCATAGCCAGTTTTAAATGTCAGCTTGGGCTTTGGGAAAAAGAGAGACCTCATTCATTGTCTGTGGAACCAGCTTGGGTAGTATCAGAAAATTAGTGTTATCTTGAGTAGAAAATAAAGGGCCTTTGTTGAAAATCCCTTCTGAGTAGCTGTAGCTTTGAGATCTAAATTCTTGATTTATTGCCTGATTTGTTTCAATGTTCATTAATTTTGTAGCGTGGCAATTAGAAGGGAGTCTTGTGTGAACTTCAGTTTAATATATCCCTAAAATAGGGAGCTATTTTATTCCCAATTTGTATTTGAGGTTAAGTGACTCATCTAAGGTTATATAGCTAATAAATAACTGAGTCAGGATTTAATACAAGTCACTCTGACCTGAAAGCTCTTATGAATTTTCCAGGAACTTAATACTTAAATTTAATTTGGCTTATAGTGCACAACTGGCCAGAGCACAGATCTTCACAGACCTTCTAGTATCATGGTTTAAAACATTGAAAAAGAATAGCTTGTTCAATCAAATCCATTATTTTTCTATTTCAAAATGTCCTAGGTCATACTTGAAATTTTGTTGTTTTCAACAAAACTGACCTGACAAAGCTCAAAACAAATAGAAAAACTTTATGTAAGACCATAGTATTGTTTCACTTCAAAATTAGTCATATGTATTAATCAATTTTTAAAGCAGTTCTCAAGAAGTATTTATTAAAGAAAGGAGAGAAGTAATGTTATTTTTTCTACTTAAATTTATACCAAAGGTAATTGTTGCTTAGTTAGTTATAGTATATATATATATACACACACTCATATATATATATACACACTTGACATTAAAATTAAACCAGTGCACCAATAGAAAAAATAGTAATGTTAACTTACCTGCATCCATATTAGCAGTCAAAGTTTCTGTTTCTTCTATAATAAAACAAATTTTCAATGCTTAAAATTATGTTAATAGTAAAACTCAAATCATTACAATCATTAAACTTGGATAATAATTTTCTGTCTTAAAACTTGTCCTCCCTTTAAAAAGGACAGTACAAAATCCCCAAAGCACATCATCTCATTTCCTTTTTTTGGCTACATAATTCTGAAGGCTCAAAATGAACTGTGTAGAATTTGGCAGGCATAAACTTGAGGTGTCTGTTGATATAAGTGAATGGTGAAGCTCATGGTGCTGCAGTTTCCTGCATTTAGAGCAAGCAAAACGCCCGGATCAGAGAAGGAAAGCTTCTCATTCAACTCTGCACTCATAAGGTCCTTACCTAGGTAGGGAGCTGTCACTGCCACTGAGCAAAAGAGTCATTGAAAAGGCTCCTCTCCTTTTGTACATAATAAGGCACTTCTTTCAGTGGTCATGCAAACAATGATATTTCATTGGTTTCAGTGTCAGGCATGGTTAGTATCAGACATTGGGATGCAGAAGTCAAAAGCAAAAAATAAAACAGAGAGAAACCAAGATGGTGGCATAGGTAATCACCTATACTTGCTGCCTCTCACAACCACATCAAAATTACAACTAAATGGCAGAACAACTACCACCCAGAACCGCGGGAAAGCTGGCTGAGTAGAAATTCTACAACTAGAGAGGTGAAGAAAGCGCATTAAGACTGGTAAGAGGTGCGGAGGTGCGGAAAGTGCTGGCACCTGGATGTTTTGTTCTTTAAAACGGGAGGGAGATATAAGCTCCTGCTTGCTCTGAACTCCAGTTATGGGTGAGACTCTGGGGGACCCAGGCACATATGGGGAGAAACTGGACTGTGTGGCATTGGGACAGGAACGTGAGGGTGGCTTACTCTTAGAGTGCTTGCAGATATCATTGTTCCTGCATGGGTGCTCAGGATGTGAAGAACCAGGGACTTCTCTGGTTCAGGGAAGCCATTGCTGTGTGCTCCGCCCTGGTGATTCCCAAGACCCCGCCCCACCCAATTTACAACCCCACCCAAGCTGTGTGCATCAGCTTTTGCATATGAATGGCCTGTCCTTTCGCCTAAAACAAACTGCAGCTGGGTCAGAGAGCCCCAGAGATTCCAAAAGAAGGCCCACTACCTGGCAGCAGCAGTGGCCTTGTTTCATAGCTGTGCCTCGTCTGGGCACTTCTAAACCCCATACCAAGAGGAGGAATCTGCAGATGTCTCTGTAGCTCCTGCTGGGAGGCCCCAGACAGTGGCTGACCTTACACCTCCTTGGAGATGATAATGGATTACAACTCTTCACATCCATAAGAGACACACTCAAGGGGCAGACTCCGTGAGCACCAAAGCCCCACTGAAGCAAGTCCTGCCCCATAAGGGTGTCTCCTGCGCAACAGATCTTCCAGTGTAGACACAGCTGGTCAACACAGACAATTGGCCTGGAGGTCAATTCCTCCCAGTAATACCAACAGCAATCAAGGGTTAACTACAACAAGACTGTGTAAATAACTCACAAAGGGATACACCAAGAGCATCCACCTCAGGTGACTGGGGAGGCTGAGCCACTGGGTCCTATAGCACACCTACCACACAAGGCCACTCTATCAACTCAAGGAGACTTAGCAGCTACCCAGTACATAGAAACAAACACAGGGAAGCAGCCAAAATGTGGAGACAAAGAAACAATTCACAAATGAAAGAAATGGATGAAAGCAAAATACTGGATACAGAGTTCAAAACCACAGTTATAAGGTTACTCAAGAATCTTCTAGAAACCTCCGAGAAATTTAGTGAGACCTTCAAGGATATGAAACAGGACCAATCAGAAATTAAGCATAAAGAACAATATACAGAGATCCAACAGCAGACTAGAGGATCCCGAGAATCAAATCAAAGATTTGAAATATGAAGAAGCAAAAAACACCCAACTGGAAAAGCAAAAAGAAAAAAGAATCCCAAAATATGAAGATAGTGTCAGGAGCCTCTGGGACAACTTCAAGTGTACCAACATTTGAATTATGGGGGTGCCAGAAGAAGAGAGAGAGAGCAAGATGTTAAAAACATATTTGAAGAAATATTGACAGAAAACTTCCCCTACCTGGTGAAAGAAAAAAGTCCAGGAAGTGCAAAGAACCCCAAACAAGAGGAATCTAAAGAGGACCACAACAAGACACATCATAATTAAAATGCCAAGGGCTAAAGACAAAGTATCTTAAAAGCAGCAAGAGAAAAACAGTTAGTTACTTACAAGGGAGCACCCATACAACTGTCAGCTGATTTCTCAACAGAAACTTTGCAGGCCAGAAGGGAGTGGCAAGAAATATACAAAGTGCTGAATATTAAGAACCTACAACCAAGATTCCTCTACCCAGCAAAGCTATCATTTAGAATTGAAGGTCTGATAAAGAGCTTCACAGACAAGAAAAAGCTAAAGGAGTTCATCACCACCAAATCAGTATTATATGAAATGCTGAAGGGTATTCTCTAACAAGAGGAAGAAAAAGGTAAAGATAAAAATTATAAACAACAAAGTGACAACAAATACATATTTATCAACAAGTGAATCTAAAAATCAAGTGATTAAAAAATCTGAAGAACAGAATAAACTGGTGAATATACTAGAAGCAGGGGCATAGAAAGGGAGTGGACTGACAATTCTTGGGGTGGGGGGGAAAGGGGTGTGCAGGGTGCGGGAAGAGATTGGACAAAAATCTTACACCTATGGAAGAGGACAATGGGGTGGGTAAGGGCATGGGGTGGGGTGGGAACCAGATGAAGGGGAGCTATGGGGGGGGGGGAGAGGAACAACTGTAATAATCTGAACAATAAAGATTTATTTAAAAAATAAATAAATAAAAATAAAATACAAAAAAATAAAATAAACAAACAAAAAAGATTCTTCTTTCTTCCTTAGATTTTGCTTTAAGTTCTGTGGAATGATTTCATCTTATTCTGCTGCCCTTTTCGGTCACTCACAGGATCCTGATGTCTTTGACACAGGATCCAAAGGTGGATTCCCACCAACATGTGGCTCTATTTTGGATGAGGTTGCTTCCCAGAGGGCAGTGTTACTCTGCTGCAGCAATCCTGTGTCTTAGCCCTGGATTCCCCGAGTTCTTTTTAGAAGGGACATACATGTATCTGTTATGTCACACACATAGGTTATTTTCTGGGGAGAGAGAGAGAGAGAGAGAGAGAGAGAGAGAGAGAGAGAGAGAGAGAGAGATCTCTGCTCGGAGCTTTCACAAAATCACTCTCATGAATCAAAGAGAAGTCTCAGCATTCATACTAAACTCTCAACGAAGGAAGATGGGGAAGTGCAGTGTAGCTGACGTGTACTAGATGTCAGAAGAGCAGCACGGAGCCTGACAGCACTAACCATCAGAAAAACAATCAATGACTTGGATTGTATAGATTAAAGATTTCTATTCAGCAAAGCTCACTACAAGTAAACTCAACAGATGGGTAGCAGAATGAAAGAAGACATCTGCAATGTCTTCAACTGAAAAATGCATTAATATCTGGAATGCCAACCAACAAGAAAGAAGATCGCAATCCCGACATGAAATGAGGCAAAATATGTTAACTGGCAAAAGCAAAGATGAAAGAAAGAGAAGAAAAAACTCAAACAGCTGGCATGCCTATTAAAAGAGATTTAAAATTATTGGTTATTACACACTTTCAAATTAAACAGTGCCATATCGTCCGACAGTGTGAGGACAGCAAAATTAGAGAGCTGGGTATTGCTAAATGTTGGTGCGACTGAGGAGAATCCTAAAGCATGGCTGGGAGAGGTGAGGACTGGACAGCTCTGTCGGAGAACACGCAGATGTGTACCTCAAGACCTCCGTTTCTTGCCAGATAGAGGTCTCAAAGAAGTCCTCCTACACACACCTCAGGAGAGGCTATTCAGTGCAGACTGGGGGCTGCGAGTCCCTTACTGAGACGGCGGAGAGCAAATTACGAAAGATGAACACCACAGAGTTTTATGCAGCGTTCGAAGCAACAGACTCAATAGCCACAGAACAACATGGACAGATCTTGAAAACGGAATGCTTTGTGAAAAGAAGAAAAGGAAATTTGAGATCTATGACAAAATGCTATATGAATTAAAAATGAATGCTCACAGAATAACCATGCACACTGGGTGAGAATGCATGTAAACAGACATTCATGTTAAATCCCATTAAAATGGTTGCTGTGGCGAATGCGAGTAAGCAAAGGGGGCAAAAGAGAATAAATAAAACAAGAGTAGGGTCTTGCCTGGACCAGGGACAATCATGTGCAATGAGCAGAGGAGTATCATGAACTCATCTCTCTGCCCTGCGGTCTGAAGCTAGGTTGGAAGGAAGGGAAAGAGGGAGGGAAGAAGAAAGGGAATAATGAAGGCTGCTGGTGGTGGGAACAACAGCGGTCTCGGAAGCAAGATAACAAGAGAGGGGGAACACAAAAAAATAATTGAGTTTAGTCCCCAGGAATCCTAACAAATCCTGAGGGTGCGGCCAGTGGGGAGGCGGGGGGTGAACCGTGAACTTCTGGTAGTCATTCTATATGAATAAGAAAGAAAAGGGTGATCCTAAAGAACCAGATTTGGGAACTTCTGGATTATAAAATAATTAAGAAAACACTACCTATCATGCAAAGAGATGTCTTTCCTCTGGTGGCAGTTTGGTCAGGAGCTGCCGGGTGTTGCGGGAAAGGTGAAAAAGAGGTTTTGAGGCAAAAGTGGCATGTGCGGGAGATGCCCTCTGTGGGTGGTTTTGGGCAGCAGGCTGTGGAGGGGGTGTGACAATGAGACTGAAAGTCTATCACACTATGAAAAACAGCCTCTGTGCCTAAACTAATATTAAAGCTGGGCTAGTGGTAACACATGTTCATATCCTCCTCAGTTAAAATATAAGGTAGCAGTACCTTTGTTTTCTTCCAATTCTGTACCATCCCGTTGTGCTAAGAAAGTGCCTGAAAAAATAAAAAACAAACAATTTACCACAGCAAAAGACACTTTAAAATATATATATATATATATATATATATATATATATATATATATATTATTGATTTTTTACAGAGAGGAAGGGAGAGGGATAGAGAGTTAGAAACATCAATGAGAGAGAAGCATCGATCAGCTGCCTCTTGCACACCCCCTACTGGGGATGTGCCCGAAACCAAGGTACATGCCCTTGACTGGAATCGAACCTGGGACCCTTCAGTCCGCAGGCCGACGCTCTATCCACTGAGCCAAACTGGTCAGGGGCCACACTTTTTTATTTGAGAAAAAATGCACGCTGTATCAATATACTATACATATATCACAAAAGTTATAATACTTTATTATCTTCAATTCTGTAATATAAATATTCAATTATAAAAATACACTTACCTTTTATTTTAGGATGTTCAGCTCCTGAAAACAAACAAAAAACATCACTGTAGCAAAAAGATAATTTTCACTTGAATAAAATATACACAAAGCATTTTTATTTTAGACATTGTTTAAAAATTTAAATTTATATTTACAAAAACATAAAAGTAGCCCTAGCCGGTTTGGCTCACTGAATAGAGCATTGGCCTGGGGACTGAAGAGTCCCGGGTTCGATTCCGGTCAAGGGCATGTACCTTGGTTGCAGGCACATCCCCAGTAGGGGATGTGCAGGAGGCAGCTGATCGATGCTTCTCTCTCATCGATGTTTCTAACTCTCTATTCCTCTCCCTTCCTCTCTGTAAAAAATCAATAAAATATATTTTTAAAAAAACCAAAACATAAAAGTGGACCACAGTATGCCATCTTCCTTTGATTTTTAATACTGCATTATAAATGTTTCATCTTCCATTTAACACGCCAATTTCACTACAGCAAGGAAATCATTTTAACTTGAGATTTAAAAAGAGATTTATACTTGACCTTCCTTAGAGGGGGAAAAATTAGACCTTTACAGAAACAGAAGTAACAATGACAGTTGACTATATTTTTTTTACAGATTCAAGAAATTGGTAAGAAGAATAAGCATTATGTTGTAATCATTCCCTTGTAGGGGATTTTTAAAAATTTATTATATCGTGTTCTTTGACCTTAAACTTTAGAGTTTTGAATCAGGAGGAGAAGGAGGAAAGAGAGGGAATAGGGAAGAAGGGGGAAGAGGAAGAGAAGAAACAAAAAAAAATTATTATATGGAAGGAGTGAACTCAAATAGCTTCAGAAAAAGATGAATACTGTATGATCTCATACTGTGAATCTAAAAAATCCAAACTCATTGCACAGAGATTCAACTTGTGGTTACCAGAGAAGGGGTAGGAGAGGGAGAACTGGGTGAAGATGATCAAAAGGTACAATTTAGTTATATCTATTCATAACTACAAATAGTTATATCTATTCATAACTACAAAAACTTATATTACCTTTACAACCAATTTCATCATCTCCTGTGATGCAATCCACCTCACCATTGCACTTATGCTGTTTTGGAATACAAACACCCGATTTACAAAGGAAACTTCCACCGTGGCACCCTATGCAAACATAAATAGAAGAGACTTGGTTTTCTTTTTTTATTCTTAAAATTGAATGAGGTGGAATCTTGATTCAAACACATTAATTCTACAAAGACATTTTTAAACAGTTGGGAAAATGTACACTTTTTTAGTCGACAAAAAGTTCTTTTTTAGTTAGAAGGATGCATTTTGGGGGATTTAAAGGCTAAATTGATCTCTACCTTTACAGCACAGCTCATCGCTTTGGTCTCCACAGTCGTTGACACCATCACAGGCCTTATTCTGAGGAATGAGTTTCTCATTCACACACTGAAAGGAGTCATTTGTTGAAGAAACTGTAAAGTAAGAATTGTCTTTGTGAAATTTTTTTGTGGAGTTGTGGGTGACATGCTACTTACATTTTTGGAATAATGGGGACATGAAGATAAAGTCAGGCATCAAATAAAAATAAATATAAAATGTATCAGTAGCATCAACATAGTCTATATTGTTAATAAGGAAAATAAATACCAAAACTGGCATATGAAGGCCCTGCCGTTATCTCTGAAAACCAGTACTTCCTGTGTAGGTCTGTATTTGCTGAGATTGGGGCAAGGGTTCAGGAATCAGGAGCACTTGCTGATACTGGCAAACATTAGTCCTCATCTTTCTTTTCATACTACTACATTCATCCTCACCCTCACCACAAGACTTACTTGGGTAGTGACATTTACATTTTGGTGGTACATTTTTAGCACCATTAAAGGCTTTGGCCTTTAACACCATACACTAGTATACGACTAAAATATTCCCATGTCAGGATGAAGGAGAAAGAGTGGCCTGGAAATTGAAACATGGATGTGGTCACAAATATTTTAAAGGAATGTGTATTGGCTGAACATCCCAAAGGAGCTCCTGAGGTTTCTTCTGATGTTTGATGGACTTGTGCTTGCTGTGTTAACCTTAATTCAGATGTTCAAGGAAGCAAAGGGGAGTCAAGCAACTCTGCTTCCCATATAGAAACTTGGACAGAATGAATATTTGAGTGGCAAAAAGGTACAACAAGAGAAGAACACCAATTTAGGTTCATTCCAAAACATGATTTTGCCTCTGTGACTGGCGACTGGGTATCCATCATTTGTTTGTTTCTTACAGGCTTGGTTTGAAATAAATAACCTTGAAGAAAGGAAAAACATCAGGCAAAACACTCTACCAACCTGCATCCCGTGTGTAGCACACCACACCAGCTACACCCCGGTTACTGTTAGTTTTTCTCTTAGTAAAAGTACATTCAGTCAAGCTGGACTCGAATCCTTGACAATGCACCTGCAGACATTCAGTGGCACTAGTATGGAGATCTTCAGGAAAATGAAAGCTTCCTTGAATATCATGAGCTCCTCTGCAAATAGAATAAATGAAACATTAGGGTAAAGTAATGAATACTTTGCATTTATAACCTTACTGTAGCAGCGGTTCTCAACCTGTGGGTCACAACCCCTTTGGCGGTCGAATGAACCATTCACAGGGGTCTCCTAAGACCATCCTGCATATCAGATATTTACATTATGATTCATAACAGTAGCAACATTACAGTTATGAAGTAGCAACGAAAATAATTTTATGGTTGGGTCACAACATGAGGAACTGTATTTAAAGGGCCAGAAGGTTGAGAACAACTGCTAGAGGAAAGGGAATAGAGTGTTTTATACATATGAGAAATAGCTTGGACAAGATGCGTAAAAGCATCAGCATCTTCACCTGTAAATGGGAATATAACTATCTCACCAAGTTTTTTAAAGATTAACTATAAAAATCCACTTAAACTGACTAGCCAGGTTTCTAAACATGGCAAGCACTCAGCAAAAACTGGTTTCCTCTCCTGTTTCTTGTTAAGGAGGATGGCTTCTTCTTCCTCACCCTTGATGTTCCTTCCAACTTGAATTGTGCCATTCTTGACCTCTCTCCATCTTTCAATTCCTCTGCACTCCAGGAAAGGAAATGGATTAATTTGATCAGGGAATTTTGGAAATATAAATCAGGCAAGGTGAGCCCAGCTTTTCCATTTGGTGGGCAGGCGGGGTGGGCCTTTTTGCCTGCCCCATGCTGGAAGGCTTACCATGTTGGCCCCATTGTTGCCTAGAATTTGGGAGGTTAAATTGGTTTAATTTTAGCAGGTCCATTTTGCCTTTACACCAAGCTACACAATTAATCTTTAACAGTATTAAGGTGATATTTTGGCATCTATATGCCATTTCTTGGACTACTCAATTTGTTCAAAATTTGTGTGGGCAGGAGGCTATACATCCCACAGGTGATAATTTACAGTGAACTATTCCAGGACAGTCAACTGTTCTCTACTTCTCTTTAGAAGCAGATGAGAAAAATGGATATAAAAAAAAATGTTGAGCAGCCTGGCTAGTGTGGTTCAGTGGTTGAGCATTGACCTATGAACCAGGAGGTCATAGCTCAAATGCCGCTCAGGGCACATGCCAGGGTTGTGCCCAGGTTGCGGGCTCGATACCTAGTACGGGGCATGCAGAAGGCATCTGATCAATGATTCTCTCTCATTGTTGATGTTTCTATCTCTCTCTCCCTCTCCCTTCCTCTCTGAAATCAATAAAAATATATTTTAAAAAAAGGTACTTCAGGCAAATACTAGCATAAACAAAACTAAAGCAGCAATGGCAATATAAATATCAGATAAATTAGCATAAAAGGCAAAACAAAGAGAACAAGGCAGGTATTTTTAATTGTTTCAGATCCATAATGAGGTAACAGTAGTCATGAAACTGTGCCAAACAGCATCATAATATGAGAACAAATGGGAGCTCTTTGGGGTAACCTGACAGGTGAATAATTTGAAAAAGCTTTCAACCTAAAACTATCTAAAAATATTAGATAAACTGTAATAAACGCCTACAATGGGCTCTCAAGGAAGTGAGGGAAATACCCACTGGCTCAAATCAGAGAAGTCTGGCAGTGAGCTTATGCAAAATATGATAAGAACAAAATAGTGAGAGATCAAAGACTAAGTTTATGATTAGGTTGAATCACAGGTTGTGGGTCACAAACTGTTGAAAATCACAAATACCCTGTCACTCAATTTAATGATAAGAGACTCTCATTGAGGAACGATTAACAGATACAGTTGAGGAGGAAGAAAATGGAATCCAGACTTACGGAGTGAGATGCAAGAAGTAAGAAAAACCAAGAAGTTGGTAAAATCAAGTCAATCTGAGTAAGCACTGACTGAACAACAACAATAATAATTGCTTATTCTATGATAATAGCAATTAACTTCAAGGACGTATTAAAATAAGGTGGAACTAAATACTGGAAACTTGATAGGGTAATGCCATTCTTTGTATTATTCCCGATGAAGGTGAGGCCTTGCTAAGTCAAGGATTCACAGTGTTAATGTAAGATAGACACTGAAGGAATAGAAATAGAATGTATAATTTCCAAATCACATGGAGGAAAGACGGGGGAAGATTAAAAAAGCAACAACAACTTTATTAACCTAATAGATGTTAGTAAAAGAAGAAATAAGAGCACAGAAAAGGCAGGATAAATAATAAGCCCAAAATAAGATAAGAAAAATAAATTTAATAATGTAATAATCACAACAGTGTAAATGGACTCTTCAGATAGTGATTGTCATGTTCTGTTAAAAAAAAATCTAGATATATGCTGTTTGTAAGGGACATACTTAAAATATAAAGACACAGAAAACTTATAAGTGGGAAATGATTAGAAGAAGGCAGTTAACAAGTCTGCTTATTCTAATGAATAACATATCCTATATAATAAAAGCCTAATATGCCAATGGACCAAATGGCAGAATGACCAGTGGAACAATTGGTTGCTATGATGCACACTGACTACCAGGGGGCATATGCTCAACACAGGAGCTGCCCTCAGCCCACAGGACCCAGGCCAGCCAAGGTGGGTGCCAGAGGGGCCCCCAATCACCCCACCGGTAGACCTGCAGAAGAAGGCGACCAGCGAGGGTGGTGGGGGGTGGGGCCGGCAAGCAGGTGGTGCCAGGCTGGCCAAGGTGGGTGCCAGCAGGGCCCCCCCTCACCTCACCAGGCACCCCACAGATGGGCCCTGATCACCAGCCAGGCCTAGGGACCCTACTTTGCATGAATTTCATGCACCAGGCCTCTAGTCTGTTATATAGAACCCTGCACATGAAGTATTTAAAATATATTTGGCACAAATCAAGTCTCAACAAATATTTAAACAATTGTCATTAGATAGAGACATTCTCTGACTACAATATAATTAAATAGAAAATCAATAACAAAAAGCTAACTAAAAGCAAACTATTCATTAGGAAAGGAAAATAACTTCTACATTATGCATGGGTCAGAGATTAAATCATATTGAAAATTAGAAAATATTTTGAACTCAACAATAAGTAAAATACAACTATGGAGGCCAATGGCATGCAGATGAAACATTAGTTAGGGCAAAATGTGTACCTTAAATGCCTATCTTAGAAAAAAGGAAACATTGAAAATTGATGAGTTAAATATTTAACTCAAGGAATTAGAAAAATTACATACAGAAAAGAAGATAGAGCCAAACATAATAGCAGCAAAAGTTAATGACGTTGAAAATAAAGAAATGGGACAATTTACAAATATAAAAATAAAAAACATTAATCAAATAGACAAATCTATGCAAAGTTGATCAAGAAAAAAGGAAGAATGCATAAATAAATAATATTAAGTATGGAAAGTAGACACCAAATAGATGAGGAGAGACAGACAGTAATAAATGTTTGCAACTCTCCAAATCAGGAAAGAATTTATATCCAGATACTTTAACAAACGTCCAGTTGCTCTGTGCTCAGCAGTGTTCTAAGAGCTAGTCCATTATGAGCACATTTAATCCGTCTAACAATGCTGGATTGAGGCAGGCAGTTCATATTCTCAGGTTGCATATGAGGAAGTTGTGTCAGGTAATCAAACAGATAGTTGGAACAAGAAAATCAACTCTGAGAAAATCCCCTGACACAGGCACTCACTGTTTGAATCCAAGGTCGAGGCAGGCCACATTGGCCTGCGTTATGCTCCAGCTGTCATTACATATGAACATTTTCTCATCTTGGTCTACAAGTTTTACTTCAACAATTCCCTCTGAATCTCTATTGCCATGCTTCAAGGAAATGTTAAATTGTCCTAAAATAAAACCAAAAGAATGTGCAACGTTTAGGCATTCACTTTTCTCCTCTTGATGAAAAGCCTTTAAATAACAAAATACAGAATTTCAAATTAACTTTAAACACCATGAAGATTTAACAAGGAATGGTAAGCAATCATTTTATGAGGGCTTATTATGTGTCACTGGCTGTGCTACACAGTTCTTTAGAATATTACAAAATCCCCACATCAATCCTATGAAGATTAGGCCGATTTATCCCCATTTTTACACACGAGGAACCTAAGTTCCTCCATTTTTATACATGAAGTTAACTTATTTACTCAAGTAGTGAAGTCGGGAATCTGAACCTACTATGTCAGCGATTTTCAACTGGTGTGCTGCAAGAATTTGTAAAACATGCAATACCTGACTATTTAGTCAGGGGCACTGACCTCTTTTCCCTTAGTCAAATAAAAAAAGTGACCACAGCCAACACAACAGCTGTCTGGTGTGAATGAGTCAAAAATATAGCTATTTTTTCTGTCAGATAGGCAAAAATTTTACTTTTTTGTGTGCCGCAGAATTTCATAATTAGTTTATGTGTGCCATGAGATGGAAAGGATTGAAAAATCACTGTACTATATTGAGCTCACTCCAAAGTCCATGCTCTTAAAAGTACACCAAACAAATAATGAAAATGTAAGCCAGGTTTGTAAACTCTCATATACTTAAGGTCTTTAATGGTTCAAGAGAACAAAAGCCTGACACTGACAAAATCTCTACTATTGCTTTCCTGATTTCCAACAATAGTAGAGATGGGCTCAAATAATGAGCTTTATTTCTCCTTTTCCACAGTACTTCAGCATTTTAACTCAGCACCACAAAAATATCTAGGTGACTGCAAACTGGTGTATATCATGATGCCTTTAAAAAGCATGTTTTCTTGTGTGGCTGTAAGAAGGTGGTCTAGTGATATATATACATTTTGCATGTAGCTGTCCAATTTTCCAAACACCATTTATTGAATAGACTATATTTAGTCCGTTGTATGTTTTTGCCTCCTTTGTCAAATATGAATTGACTATACAGGTGTGGATTTATTTCTGGGCTCTCTATTCTGTTCCATTGATCTATATGTCTGTTTTTGTACCAGTACCATGCTGTTTTGATTACTATGGCCTTATAGTATAGTTTGATATCAGGTAGCGTGATTCTTCCAACTTATTCTTCTTTATCAAGATTGGTGTTGCTATTTAGGATCTTTTGTGGGTCCATATAAATTTTTGAAATATTTGTTCTAGTTCTGTGAAATACACCATTGGTATCTTGATAGGAATTGTGTTGAATCTGTAGATGGCTTTGGGAAGAATGGACATTTTAATGATGCTAATTCTTCCTACCCATGAACACATTTTGCAACAGCATGGATAGACCTAGAGAACATTATGCTAAGTGAAATAAGCCAGTCGGAAAAAGACAAGTACCATATGATTTCACGCATATGTGGAATTTAATGAACAAACTGAACTACCAAGCAAAATAGAGACAGACTCACAGAGAGCAGGCAGACAGGAATTACTATTATTCACATCTCACAGATGTGGAAACTGGGGCCCTGAGAGGTCACATAATTGGGGCTTGGAGGGGCTTGTAGTTAAATCTGTCTGACAGTGAGATTCCTAATCTTAATTACTCCACTAATCTACATATTAGCATCCCAGCCTTCTTACCACATTAGGCACCTGGATGTAGACAAGCTCTCTGTTCTGAGGTGTCAAGTGTGAGAGGTTGGAGTATGTCCTAGGTCAGCAGTGGCCTGAGCTCCCCTTGGATCAGGGCTGGTGGGGTTGGGGCCAGGGGCTGGTGGGATGAATGCTGGAAGAAATGACGGACTGGAGGTCCAGAGGGGAGCTCCACATCAGTACCGATCTCATGTAAAGACTTTTTCACTGGGTTCTGAACCAAGTTAATGACCTTTTAGGTGGGGACAGTTCTGAAGGGCTGGGCAACAAAGCATTGCAGGAGCATTAAGGGGAAGACTGGCCTCGAGTCCTCGGGCTATGGACCCAAGTTTTGGCTACATTCTGATTTCTTTAGTTATCACCCCAATTGTTATTGAGACTAGAGAGAATTTTGAATTGTCATTATAACATTTTGTAGGAAAAGTTTTTTCTGATAGAAAGCATGGTAGACAATTTCTTTTTTTAAAAAAATCTTTTTTTTTTTTTTTTTTTTTTTTTTTTTTACACAGAGAGGAAGGGAGAGGGATAGAGAGTTAGAAACATCAATGAGAGAGAAACATCGATCAGCTGCCTCCTGCACACCTCCTACTGGGAATGTGCCCGCAACCAAGGTACATGCCCTTGACTGGAATCGAAGCTGGGACCCTTCAGTCCACAGGCTGACACTCTATCCACTGAGCCAAACAGGTTAGGGCAACAATTTCTTTCTTATATCATAGAATAGACTAGGCTTTTCCTGCCCAGGCTGGTGTTTCTCAGTGATTAGAGTTTGGGCCCGTGCACCAAAGAGTCTCAGGTTCGATTCAGGGTCAAGGGCACATAGTCTGGATCACAGGGATCCCCAGCTCCTCTAGGGCAGGGTGTAGGAGGCAACCAATCGATGTGTCTCTCTCACATCCGATGTTTCTCTGTCTCTCCCTTTCACTTTCTCTAAAAATCAATGGGAAAAATATCCTTGGGTGAGAATTAACAACAACAACAAAACTAGGCTTTTCCTACCTGTTGCTGTACATTCTCCACTGTTTAAAAACTTTGCCTCTGGATAAAGACATTCATAACTCTTTTGCTGGCAGTAAGTCTGGAAGCTTCTCCCGTTGGTTGAACACACTGTGGTGCCATTCTTTGGGCACTGGTAAGGGAGTTTACAGATGCATTTCCCCTTGAGGCACCTCTGCCATGGATGGCAGAAGACTTTATGGCAGAAGAGATGTGTGTATTTTTCAATTAAGCACTTTCTGTCCACCAGATCCTCCTGAGATGTGTCGGGTGCTAAGCTTACCTATAAAACACAAATAAAACATTAACTTAACAACAAACCAAAATCTTCTTTTTTGAAGATGAATAAGTGAAGAAAAGGAACAAAACAGACTCACTTACCCCATAGTACAAGGGGAATGTGGTCTGGCTGTTTTTAGAATTAGAGAAGCCCAGCTTCTAGTGCAGCTTGGGCACTTACAGTTGCCCTCATGAATGTGAGTTTCCTCATCTATAAAATGGGGATGAGCTCTTCTATTTTGCAAGGTTATTACAAAGATTAGAAATATGCATATAATGCTTGACAGGTAGTAGGCATGAAATCAATGGGAGCTATTATTATCCTAAAGCCAGCATAACATTCTGCCTTTGAAGAAATCAACAAATCTCATCAGTCATGTTAAGGAGGAACAAATTTGATGCTAAATACAGTCTTACTAGTGGCCTGGTGCACAGATTTGTGCTCATTGAAAGGAAATTAATTAGAAGAAATATTTTAATATCACTATTTGCTTTTTCTCTATAATAGAAGTATCAACCAAATTAACGATCAACAATGACACACATGCAATTGGCACCAGCAAGAGCTTTATATGTATCATGTATGCACAAGTCAACTTAGCCTTTTATATGTATAGAATAAGCTTGCTTAGTTAGACCTGCTTTCTGGTTTAGCTAAACTTCTTCCAGCCCAGTGAAGCACTCCAACTTCTCTTTCAGGTCATTGTCAGCAATACAGCAGTGAATATCAACATGAAGCAGATTATTATTGTAGATCACGCAGGGAGAACAAAGGGTAAAATATTTAACTGCAACAGTGTTTGACTATATTCTGTGCAGTGAGAAAACCTGAAGTCATTTTCAAGTTCCACCATTTCTTACTTCTTGTCATTCGGGTCAAGTTTCCAAACTTTCTAAATCTCCGTTTTCCAGCTAATGAAAAGAAAAGAGGATTCTATTGAGTCTCCTATCTACCTACTCCAGTACTTCCGTGAGGATCAAATGAGATGAGGCATGGGAAAATGCTTCACAGACATTTGGTTAAAGTGTAAAACATTTGCACCTGGCTATAAAGTAAGTTATGTTCCTGGGCTAAAGAAACTACAAGGAGGCTAGTCGCTAGAGAGAAGAACCCGGGTGTTGCTATGTGACGTCATTGCCTGGTGCCCACAGCCACTGTTTCTGGGCTGGGCTGGGCTGTGGGCCGCATTTTGTGCCATGGGGTCTCAGCAGCATTGACTGCGATTTGGTGGGCTGTCGCTCTGGGATGGTGATGGGGCCTGTGTCCCACATTGCTTTGTCGGCACCAGATCTGCAGTGCTGTTTCTTGTAAATGGCCAGTGCGTGTCACAACAGCTCCTCATTGAGCGTCTTCCCCCTGGTGGTCAGTACATGTCATAGTGACCGGTTGGACAGTCAGAGGGGCACTTAGCATATTAGCCTTTTATATATATAGATGCGAATGAATTGATGAGTGAAATTGATTGTTTCTATTAATAAATGCAAAACTACCTATAAAACTCCTACTGTGTGCAAAATCCTTCTCAGATGATCATGGCATGGATTCTGTCTTCTAAGTGGAAGAGAGTCTTTCAAGGGGGATTTTAAAAGGCCTCATGGAGGTGGTAGCAGGTGAGCAAGGGGAGGAAGAACAGGTGCTAGCAGAGGGCTGGTGCCAGCAAAGCCCAGGAGGGATGGTGCAGACTGTATTTAGGGAATTGTGAGCAGTCCCAGCTGATGGGCATGCAGTGGTGTGTGTGTGTGTATGTGCGCTTCAGATGGGTGGTCATTAGGAAATTGGGGAGGAAGAGGCAGCAGGAGTGAGAGTGAGAAAGTTTGGAAAGACACTTGAGCAAGCAAAAGCAATGGGATTGGACAACTTATTGCATGTAGTGGTGGAGGATGGTCCTAGGTTTTGAGGTTGAGTGATAGTAAGGATGTATTATGACAGTAATCAAAATAGATATTAAGTTAAATTAGAGCACTATGAATTTTTAAAAAAATAAAGGTTCATTTATTCTTTTAAAAAAATTTGTTCTTATTGCTTTTTTTTTTGAGGGAGGGAGGGAGGGAGGGAGGGAGGGAGAGAGAGAGAGAGAGAGAGAGAGAGAGAGAGAGAGAGAGAGAAGTAGAGGGAGAGAGAGAAACATTGATCAACTGCCTTCTGCACATCCCCTACTGAGGAGCAACCCAGGCATGTGCCATGACCAAGAGTCGAATCTACTGAGCAGCACCGGTTGGGCAGTACTGTGAATTTGGTTTGAGACCTGTTGAGTCTGAGGTGCCTGAAGGACATGTATCTGGAGTTATTATGTAGGAAGAGATAATGTGTGCCTGAAGCTTAGAAGACAGATTATTAGCTCATTTATCAATTAATTCAATAAATGAGTTAGTAAGCATCACCCTGTGCCTCAGGCCAGGAGAATAAATGTGCTGGTCCTACCAGCACACTAACCTGGCCGAGGAAGCTCTGACCCATGTGGGCCAGGTGCCTTTAGGACAGTGTTCCAGGCCCCTGGCTGACCAGGAGACTTGGCAACATTTCCTGGAAGACCTGATGTCTGGGTTGAGTTCTGAGGGCGCTGAGGAGGAGGCTGCTGGCAGAGGGGTGGTGGATAGGCACTCCAGGCAGGACTGGGAGAAAGAACAGTGTGCTTGAGGCTGGAGAGTAGAGTGAGAGGTGGTGGGGAGATAAGAGCAGGTCCTGAGGCAGTCACCGAGGGGCTTTAAGCTGGGAAGCAAATTTGCATTTGAGGAAAATCTTTCCGGAGATGGATCAGAGAGGGAAAAAGCCAATTAGACCTGCAGGAATCCAGAGAAATATGATGAGGGCTGGGAACAGGCCAATTGGGCCAAAAGTCAGTTGTGGAAAGCCAGTGTTCTTTCTATGCCCTAGTCACCCCCTCTAGAGATGGGTGCTCTGTCCTCTAGTCTCCCCAGCCCCCAGCAACTCGAACCCCCTCTCCTCTCAGTGCCCTCCAGCTATGGTCATAGCAAGCTGGTACAGAAACAAAGCAAACCATCTTTAAGTGTTGTTATGAAGACAAATAAAAACTAGTTGATTAAAGCCATGCAAAATTTTGTAAAAGTCATGCAAGTCATCTTACCTAATGTGCTTTTCAATAAACTTTATTAAATAGCCATAGAAACAAGAAAATTGGACAAATAGGTCATTCAGTACACTGTCTTTTGAAACACTAACCTCGAATGAAATCTACCTGTTACACACTTTTCTTTTCTTTTTTTTAAAAATTATATTTTATTGATTTTTTTACAGAGAGGAAGGGAGAGGGATAGAGAGTTAGAAACATCGATGGGAGAGAAACATCTGCTGCCTCCAGCACACTCCCTACTGGGGATATGCCCACAACCAAGGTACATGCCCTTGACTGGAATCGAACCTGGGACCCTTCAGTCCGCAGGCCGACACTCTACCCACTGAGCCAAACTGGTCAGGGCTACACACTTTTCATGGTTCCAGGTACCACTTAGTAGAGTTGAAATTTTATGGTTACTTATCTCCTACAGCAGAGACTGTCACTCTTATATGTATCACCCTTTATTGAAGCAGTGGTATTTTAGTTGGGTGCAAAAAGAAATCAACTTGATTTCCCCTTTATCCCTTTAGATCTTTCTGAGGTCTCATTTTTCCTTGATGTTTTGGATAGAAACTTGGACAAGTGCCATAACTTTTCAGTCACCCTTAGATTAGAGCAAAAACAAAAAGTTAAAAGACTGTTTGTCCCAGGAACAATAATATAACAACAATTACAATGCCCAGCTCCGTGTAACCATTGAAACTCTAACTTTTATTTTAGTTGAAAGCTTCTCCCTTTCTCCTCGCTGAGACTCATGTTAGGGGCTGATGGGCCTGATATTGATGGAGGGAGTGGTGAAAAAACACACAAAGACAGAACATGGAGGAAAATTTACATTTACGGAGCTGAGGATGTGGGGAAAGCCAGAGACTTTTTGCTTCCCTTGCTCAGTGTGTCTGATGTTGCAGAGAGCTTCTGAGGATGAAGACTGAAAAAAGGCCACTGAATTTGACGAGCAAAGGTCATCAAGATCCGTTAAGGAAATAGTTTTAGTTGAGTGGTAGAGGCAGAAACCAAACCTTGGTGAGTTGAGGCCAGAATGGGAAGCGAAGAAACGGAAGCAGAGTATAGGCTAACCCTTTTCATTCGTCCTGTGCTTAGACATGGGAGACTGAACACAGGCTTTAAAAAACAAATCTCTGCCAGTTCCAATAAAATGAGAATAAAATATTTTTTTAAAAAAAGACATAACCAATCAATCTAAAGAAAATGGGAGAGTACTGCAGACTTCAGATGTTATCAAAATGTTGGAAGCTAGAAAGCAGACAGGTTGGTTGTAAGGGATTTAGCAGACCTGAGAAACTGAAACCCACGCATAATAAGGGAAGGCCAAAAGAAGAAAGCAAATTCATCCCAGAAAAGCTTAGAAATTAGGGCAGCTAGTACCTCTGAAGAAGATGAAGCAGCTAAAACACCAGGGGATCGGTTAAAAGGATTGGTTGTGTGAACATGTTATTAAGGAATAATTTGAAAGTGGTTGTCACTGGACAGGGAGAACCAGGATCGAGCAGCAGTATGATAGAGGGGTCTTTTATAGAACAAGCAAAGGTAATTGATTGGTGATATTATCTGACTGATCAGTATCTGTGCACAATGAATTGTTAAACGTTTTCAATATTATCATGGTTTTAAGCTTTGTGGTATTATTTGCCTTTGTAAACTATACATATAAATTAATTTGATAAAAGTAATTAAAATGAAAACGAATGTTATACTTTCAGTAGAGAAAAGATTAGGCTTTGAAGGAGAAAAAAATGCATGGCATGGCATAAAAGGACACAAAGGAAAGAAATTTTTGTTGTCAAGATAGAAGAGATTTCATCATGATTATAGGCTAACGTTGGGAATCTAACAGAATGGGAAAGATTGAAAGTTTAAGAAGAGGGTGCAAAATTGTTGAAATAAGGTTGAGGAGGGGGATATGAAATATGTAATCAGAGCACGGTGGAGAAGATTGCCTTAGAAATTAATCAATTTCCTGTTCTTACAATTTCTTATTATAGGTTGGAATCAATTTTATGATAATATCATTTTAAACTTCAGTTTGATGGTAATGACTGACACCAACACAGTGACTGTTGACAATTGCAATACTAAAAGAGAAATAGAAATTATTGTGGGGCAATTGCTGGGAACAGTAAGAGTAAGGGTTATTTACACACAGTATAAAACATGTTGAAAATAGGCTTTAACTCTAAAGGGACTGGGTCAGTCACTCGTGTCTGTGAGTCCTCAATGTCCAGAGAAATAGGCTGGTGATATTTGAAGAAGTTATTAAAAAGATTCGTAAATGCATTTGTACACTTTGCCTGAAGACAGAAATAAACTATGCCTCATGCATTTATGTATACTATCTTTCCAAAGTATGTAGATCAAGCATGTCAAACTCGAGGCTCACAGACCTCATGCGGCCTGCAATGAATATTTCTGTGGCCCAGCCAATATAATGGTATGTAAGAAACGTTTTAATAAAAAATTTTAAACTTAATTTTCACAATATCCTGTTACACATAATCTACACTAATAAAAGAGAAACATGGTAATTGGCGTACGACCGCTACCCTTCCCATTGGCTAATCAGCGAGATATGCAAATTAACTGACAGCCAAGATGGCGGCCAGCAGCCAGGCAGCTTAAACTGAACATGAGGCTTGCTTGCTTCAGTGACAGCAGACTCCAACGTTCCCCGCCTGCCGCTCCAGGCCTCTGAGCCTGCAGTTTGAAACATAGTAACATATAGAAGCTAAAAAAAGACTCCAGAAACCTGCTTTCAGCGAGCCGGGATCTCAGAGCTGGAGTCAGAGCTGGAGTTATACATTGTTTCGATTACCTACTTTCAGCAGCGGAGGCCTAAGAGCTGGAGCCTCAGAGCTAAAGCTGGCCCAGAATTAAAAAAAGAAAAAGAAAAAAAGGAGCGGTTGGGAGCTTCCATCACCCGCCAGCCTAAAAACAGCCCTCAGCCCCTCACCCAGGCTGCCCAAGCACCCCAGTGGGGACCCCCACCCTGAATGCTGTGTGACCAGCTGCAAACAGCCATCATCCCCTCACCCAGGCTGGCCAGGCACCCCAGGAGGGACCCCCAACCCTGATCCAGGACACCCTTCAGGGCAAACCAGCCAGCCCCACCCATGCACCAGGCCTCTATTCTGTATAGTAAAAGGGTAACATGCCTCCCAGCACCGGGATCAGCGGAGCTGAGAGGCCTCCCAGCGCTGGGATCAGTGTGACAGGGGGCAGCGCCCAAACCCCCTGATCGCCCTGCAGCTCTGTGTGTGACAGGGGGTGGGGCCACAACCTCCCTATCCGCCCTGCTCTGTTCGTGACAGGGGAAGGCGCCCCAACCCCCTGATCAGCCCTGCTCTGTGCCTGATACGGGGGGAGCTCCCCAACCTCTGATTGCCCTGCGGCTCTGTGTGTGACAGGGTGCGGCGCCCCAACCCCCTGATCGGCCCTGCTCTGTGTGTGACGGGGTAGAGCCATAACCTCCCCATCGGCCCTGCCCTGAGTGTGAGAGTGGTGGCATCCCAACCCCCTGATCGGCCCTGCTCTGTGGGTGATAGAGGGTGGCGCCCCAATCCCCTGATCCGCCCTGCTCTGTGTGTGACAGGGGGCGGTGCCCCAACTCCCCTATCGGCCCTACTCTCTGAGTGACAGGGGGCAGCGCCCCAACCCCCTGATTGGCCCTGCTCTGTGCGTGACAGGGGGTGGCGCCGCAACCTCCCCATTGACCCTGCCTTGAGTGTGACAGGGGGCAGTGCCCCAACCCCCCAATCGGCCCAACCCTGAGCGTGACTGGGGGTGGCATCACAACCTCCCAATCTGCCCTGCTCTGTGCATGACAGGGGGCGGCGCCCCAACTCCCCAATCGACCCTGCTCTGAGCCCGACCAGGGGCTGCACCTAGGGATTGGGCCTGCCCTCTGCCACCGGGGAGCAGGCCTAAGCCATCAGGGCGTTATCTCCCGAAGGGTCCCAGACTGCGAGAGGGCACAGGCCAGGCTGAGGTACCCCCCCTTCCCCCCGAGTGCACAAATTTTTGTGCACCGGGCCTCTAGTGATTAATAATGAACTACAACGTTTGCTAATGACTGATTACTATAATCGTGTTGCATTCATTTTTCTTAGGCGTCTTACGCACACGTGCATCATTTCACTCCACTAATACTAGCAGCAAGTATTTTAGCAGCCAATTGCCACATCATTAGTCTTGTACTGACTTGTTTGGTGTGCACAACAGGAAATATTTCGCTTCTGGAGAATAAAAAAATAGGTTTCTTTGCATTATGCTTATTAATTTGTGCAGTTATTGAGTGTCTGGTAAGTTACTGTTCAAGGAAAAATATTAATTTTTATTAAAATGTTCTATTATGTTAACAATTACTCATTTATTTCAGCCCTTGGTATTCAGCATGTCTCTATTGAAATAAACCTACTTTTCTATGATAATTGAAGCTTTTGTTTTTTTGCAGCCCACATAAACTTAAATCTTGTTTAATTGGCCCGTGTTAGCCTTTGAGTTTGACATGCTTGATGTAGATGCTATTAAAATTAGTAAGTAGCAGAATTATTTAAATCATCAGTGATTTAACTGTGTCACTTCCATCCCACAATAACAGACACTAAAATAACAACTACTATTATGTGTGTAGTTGATGGTATAAGATGGGGTTGTAGATCTAAGTGTTTTTTTAATGTTTATATTTGTTGTAAACATTAATACTGTTTACAAAATTTTATTTTACTCCACTTCCAGGCAAATGAGAAGATTACATTTTCTTCTTGGGATATGGTGGTGACTCGCTTTGGCTAATAAGATATAAGCTGAAGTAACCTGTATTGGTTTCAGGTTGAATCATTTAATTGCCAGTGATCAATGACCCAGCTTTCTCTTGCCCGGCCGAGAATAGAATACTATGTGTTGCAGAGATACCATAGATTCAAAGCAGCCTAGAATGCTGGGCCAACAAATGGAAGATAATTTCCCGGGAGAGTCACTCAGACTATAGTAGACTTTGAGCAAAAATTAACTTTTGTTGTTGTTAAGCCACTAAGAGTTGGGGATTGGTTTTTATGCTGCATACCCTAGTTAATACTGACTGATAGAGACTAGATATCTAGATACAGTCTCCATAATCCCAAACCTTGAGAACCACTTGTCTACAAGGCATGGGACCTAAATCATTCTGTGGGTGAGCTGATTGAGGCATGCCATAGAAGATTTTCCCCACTTTTCTTCAGTCTGGAGTTACAGACTGAAAAAGACTACCAAATATATGGATCAGGTATTCCCGATTGACCATCTCTGTGACAATGTGGTGCATTATCTTACCAATGCAGATTCTTTCACCCAAACAATAGACCCTGAATCAGAATCTCTGGGAGAAGACTTTGGAATCTGTACTTTAAAACAAACTCCAAAGGCTGAAAACCATTCTTCTAGACCAGCGGTTCTCAACCTGTGGGTCGCGACCCCTTTGAGGGTCGAACGACCCTTTCACAGGGGTCGCCTAAGACCTTCGGAAAACACATACATAATTACATATTGTTTTTGTGATTAATCACTATGCTTTAATTATGCTCAATTTGTAACAATGAAATTGGGGGTCACCACAACATGAGGAACTGTATTAAAGGGTCGCGGCATTAGGAAGGTTGAGAACCACTGCTCTAGACCAATAATTGTCACAGTGGCTTATATATACCCTGAGAGTGTAAAGATAATCCAGTGGTTAAAATAACAGAAATTATATTAATTTATATGTTTTACTGAAAAAGTAGGAAGAAAATAATCTTTACAAATATTTAAATATGGGTTGGGACTTGTCCCTGCATTCATAACATATTCATTCAATAGTTATAGAGAGCCTACTATGTGCAAGGCACTGTTCTATATTCTGGGGCTACACGTATGAACAGCACCAAGTCAAAGAGCTTGCATTTCTAGTAGGAAATGCAGATAAAAATGAATAAAGAATAAATACAGAGTATGACATACGGTGACAAATGCTATGTACAGTGAAAAGATGATGGAGAGAGAGGGGGAGGATTGCTATTTCATATAGGGTTGTCAGGGAAGACTTTGGGGAGAAGTTTACCTTAGAACAGAAACCTGAAGGTGAGTGAGCAAGCCATGCAGATGTCTAGAGATGAAGAGTCATGGTCGGAGGAAACAGCTAGGGGGAAGCTGTGTGGTGGGAGCACATGTGCAGTGTGGTGCCCTCTTGGTCTGGAGGACAGAGCAGGAGGAGGAGGTCAGAGTACGGAGGGGCAGGCAGTTGATCATGTGGAACTTTGTGGGCTACGTAAAGACTTTGACTTATTCTGTGCATAAAATTTAAAGCCATTGGAGGGTGTGAGCCCTCTGACATTTAGAGGTGGGGCAGATGTTGAAGAGTTGGTAGAGGAGATGGGAAGATGTGGCCAGTGCAGTAACAGACGAATAAACAGAGAAAGGTGGCACAGAGGCAAAGAGAAGGGAGGGGCGATCAGCAGGTGTGTCTAAGGCATCTCCAGTAAGACGGTGACCTTGACAAATGTAATTCTGGTGCAATGGTGGGAACTGAAGCCTGACTGGGTTCCAGAAAGAATGGGAAAGAGAAATTGAACACAGGATATTTTTGAGAGCATTGTGTAAAATGCGGTCATAATTGGAGGGGGCGACGAGGGTAAGAGAAGGTTATTTAAAAAAAACCTCCTCACCTGATATGTTTATTAATATGTAGAGAGAGAAAGGGGAGAGAGAGGGAGAGAAAGAGAGAGACAGACAGAGAGAGAGCGAACGAGCGAGAAACATTGACGTGAAAGAGAAACATCGATCAGTTGCCTCCTGTACAACCCCTGACTGGGGATTGAACCTGCAACCTTCTGGTGAACTGGACAAAGCTCCAACAAAGGCACCCAGCCAAGGCAAGAGGGTTTTTGTTTTAAGACAGAGGTTCACATACATGAGTTTGATAAAGGCACATTATGGACTATTTGATCTGGTTTTAGTTTACATGATCTTTAACATGATCTTAACAAATGGACAGTGGCTTAGATGTTCTTATAGAGAAATGAATGCTGGATTGAAAATAATGAAAAAAAAAGAAAGAAAATAACTCCAAAATGCAGCACCAGTGAATAAGAAAATGACAGTCTACACTTCTAAGCACAGCAGAAGCTCCTCAGCAGCCACATTACGGGATTAAAAAGAAATGAAAAACTGTTCAGATATAACAGAAAGCGAGCCTGCCCCCTAATCAGATTATTTGAAATATAGATTTACATCTACTATCATTCATGATGAATCTTTCTCTACCATATGTGCTTAATTGTGTATGTTGCTCTTTGTGAGGTATCTTTTCCAGCTAGTATGCAATATGCCATTAAGAGCAAATGAAAAATTATAAAACTAATGAGGTGTGTTTAGTGATATTATTCCATTAAAGATTAATGGTGAAAATTATTAAATACTAGAGGCCCAGTGCACAAAAATTTGTGCACTCAGGTGGGTCTCTAAGCCCGGCCTGTGCCCTCTTGCAGTCTGGGGCTCCTCAGGGGCCCCTTCCCTTGGCTGCTGGCACCAGTTTTCCTCCGGCGCCCGTAACCCAGGCCTTCGCTCTTCGCTGGGAGAGGCCAGCGTGGCGGGCGACGGGCTTAGCTCTTCGCTCTTCGCTCGCCACGCTGGCCTTCACTTGCTGCTCCTGCCCGAGGCCAGCTGGCTTCACTCTGCTCCTTGGCGCCTACGTATGCAAATTAACCGCCATCTTTGTTGGCGGTTAACCACCATCTTTCTTGGCAGTTAATTTGCATATCGCCCTGATTAGCCAATAGGAAGCATAGCAAAGGTATGATCAATTACCTTTTTTGTCTTTTATTAGATAGAATTATTTTGTGTTCAAAATTTGGTATGTCTTTAAGGTGCAATTATTTGTACAGCAGTGTTTTATTATTTAAAAGTAAATATATTCACATATACTGGTTGCACATATTAAAATTGTTAGCAATTACTACTATAGCCTAGTCATCTATAAAACGTGATTTAACTTCTTAAGCAGAGGCAGCTATTTGGTGTATATGGACTTATTTTGGGGGGGGGAGAGGGTCCTTTCCTTGGTATTTGTAATGATGTAACAAGTATTTTGATGTAAATTTTATTTTTTTTCTAGAAAGGACTACAATAAAACCATTTTAGATAGATGGTTGGCCATTGGAAAGCAAATAACAAACAGTCTCCTAGTCAACCCCAGCATGCTTTACCTGTGGTTTCTTCCTCAGATTCACTTTTTTTTGGTTTTGGTCTTCATCCTGTAAACAAAAGAAAAGCATGCTCACCCATGCCCAAAGCGAGGAAAAGTCCACCTTTCCCATCCTCCTGCTTTTTATGAAAAAGTAGAAAGCCCCCTTCTGCAGCTAACTAGCTGTGACTTCATCTTCCTGATTCTGTTTCCTCTTCTATAAAATGTGGAAAATAAAAATGAACATTTCAGATCCTATACAAATGCTAAAACGATGTGATTGTGAGAGATTGGATATGGCCCCAATTGAAAAAGTAGGAAAAAATAATCTTTACTAATATTTAAATATGGGTTGGGATCTGTGCCTGCATTTATAACAATTCATTCAATATTTATAGAGAGCCTACTGTGTGCAAGGCACTGTTCTAGCTTTTTGGGATACAACTATGAATATCACCAAGTCAAAGAGCTTACATTTCTAGTAGGGAAAGAAGATCAAAATGACTAAGAAATAAATACATAGTATGACATATAGTGACAAATGCTATGTAGGGTGAGAAAGATAGAGATGATGAAGAGAGAGGGAAGGATTGCTATTTCATATAGGGTTGTCAGGGAAGACTTTGGGGAGAAGTTTACCTTAGAGCAGAAACCTGAAGGCGAGTGAGCAAGCCATGCAGATGTCTAGAGATGAAGAGTCATGGTCGGAGGAAACAGCTGGGGGGAAGCTGTGTGGTGGGAGCACATGTGCAGTGTGGTGCCCTCTTGGTCTGGAGGACAGTGTGGCTGCAGGAGAATAAGTGGCTGGAGGGAGAGCAGGAGGATAGAAGGTCAGAGTACAGAGGGGCAGGCAATTGATCATGTGGAACTTTGTGGGCTACTGTAAAGACTTTGGCTTATTCTGTGCATAAAATTTAAAGCCATTGGAGGGTGTGAGCCCTCTGACATTTAGAGGTGGGGCAGATGTTGAAGAGTTGGTAGAGGAGATGGGAAGATGTGGCCAGTGCAGTAACAGACAAATAAACAGAGAAAGGCACAGAGGCAAAGAGAAGGAAGGGGCGATCAGCAGCTGTGTCTAAGGCATCTCCAGTAAGACGGTGACCTTGACAAATGTAATTCTGGTGCAATGGTGGGAACTGAAGCCTGACTGGGTTCCAGAAAGAATGGGAAAAGAGAAATTGAACACAGGATATTTTTGAGAGCGTTGTGTAAAATGGGGTGATAATTGGAGGGGGCGATGAGGGTAAGAGAGGGTTTTTTTAAGTCCTCACCTGCTATGTTTATTAATATTTAGAGAAAGGAGCGAGGAGAGTTAGTGGAAAGAGAAAAAGAGAGAGAGAGAGAGAGATGAAATACAAACATTGATTAGTTGCCTCCTGTACACCCCCTGACTGGGGATTGAACCCACAACATTTTGGTGAACTGGACGATGCTCCAACCAATTAAGGCACCCAGCCAAGGCAAGAGGGTTTTTGTTTTAAGACAGAGGTTCACATACATGAGCTTGATAAAGGAACATTATGGACTATAGGATATGGTTTTAGATAACATGATCTTTAACATGATCTTCACAGATGGACAGTAGCTTAGACGTTCTTATAGAGAAATGAATGCTGGATTGAAAATAAAGACAAAATGCAGCACCAGTGAATAAGAAAATGACAGTCTACACTTCTAAGCACAGCAGAAGCTGCTCAGCAGCCACATTATGGGGGTTAAAAGAAATGAAAAACTGTTCAGATATAACAGAAAGCCAACTTGCTGCCTAATCAGATTATTTGAAATATAGATTTACATCTACTATCATTCATGATGAATCTTTCTCTACCATATGTGCTTAATTGTGTGTGCTGCTCTTTGTGAGGTATCTTTTCCAGCTGACATGCAATATGCCATTAAAATCAAATGAAAAACATCAAAACTAATCAAATGCATTTAGTGATATTATTCCATTAAAGAGTAATGGTGAAAATTAAAAAAATGTTATGTGTTCAAAATTTGGTTTGTCTTCAAGGTGCATTTATTTGTACAGCAGTGTTTTAGTATTTAAAAGTAAATATATTCACATATACTTGTAGCACATATTAAAACTGTTAGCAATTACCACTATAGCCTAGTCATCTATAAAATGTGATCTAACTTCTTTAGCTGAGACTGCTCTTTTGTATATATGGATTATTGTATTATTTTTTTTGGGGGGGGGGAGGGTCCTTTCCTTGGTATTTGTAATGATGTAACAAGTATTTTGATGTAAATTTTTTTTTCTAGAAAGGACTACAACGAAACCATTTTTCATAGATGGTTGGCCATTGGAAAGCAAATAAGAAACAGTCTCCTAGTCAACCCCAGCATGCTTTACCTGTGGTTTCCTCCTCAGATTCAATCTTTTTTGGTTTTGGCCTTCATCCTATAAACAAAAGAAAAGAATGCTCACCCATGCCCAAAGCAAGGAAAAGTCCACCTTTCCCATCCTCCTGCTTTTTATGAAAAAGTAGAAAGTCCCCTCTGCGCTAACTAGCTGTGACTTCACCTTCCTGATTCTGTTTCCTCTTCTATAAAATGTGGAAATTAAAAATAATATCCTCACAGAGTTGTTGTGAGGCTCCAGTGAAAATCCATGGGAGGGCACAAATGAACATTTAAGATCCTATACAAATGGTATAACGCTGTGATTGTGGGAGATTGCATATGGTCCCAATTCTTCTATTGAAAAAGTAGGAAAAGATAACATTTACTAATATTTAAATATGGGTTGGGACTTGTCCCTGCATTCATAACATATTCATTCAATAGTTATAGAGAGCCTACTATGTGCAAGGCACTGTTCTAGCTCCTTGGGCTATAACTGTGAACAGCGCCAAGTCAAAGAGCTTACATTTCTAGTAGGGAAAGCAGATAAAAATGAATAAGGAATAAATACATAGTATGGCATATGGTGACAAATGCTATGTAGGGTGAGAAAGATAGAGACGATGGAGAGAGGGGGAAGGATTGCTATTTCATATAGGGTTGTCAGGGAAGACTTTGGGGAGAAGTTTACCTTAGAGCAGAAGCCTGAAGGTGAGTGAGCAAGCCATGCAGATGTCTAGAGATGAAGAGTCATGGTCGGAGGAAACAGCTGGGGGAAGCTGTGTGGTGGGAGCACATGTGCAGTGTGGAGCCCTCCTGGTCTGGAGGACAGTGTGGCTGGAGGGAGAGTAAGTGGCTGGAGGGAGAGCAGGAGGAGGAGGTCAGAGTACGGAGGGGCAGGCAGTTGATCATGTGGAACTTTGTGGGCTACTGTAAAGACTTTGACTTATTCTGTGCATAAAATTTAAAGCCATTGGAGGGTGTGAGCCCTCTGACATTTAGAGGTGGGGCAGATGTTGAAGAGTTAGTAGAGGAGATGGGAAGATGTGGCCAGTGCAGTAACAGACGAATAAACAGAGAAAGGTGGCACAGAGGCAAAGAGAAGGGAGGGGCGATCAGCAGGTGTGTCTACTGCATCTCCAGTAAGACGGTGACCTTGACAAATGTAATTCTGGTGCAATGGTGGGAACTGAAGCCTGACTGGGTTCCAGAAAGAATGGGAAAAGAGAAATTGAACACAGGATATTTTTGAGAGCGTTGTGTAAAATGGGGTCATAATTGGAGGGGGCAATGAGGGTCAGAGAAGGTTATTTAAAAAAAAACTCCTCACCTGATATGTTTATTAATATTTCGAGAGAGAAAGGGGAGAGAGAGGGAGAGAAAGAGAGAAGGGCGAGAGACAGAGAGCGAGAGAGAAAGAGAGAGAGAAACATTGATGTGAAAGAGAAACATCGATCAGTTGCCTCCTATATACCCTCTAACTGGGGATTGAACCTGCTACCTTTTGGTGAACTGGACGATGCTCCAACCAACTAAGGCACCCAGCCAAGGCAAGAGGGTTTTTGTTTTAAGACAGAGGTTCACATACATGAGCTTGATAAAAGGAACATAATGGACCATATGATCTAGTTTTTCTTAACATGATCTTTAACATGATCTTCACAAATGGACAGTAGTTTAGACGTTCTTACAGTGAAATGAACGCTGGATTGAAAATAACGCCAAAATGCAGCACCAGTGAATAAGAAAACAGTCTACACTTCTAAGCACAGTAGAAGCTGCTCAGCAGCCACATTACGGCGTTAAAAGAAATGAAAAACTGTTCAGATATAACAGAAAGCCAGCCTGCCCCCTAATCAGACTATTTCCAATATAGATTTACATCTATCATTCATGATGAATCTCTACCATATGTGCTTAATTGTGTATGCTGCTCTTTGTGAGGTATCTTTTCCAGCTGATATGCAATATGCCATTAAAATCAAATGAAAAACATCAAAACTAATGAAATGTTTTTAGTGACCTTATTTCATTAAAGATTAATGGTGAAAATTATTAAAATGTTATTTATGTGTTCAAAATTTGGTTTGTCTTTAAGGTGTATTTATTTGCACAGCAGTGTTTTATTATTTAAAAGTAAATATATTCACACTAGTGGCTCAGTGCACGAAATTCATGCACATTAAAAGGGAATTAATTAGAGGCATTATTTAAATATTGCTATTTGCTCTTTCTGTATAACAGAAGTGTCAGAGATGAAAGAAAATTAGTAAAATGTATGTGAAAATCTTCCCCGTCAGAGTCTTGGATGCGCCACGTCACCTAGAGTCAAGTCCCTGCCCACCACCTGCACATGCTTCGAAAACGCAGGAGACCCAGACCCGGCAGGCCCAACCCACTTGGGTGAGACCTAGACTGGCTGGCCCCACCCCCTCAAGCCCCTCTGGGCGGGGGGCACAGCCTCAGGTTCCCCGGCCTGACACCAGTTGGGGGGGTGCAGTCTCAGGTCCCCCATCAAGCCCTGTTAGGCAGGGGGCACAGTATCAGGTCCCCTGGCCTGGTGCCGGGGCAGGGGGTGCGGCCTGAGGTCCTCCATCAAGCCCTGCTGGGCAAGGGGCATAGCCTGAGGTCCCCCAGCCCAGTGCAGGTGAGGGGGGTGCAGCCTGAGGTCTCCCAGCCTGAGGTCTCGCAGCCCAGAGCCGGGTCAGGGGGCGTGGCCTTAGGTGTCCTGGCCCAGCACCAGGGCAGGGACGTGGCCTGAGGTCCCCTTTCAAGTCCTGCTGGGCGAGGGGTGCAGTCTGAGGTCTCTGTCAAGCCCCGCGGGGTGGGGGACATGGCCTGAGGTCCCTCGCCCCATCCAGGCACCATGTAGCCTCAGGTCCCTGCTGTTCGGTCATGACGTTATGGTGTCCTGGCTAATTTGCATATTCCTCTATTATATAGATAGATATACTGGTAGCACATATCCAAAATTTTTAGCAATTACTACCATAGCCTAGTCATCTATAAAATGTGATCTAACTTCTTTAGCTGAGACTGCTCTTTTGTATATATGGACTTATTTTTTTTGGGGGGGGGGGTCCTTTCCTTGGTATTTGTAATGATGTAACAAGTATTTTGATGTAAATTTTTTTTTCTAGAAAGGACTACAACGAAACCATTTTTCATAGATGGTTGGCCATTGGAAAGCAAATAAGAAACAGTCTCCTAGTCAACCCCAGCATGCTTTACCTGTGGTTTCTTCCTCTGATTCACTCTTTTTGGGTTTTGGGCTTCATCCTATAAACAAAAGAGAAGCATGCTCACCCATGCCCAAAGCGAGGAAAAGTCCACCTTTCCCATCCTCCTGCTTTTTTATGAAAAAGTAGAACGTCCCCTCTGCGCTAACTAGCTGTGACTTCACCTTTCTGATTCTGTTTCCTCTTCTATAAAATGTGGAAATTAAAAATAATATCCTCACAGAGTTGTTGTGAGGCTCCAATGAAAATCCATGGGAGGGCACAAATGAACATTTAAGATCCTATACAAATGCTATAACGATGTGATTGTGGGAGATTGCATATGGCCCCAATTCTTCTATCCTCCCTTCATCTCTGTCCTAACCTGTGCCTCTCACTGGTGCAGGGTGTATTTTACTACCTCTAGACCCTGGGCCTGGCCTTGTGACTTGTTTTGGTCAATAGGATGTCAGAAGATGTGACGGAAGAGATGTTTGTGCAACTGGTTTTATCCTTTTGCTTTTCTGTCATATATTCTGAGAAGAACATGGCCAGGCTACTAAAGAAGAACCCCGTATCTGTAGATTCACTTCCTGCAGTTACAGTTATCTAAGGTCAACTGAGATTCCAAAATATTAAATAGAAAATTCCAGAATTACACAATTTATAAGTTTTAAATCGCCTGCTGAAATCTCATGCTCTGTCCCACCAGGGATATGGATTACCCTTTGTCCAGCATATACACACTACATATGCTACCCACCCATTAGTCATTGGGTTATCAGATCAACTGTTAGTGGTACTGCAGTGCTTAAGTAACTTAATAATGTCAATATTGCTCAAGTAATTTAACAATGGCCAAAGCCATTCACATGACTTTGATTACAATAATTGTTAAAAATGTTCTATTTTATTATTATTTATTGTTGTTAATCTCTTACTATGCCTAATTTATAAATTAAACTAAACTCTATCATAGGTATGTATATATAGGAAAGAAATATAGTATATATAGGGTTCAGTATTATATGCAGATTCAGACATTCATTGAGGTTCTTAGAACATATTCCCCATGAACAAGGTGGGGACCACTGTATATATAGATGTATATATGAAATCATGCCTGTAAAATTCAAAATACTTAGTACAGTACAATACAAATAAGGATAAAAGTAATAGATAAATATTTTAACTATATTAATGTACTTACTGAAAAAGGAAAAAATTATACCTGTATATAGATCTGTTGTAAAAATTAATAATATTATAGTTTAACAATTAAATACACAAATAAAAAAGAATTAAATACACAAATAAAAAAGAATAATACACTTTATTTTAAAGATATTATTTATTTTAAAGATATTCTTCTCCCAGCTTTGGATTTAGTTTGTTCTTCTTTTTCTAGTTTTTTAAGGTGTAAAGATAGATTGTTTTGAGGTCTCTGTTTTGTTTTTATTATAGGCATTCACTGCTATGAGTTTCTCTCTGAGCACACGTGCTTTTGCCACATCCCATATGTATTGGTATGTTGTATTTTTGTTTTCATTCATCTCCAGGTTTTTCTATTTTCCCTTGTGATTCCTTTGGCCATTTGTTTAAGAGTATGTTGTTTAATTTCCACACATCTGTGAACCTTCCAGTTTTCCTGTTACTGATTTTTAGCTTTATTCCATGTCTTTAGAGAAACTAGTACTTCATATGATTTCAACATTTTTAAATTTATTGAGACATGTTTTGTGGCCTAACATATAGTGCACCCTGGGGAATATTTCATGTGAACTTGAGAAAAGTGTATATTCTGCTCTTGTTGGATGGAGTGCTCTATACATATCTGGTTGTTAGATCAGTTTGGCTGTGGTGCTCTTAAAGTCCTTTATTTTCTTTTTGATCTTGTGTCTAGGTTTTCTATCCTGTATGGAACGTGAGGTATTGAAGTCTCCAACTATTACTATAGAATTGTCTTGGCCTCCCTTCAGTTGTGTCAATGTTTGAATCATATATTTGGGGCTCTATTGTTTAGTGTGTATATTTTTATAATTATTATAAACTGCCTCTTTTTCATATCTAAGTCCTTTTTTGTCTCTTGTACCAAGAGACAATTAAAGTCAATTTTGTCTTGCATTAGTGTGGACTCTCCACCTCTTTCTTGGTTAGTATTTGCATGGAATATCATTTTCCAATCTTTTACTTTCAAGCTATTTGTCATTGGATCTAAAGTGGGTCTTCTGTAGACAGCATATGGTTTCATCATAGTTTTAAAAAAATAAATTCTGCCAATCTCTGTCTATTTGTTGGAGAATTTAATGTATTTACATGTAAATTAATTGCTAAGGAAGGTCTCACTTCTGCCTTTTGCTATTCTTTTTCTCTATGCCCTGTACCTTTTTGTTCTTTATTTCCTCCATTATTGACTTTTTTGTGTGTTTAGTTGATTCTTTTCTCATTTCCTTTTTTTTTTTTTTGGAACAGTATATATTTAAAGATATTTTCTTTGTGGTTACCATGGGGATTATACGTTAAACCTTAATTTATAGCAATTTTGTTTGCATTAATACCAATCTAGCTTCACGAGCATCTAAAAACTCTGCTCCTGTATAGCTCATACCCTCTATATGGTTCCATAGTATAATAATAATACTCTGTTATTATTGTCACACATTACATCTTTATACATTGTGTCATTGTTAACATAGATTTATGATTATATTTATACATTTGCCTTTTAAATCATTTAGGAAATAAAAAGAGTAGATATGAACTAAAAGTATAATAACATTGGTGTTTGTATTCGCCTACATAAATACAAAAGTATTTACCTTTACAGGGGCTCTTTGTTTCTTCACGTGGCTTCAAGTTACTGTACAGTATCCTTTTGTTCAGCCGGAAGCACTCCCTTTCTTGTGGTGCATTTCTTGTAGAACAGGTCTACCAGCAACTAACTCCATCAGCTTTTGTTCATCTGAGAATGTCTTCATTTCTCCATTTTTTGTTTTTTAAATATTTTATATGGTAAAAATATACCAAAAACATTTTTTGTTCAAAGAGGAAAAAATATATTGCTGTGACTACATTTCTAAGGATGATTTAAGTTGTGTCTGGCTCCTCATCTGTGTACTGTAGTGTAGGTTGACTTCAATCATGACTTTTCCAGCTTCAGCCATGTATCAAAGCTAAAATCATGCTTTAAAGACACATGAAGAAACAGAGCAAGTGGAAACCAACCTTGATCATGGCTTATGTCCTCGATTCTTTATTTCTGTTGGATCAAACACTCCCATGTTACAACTTGGCACCATAATGAACTGATAGATATTCCAAGTAGCAACAGGCAAGTTGAGAAGGAAGATGAACCAGTGCAATGAAATGAGCATTAATTCAGTGACAGTGGTATGACCAATCTGGAAATTCTGTAATTACCTCCTTGCTTAATGTCAAGCAACATGATCTAGTATTAATGTAATCACATTCTAAATCAGACAATGTAATTATGGAGTATACTGAGAGGAAGATGAATGAGCAGCAGTCGAGGACAGAGAAGACAAACACCAGTGCCTCCATCCTCATCCTTCTCTACTGCTGATCTTTCCATCAAGCCGACTCTGGTGCCCCTTAATTTCTCCATTTTTAAAAGAAAGCTTTGTTGAATATAGAATTCTTGATTGACAGTTCTTTTCTTTCAGGACATTAAAAATGTCATCCCACTATCTTCTGTCCTTTTTGGTTTCTGATGAGAGAGATGCGAATCTTATTGAGGATTCGTTGTCCAAGATGAGTTGCTTTCTTCTTGCTATTTTCAAGATTTTCTGTTTTGTTCTTTAATAGTATCATTATAATGTGCCTTGGTGTGGATTTCTTTGTGCTATCTTCTGTAGGGAAGTAAGCTCCCTGAAACTGTAGATTCCTATCTTTCTCAAATTTGGGAGGTTTTGGTTATTATTTCTTCTGATATCCTCTGTAAGTGTTTCTCTTTTCTCTCTGAGATTCTCATTATGAATATATTGATATGCTTGATGGTGTCCTATAGGTCTCTTGGGCCCTTGTAATTTTTTTCTTTTTACTCCTGAGATTGGATAATTTAATTGCCTGATCCTAAAGTTCACTTGCTCTTCTGCCTGCTTATCTGTTGTTAAAGCCTTCTAGTGAGTTTTTTCATTTTCATCATTACACTTTCCAGCTTCAGAATTTGTCTGAATCCTTTTTATAATTTTTATCTCTATTGAAATGCTCTATTTGTTCATATGTCCTCCTCCCAGTTTTCTCTAGCCCTTTGAAGGTATTAGAGACAGTTGATGCAAAGTCTTTGCCTGGTAAGTCCAAAGTCTGTTCTTCGTCAGGGACCATATCTGTTAATTTCTCCTGTGAATAGGCTGTGTTTTCTTGTTTCATTGAATGCTTCATAATATTTTGTTGAAGACTGGACATTTTTAATATTATAATGTAGTTACTCTTGAAATCAGATTCTTCTCAGGGTTTGCTTTTCTTGCTTATTGCAGACTATAGCTGTTTGTTTAGTGACTTTTCTTAAGTTTTTGTGAACTTTGTTTTTTGTGTGTTGTCTTTGAAGTCTCTGTTCCTTTATCTTGTATTCAGTTAGTGTTTAGACAAAGATTTCCTTGATCATAAGAAGCCAGAGAGAAAGAGAGTGAGTGAGAAATAGAGAAAGGGAGAGAGAAGAGAATAAAAGAGAAAGGAAGAAAGGAAAAAAGGAAGGAAGGAAGGTCATGTGTGTTGCTTTCTAAAGTCCTGAATATATACGGGTGCTGTTGAAAGTCTTAATTTCCTATGGATACTCTTCCCCTACCTTTTCCTCCCAAGCTTTGGCATCCTATTGTGTGTCTCAACTGTGGTATTTTGTCCCAGATGGCTGTGGGTTGTTTTCTTGCCATACAATGCTTTTGAGGAATGCCTGCTGCCTTTCCTCCTCTGAATGAGGTCTGACTTAGGTAAAATAAAGACAAATACATTGTGTTAGGTTTTCAAGCAGCCCCAAGGCAGGTTAGAACAGACAAAAAATTATTTTAAAATAAAGTCTGCTCTGCTCCTTCTAGAGCTGGGGACTAGAGTTCCACACTGGGAATGCAGATTGCCATCTTTGAGACAGCCACTGAGCTGGGGACACGGTGGGGCAAGGGCAAGTAGAAATGCCACAAAGCTTTCCTACCATTTTAAAGTTTCCTTTCCTGTCATTCAGAGTTCACTTAGGTGCCATTGACCTTTGACTGATAGCCAGAGTTCTAAGTTAGTTCTGACAGTCGGCTTGATTTTTTCTGTCTTTTTATGGAAGGACAAGTGTTCGCATTTGCCTACCCTGCCATTTTGGTTGACCTCCTTCTCGGCACTGAATGTAGCCTCCTGGGCATATTCTATTCCCAGCATCTTGTTACTCAGCTGAACATTACTCTAGTCCTTCCTTTCTGAAGTGCTACCCATTTATATCAAGCTTTATGATCAACTTTAAGAGTAAAAGAGACATTTAAGATTTCAGGGTGGGATTATACCACAGCACAGTGCCACCCCAGTAGACAACTATGTTGAACGGAGCACTTGGCTTCCCTGTTCTTTAAGATCCCTTGGTTATTCCTACAGCAGTCTCTCCCTCTGTGCTCTGGAGTTTGTCACCGTTCTCTCCTGTGTCTCTTTACCTCTTTGCCTGAGTAGGTTCAGTAACTTCTTATTTCACTATTCAGGACAATGCAAGTCTATCCCACTCCCAGCCACCTCTGCCATTAACATATCCATGGCCAAATCAGTTCATCAGAATGCTTTGATATAAAAAGGGAGAGGAGATCTTTATTACCTAGAAGGAAATCTGCTCCCAGCTTTCAAAATAACAAAGATTTCTTGCAGCTGTATATATTTTGTTTTATTTGACAATTTAGATACATTTTAAAACTTCTTTGAACACATTTATATTGTCCCTATGGTAACCTCCATTTAAAAGTAGTTACTTCCCAGATTCCATTTTCTTTTCTTTTCTTTTTTAATATATTTTATTGATTTTTCACAGAGAGGAAGGGAGAGAGATAGAAAGTCAGAAACATTGATGAGAGAGAAACATCGATCAGCTGCCTCCTGCACATCTCCCACTGGGGATGTGCCCGCAACCCAGGTACATGCCCTTGACCGGAATCGAACCTGGGACCTTTCAGTCCACAGGCCGACGCTCTATCCACTGAGCCAAACCGGTTTCGGCCCATTTTCTTTTATAAACTAACTAGAGGCCTGGTGCATGAAATTTGTGCATGGGGGGCGGGGGTGTCCCTCAGCCCAGCCTGCACCCTCTCCAATCTGGGATCCCTCTCACAATCCAGGACTGCTGGCTCCTAATTGCTCACCTGCCTGCCTGCCTGATTGCCCCTAACAACTCCCCTGCCAGCCTGATCGGTGCCTAACTGCTCCTCTGCTGGCCCGATTGCCCCTAACTGCCCTCCCCTGCTGGCTTGGTCACCCCTGTCCTCCCCTGCAGACCTGGTCACCCCTAACTGCCCTCCCTTGCCAGCCTGGTTGCCCCTAACTGCCCTCCCCTACAGGGCTGGCCCCCCCAACTGCCCTCCCCTGCAGGCCTGGTTCCCCCCAACTGCCCTCCCCTGCAGGGCTGGTCTCCCCCAACTGCCCTCCTCTGCTGGCCATCTTGTGTGTTGGAGTGATGGTCAATTTGCATATTACTCTTTTATTAGATAGGATATTTTAAGAAGTTCTGAAAATTTCACAAATATGATAGTAACTCCTCTCAGAATGCTGTTTGTTAAATGAATAAAGACAACTTTATTGTTGGATTATTGTTTAGTGAAAAAAAAAAAAGAGGCTTTTTTTCTTTTTGTAAGTGAAAACTACTATTTTTAGTTTTTTGAAAAATAAAATTCTGTTTTGATCCAGGAACTGAAAATATAGCTGAAATGTCTTTTTCATTCCTTCAAAAAACAAATTTTTCTTATTATAAATCAACACACTTTTTGGTATTTAAAAAAGAAAAGTGACGGATGAGTAAGACAGAATTTCTGAATTCTCAAAATTCATAAATGTATAAAACAGAAAATAAAAGTCACCAGTAATCCCATCACTCAGAGATACCAACTGTTATCTGTTTGATATATACTCTCCTAGAACTTTTAAATTGACATTTATTTAAGCAGCTACATTTGTGTGTGAGTGTGTATACACACAGATACATGTACATATGTGTGTGTATATATTTTATTTAACAAGCAGATTTTAGTAAGGTCTTTTTTTAGTAAATATAGAATGCATTGTTTTAATGGGTACATGGTAGTTCATTTATGGATGTGCAATCATTTGATCAGTCTCTTATAAATGAGTATTTAGTTTATTTTCATTTGTTTTCTGCTATAAATGTTGCATATATATATATATTTGCATATATATTTTAGAAGTTATAGGAAATTTAAAATATGTAATTCTGATTTCTTAGGTAGTTTTCTTTAAATATTTGCTTCTATAAATTGTGCCAAGACAAAGACAGTTTTTGGAATCATATTTTAAAATGCTATGATCACAAAAGTAGGCAATCTTCAATAAATATCTAAAATGTCTTAAGATGACCTTCCAACCTTGCTACAATCTGTCATTTCAGCTTTAACTCCCCGAATTGCCTACAAAGTCTCCACTCTGATCAAATGGGTTTATTCATCTGGTGATAGAAAAGAGCCTGTACTTTTGCTATTTTTCTGCCATAGCACTTGCTGCTTCTCCAGGCTGGGAAGGCTGGAGATCACTTTCTCTTTCTCCCCACTGATCAAATCGAATTCAGAAATACTGGTAAGTCTAGCTCAAATCTTAGTCCATAAACTCTTCCTGACCTCCTAGCAGGAAGGAATTTTTCCTTCCATTGAAGTCCCTTGGCACATGGTATTTGCACCATTTTGAGGGGCAATAAAAATACACTGTCTTGTAACAGTTCCTTGTCTTGTTTTTTTTAATTTTCAAATGTTATTTAAATCTTGTTTCTTACTTTCCCACTGGCATATTTCTATCATCTTGCTACAACTGTACCAAAAGATGACTGAAGGAAGAGATCAGCCTTGTCATTTGTTCAGCACTGTACTTTGCACATAGAAGGAGCTTGGTAAATATTTATTTATTTAAATATGTTTTTATTGATTTTTTTTAGAGAGAGAAAAAGGGAGGGAGAGAAAGAAACATTGATGTGAGAGAGTAACATCAATCTGTTGTCTCCTACAGGAGCCGGACCAGGGATGGAACCCAAAACCTGAGTATGTGTCCCGACAGGGAATCGAACCTGTGACCTTTCCATGCACGGGACGACGCTCAACCAACTGAGCCACACAATCAGGAAAATATTTATTTATTTAATATGATTACTATGTATTACAGATCTATATTACTAAAATTCTCATTCAGTTTAATTTCTATACACAGATAAAAGCATACAAAACAGCAATTTCTTAAAGCCCTTTCAACAAGATAGTAACAAAAATCTCTGTTACTGACTATATCCTGCCATTGTTGTTAACTGAGCTGTGTAATCTTTGAATCAAAATGATGTCTCAAGATTTTTATATATTTTTACAATATTTAAAATGTTTTCTTAAAATAGTTTGCATAAACATCGAATCACTTACCTTACAAAAACTTAAGTAGAAGCACAAAAGTAACAGGAGAGCATGGGCAAGCTTCATGGTGGAGACATTCAGGGTCTGCGTCTCTACTGTGGATGCTTCTCTGCCCCAGATAGTTTTTTCAAATTTAATTTTTAACCTCTGAAAAAATATTTAAAAAGATCAAGCCTTCTAAAGGGCTTTGTACTTTTGAACTCAAAGAGAATTTGGCTACAGTTCAAATAGTTTACCGTAACTGAAACAAAAAAAAAAGCCTTTCAGCAAATAGAAGAGGGAGGCGACCAATAGGGACTGCATTTCCTCCAGAGGAAACTGATTTCCTACCTCATTATTGAACAATACCTCTATTCTGTTTCCTAGGGAGGACAGAAACTACACTGCAAGACAACTTTTTGTGCTTGTGGTAAAATAAAATTATAACATGCCCCCTCTGGGTTGAAGACCAGGCGACGGCAAGAAGTAAAAGTGCATCAGATTAAAGGCTACTCGGAATACGTTAAATCCTCCACCAAACACTTCCTTTAGCACGCATCAAGTCCTATTTTCTGAGCACAACAATAAATACTTTTTAAAATAAGTATTCTTGCCCTGGCACCAACGACAATGCAGGACTCATGTGTGTTTGTAAAATAAATTTGTGACCTCATTTCTGCTGTCACCGTTTGGCTTCTCCTGAAGCAGATGTGAGACAGAGCTGTAGGGGTCGGGTGGGGATTAGGGGTGGGGGGGCGGTTGGGAGGGGTAGGGGGGCGGGAGGAGGAAAGGGAGAGGCCTGCGGGTGCAAGATACCTGTTAGGAACGATCCAGTGAAAGGAATGGGAGAAGGAGCAGGAATGAGCAGAGAGAGAAGTCGGACTGCAAGGCAGGTTTGTCAAAGCCTTGGCCCGCTTATGGGAGCTCTGGAGTGAGTGTGCCTGTCACAGGGTCCCTGGGTCACAGTGTCCCTGGGTCAGGCAGACATGCCTGGACCATTAAACCCTGTCTTGTTCAGTCACTCGGTGTAGGTTGTCCAGGAAAGACATGCCTTCGGGTGAGGCAGTTTTCTGTAGCAGAGACAGACCCTGAAGGAACTGACAGATTCTGTTAGAACAAAGTGTCAGCAAAACCTTCCTTGAAGAAGGGATCTGGGAAAATCCCTTCTTTGGTGTGAGAGATGTTTCCTTGTCTTTTAGAGCTCACCATTTACACCTTTTAGATCTACTTGCCATAAATGCTCCGAGTGGCTCCTTCAAAATTTCAGTGGGTCTCTCTTCTGGAAGGAAAAGTTAGAGGAGGGAGGTGTCCCTGTCATTGATCTTGGGGCTGCAGCTGCTACTCATCTGGTCCATTCTAGATTCCCTTCACCCCGACCTCCTCCCTCCCGGCCTCAGTAGCTTACCTGATGGAATAACCTCTCCCAGAAGTGGTCAGTGGTCTGAGCCCCTGGTTATCAGGCCTTTCTAGTTGCCCTTGACTGCCACAAGAGGCACCCAAGTCGTTCATATGGCCCCATACATATTACATAACTGCTGTCCTTCCTCTGAATGACCGGGGCCAGTAAACCCTGTCAAGATGATGACGCCTCTTGACAGAAGATGGCGGCGATATAGGCAGACACGTCCCAGGTCGTGTCCTGGAGCAAATGGAGTGAGCAGCTGAAACTAATAACACCCACCACGAATTGGCGAAATGCTCAGCTGGTGAGACGGTTTGCAGCCGGGAAGGGCAGAACTCCCCTGGAAAGGTAAAAAAACCAGGGATTTGGGCAGGAAAGTTTGCCAGACCTCTGAGCCCAGAGGGTCGGAGGGAGTCCGCGTGGCAGACAGCCGCGTCCCTTGGGACAGGCACAGCCCCTGACTGGGAAAGGAGATCCGTGGGATTCCTGGCGCTGCCGGGGGATTTGAGAGCTGGGTTCTGTGATCACGGAGGACTGAGCCTAAAGGGGGCAGCTTGAAGAGCTGACCAGACCATGCAGTGCCGGTAAGAGAAGAGCTTACAGAAACCAAGCCTTCCCCGTTTCCACGGCCGGCGTTTGTTTGTTTGTTTTCACTGAATCCTGTTCATAAGACATTTCAGATACAGACACTCACCTGTGCTAAAGAGAGGGAGAGGGTGCAGAGGAGTGGAATCTGGGGAGAGACTGAGGAGAGAAGGGGGGCCGGGAGAGGTGGCAGCGAATTGAGCGCTGAGACACCCCTGAGCCCAGGACTGGGGCAGCTATCCTCTCCAGAGAGTGAGACTCCTCCCCCCAGCCCCCAGGCAAGGAGCACAGCCACACCCAGATTCCACCCTGAATGAGATAAAGGATTAAAATAATCTGATCAGTCCCTGGGAGTTAACAGGGTCTGGCCTATAGAGGGATTTTCAATCCCAGCAACAACACAGAGCGGGTAACTATTAAGGAACCAGCTCTGGATAGTTGACCTCTCCAAATCAGTTTTAAATGCGATAGAGAGGCCAACCCCAGAACACTGCCACCCAGAGGCTGAGCCACAAACTGACTCTTTGCTAAACACAAAATAAGGCAGTCTGGGAAACAAATACGACCTGCTTTAAAATAAGGACTGTGATTTACAACACAGAGGAACAGTGTATCGCAGGGAAACTCAACACTCTCCTGAATACCTGGCAGGACTAAAGGCGAGCCAGACTGAAGAATAGAAGAACCGAAGGACCTTCACTACTGCAAAATTTTTTTTCTTTTTTCACCTTTTAACTAAGAAACCAATTTTTTTCTTTTCTTTTTTTTTTCTTCTTTTTTTTGTTCTTTTTCCATCACCTGATTTTACCCTTTTAATTACTACCTTCTTATTTTTAACCAGTATTATTACTGCTACCATTTTACCATTTTTTAAAGTGCCATTTTATTTTTTCTTTATTTTATTTTGGGATTAGTGTCCTCCATTCTATTTGCATCATTATATTATTAGTTGTTTCTAGTTTGCATCCATCTCCAGGGAGCTGTTGCTGGAATTTGTTGGGATTAATGGCTGTTCTATAGGAGTATTCTCCTCATATAAAAAGTCTCTTCCCCTCTTCCACTTCATTCTCTCTTTTCGCTCTTTTTTCTTTCTTTTCTTTTCTCGCTTTTATTTTCCCCCCTCCTTTTTCCCAATTTCATTTTTGCACTCATTTTTTTGGTCCCTACTTTTCTTTTCTTTTTTCCCTTTTATCTTTTTCTCTTCCTTCTTCCTTATCCCCTAATTCTCTTAATTCGGGTGGTCACCTTTATTTGGGGTTATTAATATCGTGAATATATTTGTGTTTAGTGCCTGGTACGTGGTGCCTTGTTGTGTTGTATTTTGTGCCTTTAAATCAATGCAGCAGATCCAAGCAACAGCAGCCTCCTGAGCACCACACCCTCTGCTGAGGAACAGCAGCTGTATGTGAAGCCTCCCCCCACCAGCCAGAAGAGCCACCACAGCTGTGAATAGCACCCACCAGAGGAGCTGCTGCCAACTGAGGAGCAGCTGCTACTGCAACCGCCCGAAGAGCAACCACAGACCAAGGAGTCACTGCCACCCAGGGAGCAGCCACTGAACGACTCAACGTCTAGATATGTCAGTAAGATCAAACATGGGTAGACAAAGAAACCCCCAAAGGCAAGAGAAGGAGGACTCTCCAGAAAAGCAGCTAAGTAATACAGAGGCATGCAACATGACAGAAAAAGAATTCAGAATAAGGGTCCTAGAGTGCATAAACTGGATGGAGGAAAAAATCAACAACTTCTACAAGAAGCAAGAAGAAACAGATGAAAAAGTCAACTACCTATGCAAGAAGCAGGAAGAAACAGATGAAAAAATCAATAACAGATGGAAGAAGCTAGAAGAAACAGATGAAAAAATCAACAACTTAAGTAAGACCCAAGAAGAAATGAAGAGTGATATAGCTGCAATGAAAAACACCATTGAAAGTATCAACAGTATACTAGGAGAAGCGGAGGACCGAATTAGTGAATTAGAAGACAAGGAAGCAAAACACACCCAAAATGTACTGCAATTGGAGAAAAAAATTAAAAGACAGGAGGAGAGCCTAAGGGAGCTTTGGGACAACATGAAACGAAACAACATACGAATAATAGGGGTGCCAGAACAACAGAAAGATGAACAAGGATTAGAAAACCTATTCGAAGAAATAATATCAGAAAACTTCCCTGAGGTGGGGAAGAAAAAAGTCACACAAGCCCAGAGAGTCCCAAACAAGGTGAACCCGAAAAGACCCACACCAAGACACATCCTAATTACTATGGCAAATGTTCAGGACAAAGAGAGAATCTTACAGGCTGCAAGAGAGAGACGGAAAGTTACATACAAGGGATCTCCCATTAGATTATCAAATGATTTCTCAACAGAAACACATCAGGCCAGAAAAGAATGGACGGAAATTTACAAAGTAATGCAAAGCAAAGGACTGAATCCAAGAATACTCTATCCAGCAAGGCTATCATTCAAACTTGAAGGGGAAATAAGAAGCTTCACAGACAAAAAAAGGCTAAGGGAGTTTATCACCACCAAGCCAGCAATGCAAGGAATGCTAAAGGGACTGGTATAAAAAGAAGAAATCAAAAGCTCAGAAAGAAAACAGCCACACAAAAAAAGAAATGGCTACAAACAAGTACCTTTTAATAATAACTTTAAACGTAAATGGACTAAATGCTCCAACCAAAAGACATCAAGTGGCTGAATGGATAAAAAAACATGACCCATACATCTGCTGTCTATAAGAAACCCACCTCATTAGAAGGGACTCACACAGACTGAAAGTGAAAGGATGGAAAAATATCTTTCAGGCAAATAGAAAGGAAAAGAAAGCTGGGGTAGCAATACTTATATCGGACAAAATAGACCTCAAAATGAAGGCCATAACAAGAGATAAGGAAGGCCACTTCATAATACTAAAGGGATCAATACAACAAGAAGATATAACCCTGGTAAACATATATGCACCCAATGCAGGAGCACCCAAATTCATAAAAAAACTCCTAGAAGATATCAAAGGAGAGATCGACAACAATACAATCATAGTAGGGGACTTTAATACACCACTGACAGCACTGGATAAGTCCTCTAGACAAACAATCAGCAAAGATACAGCAATCCTAAATGACTCACTAGATCAGATGGACTTAATAGACATCTTCAGAACACTTCACCCCAAAGCCAGGGAATATACATTCTACTCAAGTGCTCATAAGACATATTCAAAAATAGACCATATATTGGGTCACAAGCAAAGTATCCCCAAATTCAAGAAGATTGAAATCATAAAAAGCATCTTCGCAGACCACAATGGCATAATATTAGAAATAAACTACAATAAAAACAACCCAAAATACTCAAACACCCGGAAGCTGAATAGCATGCTAGGCTATTATATTGATTGGGTTACCAATGAGATCAAAGAAGAAATTAAAAACATCCTGGAAACTAATGACAATGAAAACACAACAATACAAAACCTATGGGACACAATGAAAGCAGTCCTGAGAGGAAGTTTATAGCTCTACAGGCCTATCTCAAAAAACAAGAAAAAATGGTAGTAAATCATCTAACTCTACAACTCAAAGAATTAGAAAGAGAGCAACAAGAAAACCCCAGAGTGAGCAGAAGGAAGGAGATAATAAAGATTAGAGCAGAAATAAATGACATAGAGACCAAAAAAACAATACAGAAAATCAATGAAACCAAGAGCTGGTTCTTTGAAAGGATAAACAAGATTGACAAACCTCTAGCCAGACTCACCAAGAAGCAAAGAGAGAGGACCCAAATAAACAAAATCAGAAACGATAGAGGCGAAATAACAACAGACCCCACAGAAATACAAATGATTGTTTAAAAATACTATGGACAGCTCTACTCCAACAAACTAGACAACCTGGAGGAAATGGACAAATTCCTAGAAAAATACAACATTCCAAAACTCAATCAGGAAGAATCTAAAAATCTCAACAGGCCAATAACTATGGAAAAAATTGAAGCAGTCATCAAAAAGCTCCCATCAAACAAAAGCCCAGGACCAGACGGCTTCACAGGGGAGTTTTACCAAACATTTAAGGAAGAACTAAAACCTATCCTCCTCAGACTACTACAAAAAATTCAAGAGGAAGGATCACTTCCAAGCTCATTCTATGAAGCCAGCATCACCCTAATACCAAAACCAGGTAAAGACAACACAATGAAAGAGAATTACAGGCCAATATCCCTCATGAACATAGATGCCAAAATCCTCAACAAAATCTTAGCAAATCGGATCCAGCAGTACATCAGAAAGATCATACACCATGACCAAGTAGGATTTATCCCAGGAATGCAAGGATGGTACAATATCCGCAAATCAATAAATGTGATACATCACATAAACAAATTGAAAGAAAAAAAAACACATGGTCATATCAATTGATGCAGAAAAAGCATTTGACAAAATTCAACACCCATTTTTGATAAAAACTCTCAGTAAGGCAGGAGTAGAAGGATCATACCTCAACATAATAAAAGCCATATATGACAGGCCCACAGCCAACATCATACTCAATGGACAAAAACTAACACCATTTCCCCTAAGAACAGGAACAAGACAGGGATGCCCCCTCTCACCACTCCTGTTCAACATAGTACTGGAAGTGTTAGCCATTGCAATTCGGCAAGAAGAAGAAATAAAAGGCATCCAAATTGGAAAAGAGGAAGTAAAACTGTCCTTATTTGCAGACGATATGATATTATACATACAAAACCCTAGAGACTCCATCAAAAAGCTACTAGACTTAATACATGAATTTGGCAATGTAGCAGGATACAAAATTAACCCCAAGAAATCTGAGGCATTTCTATACACCAATAGTGAACTTTCAGAAAGAGAGATTATAAAAACAATCCCGTTTACCATCGCACCAAAAAAATTAAGCTACCTAGGAATAACCTTAACTAAAGAGGTAAAAGACCTCTACTCAGAAAACTACAGGACGTTGAAAAAAGATATAGAGGAAGACATAAACAGATGGAAGAACATACCGTGTTCATGGATTGGTAGAATCAACATCATTAAAATGTCCATACTACCCAAAGCAATCTATAAATTCAACGCACTTCCCATTAAAATACCAACTGCATACTTCATAGATCTAGAACGAACTCTCCAAAAATTCATCTGGAACAAAAAAAGACCCCGAATAGCTGCAGCAATCCTGAAAAAGAACAAAGTAGGTGGGATCTCAATACCAGATATCAAGATGTATTACAAAGCCACTGTTCTCAAAACTGCCTGGTACTGGCACAAGAACAGGCATATAGATCAATGGAATAGAATAGAGAGCCCAGAAATCGGCCCGAACCAATATGCTCAATTAATATTCAACAAAGGAGGCAAGAACATACAATGGAGCCAAGATAGTCTCTTCAATAAATGGTGTTGGGAAAATTGGACAGATATCTGCAAGAAAATGAAACTAGACCACCAACTTACACCATACACAAAAATAAACTCAAAATGGATAAAGGACTTAAATGTACGGCAGGAAACCATAAAAATCTTAGAAGAATCCAAAGGCAACAAAATCTCAGACATATGCCGAAGCAATTTCTTCACTGATACAGCTCCTAGGGCACTTGAAACGAAAGAGAAAATGAACAAATGGGACTACATCAAAATAAAAAGCTTCTGCACAGCAAAAGAAACCATCAACAAAACAACGAGAAAACCCACTGTGTGGGAAAACATATTTGCCAATGTCATATCTGATAAGGGCCTAATCTCCAAAATTTATAGGGAACTCATACAACTTAACAAAAGGAAGATAAACAATCCAATCAAAAAATGGGCAAAGGACCTAAATAGACACCTTTCAAAAGAGGACATTCAGAAAGCCAAGAGACATATGAAAACATGCTCAAAGTCACTAATCATCCGAGAGATGCAAATCAAAACAACAATGAGGTACCATCTCACACCTGTCAGAATGGCTATCATCAACAAATCAACAAACGACAAGTGCTGGAGAGGATGTGGAGAAAAAGGAACACTTGTGCACTGCTGGTGGGAATGCAGACTGGTGCAGCCACTATGGAAGACAGTATGGAGTTTCCTTAAAAAACTGAAAATGGAACTCCCATTTGACCCTGTGATCCCACTTCTAGGAATATATCCCAAGAAACCAGAAACACCAATCAGAAAAGATATATGCACCCCTATGTTCATAGCAGCACAATTCACCATAGCTAAGATCTGGAAACAGCCTAAGTGCCCATCAGTAGATGAATGGATTAGAAAACTGTGGTACATCTACACGATGGAATACTATGCTGCTCTAAAAAGGAAGGAACTCTTACCATTTGCAACGGCATGGATGGAACTGGAGAGCATTATGCTAAGTGAAATAAGCCAGTCAATGAAGGAAAAATACCACATGATCTCACTCATTCATGGATAATAGAGAGCATTATAAACTTTTGAACAATAATAGATACAGAGGCAGAGCTGCCTCAAACAGATTGTCAAACTGCAGCGGGAAGGCCGGGGAGGGTTGGAGGACAGGAGGTAGGGGGGTAAGAGATCAACCAAAGGACTTGTATGCATGCATATAAGCATAACCAATGGACATAAGACACTGGGGGATAGTGGAGGCTAGGGGACAGCCTAGGGCGGGGGGGGGGGGGGAATATGGACACATGTGTGATACCCTTTGTATTACTTTAAGCAATTAAAAAAAAAAAAAAGATGATGACGCCTCTTCATTCCTGTTGTTCTCTAGACACCAGGAGCCCAATGTGCAATGGGCAGAAGGCTTAGCTTATAATCCAGTGTGATTCTTGCTGTGCCTTTTGGAGAAGAAGACCTCTAATCCTGCAGAGTCCACAGTTGTGGGGACAGAAAGCAAAAAGTCCCCAACTTGTCATTGGGAAGAGAGAATCAAGAAGTTATCATGGTAAAGACAGTACAGTGGGGCCTTGACTTACGAGTGTCCCGACTAACGAGTTTTTTGAGATACCAGCTGTCTCTCCACCGATTTTTTGCATTGAGTTGACAGAGTAATTTGAGTTAACGAGCTCGGTCTCGGAATGACTTAAACTCGTAAGTCAAGGCCCCACTGTATATGATATAGTTTAGGAAAAAAGAATGACAGGGAAAGAGCTTTGGGCACCTCCTAAATATATATATATCTATTAGTGAAGACTGAGAAGTAATTGGCAATAAAGGAGAAGGCAAACCAGGAGACTTTCATAAAAGTGATGGTGAGTGTGGCTATTCCTGATTCTATTTCTTGGTTCCCCAGCCTGGGTCTTCCCTCACTTGGGGATGCAATGCCATATGAAGGTCTTTGATTCAATGCGTATACTGTTTCCTGGAGGATAGCTCCTGGTCTTCAGAGTAGTGCCTTTAAGTAGCAGCTCAGCTCTGAATTCAGCAGGCTGTCCCAATGCTCCATGAGGCTTCCGGAGTCTGGGTGCTGTTGTATGTGATGACCAGTGAAGCATGGTCAGAGGCCAACGCTCACATCTTTTTTGCTGTAAAGTGGGTCCCCTTGTCTGATGTTATATGGGATCATATGGGATCCCTGTTAAAAGATTACTTTGCAATCCCTTGAATCATGACCCTAGGTGCAGCCCAGCTAGGGTCATGATCCAAGGGGACATTCTAACCTGGGACATATGTCTATTCCTGTAAGAATACACCACTGGCTCTTAAGATCAAAAGGACAAACTGTGTCAATTTACTACCAAGTGGCTAGTTGGTATCCTTGATGAATTGTGCTATCTTGGGGGTTCCACCTTGGTCTCTGCTACTGTCAGGTTGAACACGTTGATGGTAGTAGCTAATAAACCTTGGGGGCTCATGCTAATGGCCTCATAAGAAGCCTCCATCGCTGCCATGGCCACTTTATTCTTGCACCCCTTGTGCTAGCATTGGGGTGGCTGATAGCTGAAACTGGCTGATATCAATCGGCTGAGTCATTTTGTTGGTTATTTACTGTCTTTTCTCTGGTGGGTATTAACATGTGATATTAAGATTTTTACACTTTATCCCCACTCCTATATGTACATCCACATGTTTCTACTGCAGACCTTTTTTTTTAATCTTTAATTTCTTTATTGGTTAAGGCATTACAAATGTGTCCTCATCCCCCCATTAACCCCCAGCCTCCCTCCCCCCCCAACTCATGCTCTCATCCCCCAGTTGTCTGTGTCCATTGGTTTGGCTTATATGCATGCATACAAATCCTTTGGTTGATCTCTTCCCCTTACCCCCACCCTCCCCTACTTTCCCTCCGGAGATTGGCAATCTGCTTGCTGTTTCTGTGTCTCTGGATCTGTCCCTGTTCATCAGTCTATGTTGTTCTCTATATTCCGCAAATGAGTGAGATCATGTGGCATTTATCCTTCTCTGACTGGCTTATTTCACTTAGCATAATGTTCTCCAGTTCCATCCATGCTGTTGCAAATGGCAAGAATTCCTTCTTTTTACTGTAGTATTCCATTGTGTAGATGTACTGCAGACCTTCTTGTTCTTACTTTTAAAATGTTTTATTCTAGAAAAAAAGATGGTCAATCACTATTGCCTGTGCTTCCATGTATCAAACCATGGATGGTAGATACAGAGGCAGAGCTGCCTCAAACTGATTGTCAAACTGCAGCGGGAAGGCGGGGGAGGGTTGGGGAGCAGGAGCGGGGGAGGGGGGGTGGTGGTAAGAGATCAACCGAAGAAATTGTAAGCATGCATATAAGCATAACCAATGGACATAAGACACTGGGGGGTAGGGGAGGCCAGGGGATTGTCAAGGGCGGGGAAAAAAAGGACACATATGTAATACCCTTTGTAATACTTTAAGCAATAAAATAAAAGAAAAAATAAATAGGAAAAAACAAAACAAAAAACCATGAATGGAAAAGTGGATGGTCAGGTGTACTACTGAAGCTCTGCCATTGGCAGAAATTTCCCTCAGCACAGTGTTTTTTAAAGAATTGAGTTGAGAGAGAGAGGGAGAGAGAGAGAGAGAGAGATATGGAAAACATCGATGTGAGAGAGAAACATCAATCAGTTGCCTCCTGTCTGTGCCCCAACTGGGGGGATCAAACCTGCAACCTGGGAATGTGCCCATGTGCCCTGACCAGGAACCAAACCTGCAACTTTTTGGTGTATTGGGCGATACTCCAACCAACTGAGCCACCCAGCCAGGGCCCTCATCACTGTCTTTTAAAACTGTTCCTAAGTGTGGCTGTAATGTGCTGCTGTTTTTGGCTTGCGTCTACATAGGCGTGAGCTGAGAGGAGAGCACCGGTGCAGCAATTTGGATTTGGGTGGGAAGTGGGGAATCTGGGCTACCTGCTCATGTGCTTCGTTCATGCCATTTGGTCCTTTTTTTGTGTTTGTTTCTGGATGTAGCAGTTCCATCTTGCATTTTTGCTAGGCCTGCTCAACCTTATGCTTTGTGGGTGTGTTAGGACCCAGCTCATCATGGGCATTTCTGGCCACATGGTAACATCGTGTCCCAGGTCCAGTTCTTCCACCACATTTACCAGGACCCAGTAGTACACAAATTGTTTCTCAAAAAGAGTACAACTCTCTGCTGCAGATGGCATGGCCTTGCTCCTGAACCCTAGGGTCCTCTATTGTAATTCTCCCACTGGATCTTCCTTAAACCTTATGCAATGTCTTTCCCACCACTGACACCTCCAACACCGTAGGGCCTTCTGGATCAACCCAGAACCCTTTCCTGCTCTGGCTGCCAGAGCAGTATTCCTCAGTGTGAAATAGTCCCTGAGAAAGCAAATATTCCCAAGAGGGAATATTCCCTGAAACCTCACTGGCTTTTGTGTTTTCTTCTTTATGAATGGAAGTGCAAGATGAAATAATTTGTCTTTTATTTTAGAGAATATGTGCTGGCAGATTCCTGAACACTGACTGGTTTCCTAAAGTTTTTACTTATGTCTTGCCCTCTGGAACATATGTGTCTTATGAAGGCATTCAGCACGCTGGGCCTTGGAGAAAGGGCTGGGGAGGAAATGTATGAATCAAACAGAGACATCTGGTGTCAGGAAGTAAGAAAGCTATCAGAGGCCAGTGAGTGGTGTTAAAAGACATAAGACCCAACTTGAAGGAACACTCACCAACCAAAGATGAAACAATTTAAGCACTAATAACAATAAAGGATTGAAATAAAAATTTAAAAATAATAATAGAAAGTTCTTCATTTCAGCTAATAATTTTCTGAAGAACTGATAAAATTAGCATATTACCATCATGCAGGCCCTTATGAACCAATTAATCTAGGTGATGATCATCAACCATCAAGTAAAAAGCTGAGAGAAGGAAACTTTATATATTTTTTTACAGTGAAAAAATTTTCATATTTGGAATTAGCCAGCTAAACTCAGTTTAGATGATTCCATTTTGCTGACAACATCCAGAGCATCATAATCGGGAACTAGTTAAACATATACCTTCTTCTCTCCATCAGGCCTGATAGAGCTTCTCCACAGCCCAATTGATCTGGTGCTTGTGAGAGCTTATTAGGGGTTCCAGAAGAGACTGGAAATTTTTAAAAAAATTCCTTCTCCATACAATGCCAGCACTTATGGTGATGAATAGCTCAAGAAGCCCTGTTAGCAATTTTGCTAGAGATGGTTCACCTATATAGCAGAGCTCCACATGACTATGCTCATTTGATTGAGTCAGTTCTGTTTTGGATGTGAGATAGGGAAGGAAGGCTGTTGATAATTGATGAGTGCTGAACTGTACCAAGGGAGGGATGAAAGGTTGATGGCATCAGCCTCTTCGCTTGAATTCTATCCCCTAGCCTTCCCCAGCCTCCCCTTACCCCAGCCAACTGAGAGCAAACAAGCTTTCCTGATATGATATCAAACCAAGGGGTAACTTTTAATTCCTAGGAAAGACTTGTAAACACTATGACACAGAAGCCTTTCTATTGCTTTATCGTGTTGTAAATATTGCAAAACAGAGGTTGTAGGTTAAAAGTGAATTGTATTTCTAAAGATTTCATTTTTCTTTTTTGATTTCCTTGTTTTGTTTGCTTGTTTTACACTTTATTAGCACCTGTTTTACAAACATGACTTAAGAGTCCAATGTAGTGATTTTTGAAGATGAAGTGGGAGATGGAAGAGAATTCTAGGCCTAGGTAAGTAATTTGATGAATAATGAAGAATCACAACTTATAAATGCAGCAATGGCTCCAGAAAAATTGAAAAGACACAACTACAAATCACATTAAAGGAGCAAATAATTTTAAATGGCCTTTGAAATCCCAGAGTAAAAATTTGTTTAAAAAAAGTCAGTCACCTTCAGTAAAAAAGTCTAAAAAGCAAGTTAAGTAGCAGAACTTTTTGACTAAAAAAATAAAAAGAAAAAGCCCCAAAGTTGGTAAGAACTTCACAATTCTAGTATATAAATTTATAGACAGTAAAATGCCAGAATAATACATAATGTAAGACACTAAAAAAGGTTTCCCTCTGGAAGTTTGATAAATTGATGTGATTGATGACATGCTACAAGATGCTGAAGAGATTTTGTGTAATAAACCAAAAAACAACTTTTTTCCCTCCCTGATGGATTGATTTCAATAACAAATGTCATATGGTAGCATTTGTAAGATATATAAATTGTGGTGAAATTGATTTTTTTCCATGATAATAAAATGTTGCCCCAAACTAAGGCCAAGATGCATGCACTGTTTTGTCTTCATATTGGAAACAAAAGGCACGTTTTGGAGAAAGTGTGTTGGTGGTGCCCTATCAATGATTTCAGCATTGTTCCCTGAGGGGAAAAAAAATCCTGACGTATTCACAACATACTCACCCCGCTCCCGCCCCCCCCCCCCCCCCACACCCCGCGAGAGAAATGGTGGTGTCAGACATTTTTGAGGCTGAAATGAAAACAATTCTGGCTGATACTACAAAAATGGCTCAACTTACTCAAGAATGGCTAGTTCAGGCAAGAATGTTTAAAAAAGTATGTAGAAACCTGGACAAAGGTCACATAAATCTGCCATGTGCAAACCATCTTATGACTCACTGTGGTCGGCAAACGGCAGCTCGCGAGCCACAGGCGGCTCTTTGGCCCTTTGAGTGTGGCTCTTCCACAAAATACCACGTGCGGGTGCGCATGTACAGTGTGATTGAAACTTTGTGGCCCATGCGCAGAAGTCGGTTTTCGGCCTGGGCGAGTCTATTTTGAAGACGTACTGTTGATATTTGGCTCTGTTGACCAATGAGTTTGCCGACCACTGGTTAGGAGATCACTTGTTCTCAGGAAAGCCAGCCGGCAGGTCATGAATATGCGTAAGCATTCGGTAAACAGGCCCATGTGGCTGAAAGGACAGAGCAGGACTGATGGCTGTGTCCTTATCCCCTCTTCCAAGAAAAAGCCGCTGAATGTATCAGTGACTCAGCCTGCGCTTATCTCAGCCAATGGGAAAGCGGGGGAAACTAGCCCAAGGCCAAGAGTATGCTAGCCACCCCCCTGTCTTTGTGTAACCAGATCCTATCTGCACCCTGCCCTTGCGTCACTAGCCCCCCGGCCACACTCAACCAACCGGAATCGGCCAAATCAGTGGTCAGAGTATGCCCCCACCCCCTGACCCCAAACCCTATAAATTCTTTGTTCCCTTGGGACTCGGGGCTCTCTCTTGCATCCAGTAATGGAGGCATGGCGGGGGGGGGGGGGGGGGGGGACCAAGTCCCGGGCTTGAATAAAAGACTCTATGCTTTTGCATCAGACTCCCTAGTGGTCTGTCTTGGGGGATCTTGAAATCTGGGCATAACAGTGGCAAGGACCTGCGTCCTCTTGGCAAGAGGCAGCATTAGCTTGCCAGGCACATGAGTGAGCAACCTTAGAAATTTACCCTCCATCTCCAGTTGTGCCTTCAGATTACTGCAACCCCAGTCAACCTTTTGATTGTAACCACATGAGAGACCCTAAACCAGAACCATTAAGCCAAGCTGCTCCTTAATATCTGACCTACAGAGATTATGCAAGATAATGCTTTTTTTAAGCCACTAGGTGTTGGGGTAACATAAACTAATACAGATTTTTTTTTTTAATAGAATGTTTGAGCTAACAAAGTGAACGGTGGGGATACATTCAAAAAAATAGTAGGCTAGATTTTGCCAAATGCTCTGAAGATCAAGAATGGCTGCAGAGACTTAGCCTATTTAGTAGACATTTTTCATCACATGATGCAGTTGCACAGGCATCTTCAAGGACCTGGAGAAAATATTTTGATTTCAAGTGACAAGATTATTGGTTTTAAGTAGAAATTGAATCTTTGGAAAAATCATACGACAAAAAGAAATCCTGAAATAGTTACACTGCTGCTTGCACTTGAGAGTGAAGAAGTGTCAAGTGTCAAGTTGAGACCAAATCACTGGGGGAAATTGCAGAACAAAACTGAACAGTATCTTCCCTCCCTTTCAACACAAGTGTATGGCTGAATGAGGGCTCCTTTCTCTGAATCTTCTTTTCAGCCTGATCACCTAACTGTAAAAGAGGAAGAACTTTGTGAGTTGATTATTATAAACGTAAGATGAAATTTACTGATTTGCAATTCTACAAGTTCTAGACTTCTGGGCAAGAAAGGCATTCTGCCATTCATAGGAAAGTAATAAACATTTTACTATAAGTTTCAATTTCTTGTGTAAGATTTTTGTCTAATAAGCATTAAGAACAACTACAGAAATCATCTCATTTTGGTTGCAAATGAAATTCATGCATGCCAGTCTTTTTAAAAAAATACATTTAAAAATATGTTTTTATTTATTTTTAGAGAGAGAGGAAAGGAGGATAGAGAGAGAGAAACTTCGATGAGAGAGAAACATCATCAATCGGTTGGCTCCTGCAACCCCCACTGGGGATTGAGCCCCAAACCCAGGCATGTGTCCTGATCTAGAATCAAACCAGTGACCTCTTTCATGGGTTGACGCTCAAACACTGAGCCACACCGGTGGGCTGTGTATGCCAGTATTAAGACTGACTCAGAACTGAGAATATACAGAGCAAAAGAGAAGCAAAGATTTCATACTAAATAGGTAAATTTCATTATTTTTAGTTTCAAAAATAACACACACACACACACACGCCTGTCAACATAAGAAACATTCAAACTTGTGAAGAATTTTGTGAGTTTATTTGAGCCAAAACTGTTGACAATTGCTGGGAAGCAAAATCTCAATGGATTGAGAAAATGCTCCAGAGAATGGCAGTTTTGCAGCTTATTTTATACATTATAATAAAAAAAGGAGACGTAAGGGGGTTACATGAAATCCAGTGGTGATAGATTAGGGAGGTGGGAGAAAGCAAAGTGGGGAAACATCTGGGATGGGATAAAAAGTAAAATGATAGACAACACACTTCTTTTACTGAGGTGGGTGCAGGATAGTTAACAGCAACAATTAACTCAATAACAATGAGGGGATTTGTGGTCTCCGCAGATTGGTGCCTGTGCTTTGAGGGGTCCGGTAAAAGGACAACCACTTTGACATTCCAAACGTATTTTATTGTAGATGCAAAAAGACAACAGACAGGCTCAGTTAAGGTAAAGATTGACCTTTGCCAGGGAAGATCTGGCCTACCCACCATAAACTGCTTTTAGTTTTTTAAAAAAGTTTTAATTTTAGACCATCCTTTGTGGTTACTGTAGGTCTCTTGAGTTTGCAAGGCTGCCATGTAGGCCTTCCCTGAGCTAGTCAGGTTAGCATGTGGCCGACTCCTTTTTGTTCAGAGGCCTATAAAAAGAGATTAACATTTAATAAAATCAATTTTCAACATTTACTAAATTAAAAGAAAAACTAGTTTCCTTTTCCACTTAATTTGCATGAGACTTGATAGCCTTTGTGAGGAGGAGAAAACTACAGAGTACAGTAATAAGTAGGGCAAAAATAGATTCACAGAGAAACATTCTCTACTCAAAAGAGCACTGAGTTGCACAACAATGTGAACCACTGAACTATACACTTAAAAATGATTAATATAGTAAAGTTTCTGTTACCTGTATTTTATCAATTAGAAAAAAGCATTGACAATTATTATTGGGTCATTATGTCTACAACTTGCTAATCATATATATATATATATATATATATATATATATACACACACATATATATATATATAAACATATATATATATATATTTATATATATACTTATGCAGAGGTTTGAGACCTGAAAATTATTTCAAGAGCTGCTCCAGGGTAAAAAGATAGAAAAAGCTAGTCTAGTGAGTGGGAAATGGAGCTTTTCCAAGCAGGAAGTGTTCAACAATGGCAGAGAAAGAGAAACAAGGCAATAATGTTGGCCTAATGGTGAAGCATTGTAACCTCCATCTTATATAAAAACTGCTGTTTGAAATTTTAAACCTGCTATTTTGGCTTCTGTAAACGCCTGCTTGCTTAAATAATAAGGAAAAGAAGACTACTCCCACTCCAGAGAGGCCGTAAACTATGCCCCAGACAGTTGTCAGTGCTGGCGCCAGGCCAGGCTTAAGATGTGGTCTCATGGCCCCTTCCCAGCACACAGGGCTTCTTTCTCAGGAGGTCTGGAAATCTCACTGCAAATTTAGAAGACAAAGAGCTGGAAAAAGTATAAAAAGGGAAGACTTTCTCCATGTCGGGGCTCAGAATTTGAGATATTCTGCTCTGAGCCCGCTGGCATAATAAAGACTCAAAGTTAATTGGCTCATTAAGGCGTCCTATGTTCTGTTCACTGATTTACAATATAACAATGGGGCAGAGGAAAGCTGTGCAGTAATTATAGATTTTACTTTAGAGATGCTGCTAAAGGGAACGGGGAGCTTTTGAGGTCCTGAGGATGGCTGTGGGATAAGGAAACTGTTTTAATAAGGTCAGTATGTCATCAGGTGAAGTACAGATGGGAGGAAGAAAAGTAAAGCTTGGAAGTTTTTATTCTGAGGCAACAAAGACGCTCAGAATGTAAGAGGTAGTTCACTCCTATTATTTCAGTACTTTTGAATTCTTGTAGATTATCTTGGGTGATTTAGGATAGGAATAACACAAGAAAGTGTGCTAGTGAAACAGGAATTTTTAGGGGTGAAAAAGACAGGTTTAGGAAATTTTAGAAATTAAGGGGACCATGGAAGAAGCACAGGGCTGTAGAGCAGCAGAAGGTATATCTCCATAGACTAGGGAAGCTGAAAAGCTGCAACCGGTATATTTCCATAGAATGTGGGAGCTGGGAACAGCAGGTCTATATTTACAAAATAAAGGGAAGGAAGCCCCTCATCCAAAAGAAGAAAGATTAAAGGGAAAACAATAAGGAAGAAGGGGAGGAAAACCTCATAAGTCCCATGTGAGGTTGACCTTTGAGCTCAGGAGTTACCATAGTAACCAGTCAAGGGAATAGTGACCAATCAGAGGGGATATCAAGGCACAAAGATCTGCAGCCTTTATAAACCTGGGGAAAAGGAACTCAGTGGGACCCTTTCCCCCTCCCCACATGGGAGTCTGTACTATGAGATTCTTTCCTCTTCCCCACGTGGGAGTCTTTACTTGTTCTTCAATAAATTTCCACCTTTGCTATATCACCTTCCATCCGTGGATTCATTCTTCGATTCCCACAGACAAAGAACCCGGGAACCAGTCTGCCCAGGGGAACACCATGTGTTCCAGTCCAAAAATCCCACTTCAGTAGTGACAACAGGAGGCCTATAATAACAATGCAAAAATCTACCATTGAAGGAAGTAATAGAAATCGATAGCTTTGGATAAAAGAGACTGCAAACAAGGCTGGGGTAGGGATGTTGATAATGATAGAAAAGGAGAGTGCTCAACTGTCTGAGTGAAAAGATTCCGAAACCCAGAGAATGATGCCACCACGAGGACAAACGGAGCACTGGAATGATGGACAATTTGGAAGTGTAAGAGGAGGGGGCCAGAAAAGGACTGAGGACCATGAGAATCCAGTTCTAGGCTGCCCCTCTAATGAGCTGGGGAAGTTAGCGCACTTCTCTGAATGTCAGTTCCTTACGTGTAAAATAAAAGGGAACACGGTAATCTTGAAGGTACCATAAAAGTTCAATGGTTTCATCACACTGACTTGGAGGTAAGGGCAACACCAAATGGAGAAACACAACGTAAATACATATTAAATGACACAACGCAAACTAGAGCAGGTGAGTTGTGAATAATTCCTCCTCTGTATGCGGTATGGAATTCAAAGTAAATTTATCAAATTCCTTTTATATGTAGGGCTGTTAAGTGCTTTCTAAAGCAGCTTATACTTTCGTGTAGAAGGCACGTTGTGATTCCTAATATTTCCATAGTGAAGTTTACAACGTTCTTTCAAAATAAAAACCCTATGTAATATGTACCAACCCCCAACCCTCTTTCAGAGGAGGCTGATTGTGTCAAATGTATTTCTTTTAAAAACATGTTATTTACTTATTTCAGAGAGAGGAAGGGAGAGGGAGAGAGAGAAACAGCGCCGAGGAACATCCGTGGGCTGCCTCCTGCGCCCCCGACCAGGGATCAGCCCACAGCCTGGGCTCCCGCCCCCGGAGGGGGAGAGGAACCAGCAACCTTTTGGGGTCCCCGACGACCCCCAGTCAGGGTTCAAATGTCAAGGTAAGGTCTCAGAAGATTCGGGGGCAAAAGAGACAAAGCAAATTTAATCAACAGGAAGTCACTAGCTTTCTTTGGGGGAGAAATTTTAGCGGAAGCTGAAGTCAGGTATCAAGAAGGGGCGAGAGGAATGGAGGAGAGCCGGTGCCCGCCTGGCGGTGCTCAAACGTACTTGACACATGAATAAACTACCTGATACAGAAGATAAAGATATGGCTTGGTTTCCTATCAGGTAACACAGTTCTTTAAAAGTACATCGGCCCGGGCCGATTAGGCTCAGTGGATAGAGCGACGGCCTGCAGACTGAAGAGTCCCGGGTTCGATCCTGGTCAAGGGCACGAGCTCAGGTCGCGGGCTTGATCCCGTGGGAGGCGTGCAGGAAGCAGCCGATCAATAATTCCTTCTCACCATTGATGTTTCTATCTCTATCTCTTTCTTCCTCTCCCTTCCTCTCTGAAATCAAAAGATTGTATATATATACATATATATATATACACACACACAGTACATCGGGCATCTCTTCTAGTGAAACCAGAGGACAAAAGTATAGGCACCGTTCGGCCCATAATCGTGCAGACAAGGACAACGGTGTGCTGACTCTGGAGGTGGAAGAGGGTACAGGGTGGATAAACAGTGATGGGGAAAAATAAAAGATACGGAAGGAAAAAACAACTCGAAAGAACGCAGACAAGCCCTCCTCCCGGTTCCGACGCGAGCAGACCCCCGCCTGGGCGGAGCGCGGCTCGGAGCTGCTCAGAGCTGCGGCGGGAGCCCGCAACGACCACCGCGCAGCCTGACAAGAGGACCGCGAGAGGCCAGCCGACACCCCCCGAGACCGACGGGAGGTCGGGAGATGGCCGGTCTCCACCCCCAGGGATATCCGGGGACAAAACCGCGGTGACACTTCCTGGAACGTCAGGATACGACGGACGCGCCTATTTTACGCCACTTCCTTGGCTTATCGGAAGGCACGTTGGCCCGACTGTCGTAAACTGTCGTAAACAAGTGGTTGAAGTTGGGTATGATAGCTGTTCTTCCCGCGCTGAAGGCTGTTTTGGGAAGTTGACAGCCTCGTTGTTTCTGCCGGTGAGTATTTTTTTAAAAAAATAAACTAGTTATTTGAGCTTCTGGTCATTTTCTCCCTTCGCTTGGTGCCGGGACGGTGGCCGAGGAGGCCCAACGTGCGTCGGAAGTACCGGGCGGGTGGGCGTGCGCGCGCAGCCGGGCCAGCGGTGCACGTGGAGCCGGTGAGCGGCGCGGGAGCTGGAGCAGCGGTGACGGCTGGGCGCCGAACCCCGCTGGGGAGGGCGGGAGGCGGGGAGGCCGGGACGGCGGCGTGAGGACCATGCTGCCCGCAGGGGGAGGAGGTGCTCACCGAGGCGACATGGCTGCTGAGGGTCGGTTGGCGCTCACAGGACTGTGGGGAAGCCACACTGCTCACCCTTCGGGTTCGTCGCTGGCGGCTGGGCAGTGGGGTGGGGGGCGGCGTGGCTGTCGGTGATACCGCCCCCTTTACGGTGTTGTGCCCGAGGTGCGGGAAGGTTGGGGCTGTGCCCGGCGGCCACAGTGACCGAAGGGCGGCACGCCTTGTGTTTCTCGCCAGGTGGGAGCGAGCATGTCTTTCCGCGGCGGAGGTCGTGGAGGCTTTAACCGAGGTGGTGGCTTCGGTCGCGGCGGCAGCAACAACCACTTCCGAGGCGGAGGGGGCGGCAGTTTCCGCGGCGGCGGCGGCAGTTTCCGCGGCGGCGGCGGCAGAGGCGGATTCGGACGAGGGGGTGGCCGCGGCGGCTTTAACAAAGGCCAGGACCAAGGACCCCCAGAACAAGTCGTTTGTATGTCGGTTTCCAAGCTCAGCCTACTTGGGGGTGGGGGGCGGAGCAGGGGTGAGGTTGAGGTTGTGGGCTTGTGTTTTTATTTTTTAAAATAATATATTGATTTTTTTACAGAGAGGAAGGGAGAGGGGTAGAGAGTTAGAAACATCGATCAGCCGCCTCCTGCACTCCCCCCACTGGGGATGTGCCCGTAACCAAGGTACGTGCCCTTGGCCGGAATCGAACCTGGGACCCTTCAGTCCGCAGGCTGACGCTCTATCCGCTGAGCCAAACCGGCTAGGGCCGGGTTTGTGTTTTTAGGAAGTTTGGGAGTCGGGTGATGTAAAATACAGATCCAGCAACTGACGTGCAGAGGTTACTGCCGGGTTGGTGAGGCAGACCCCTGGAGATGCTGTAAACTGACTGACAGTGATGCCCTGGCGTGCAAGGGGGAGAGTAAGAAAGCCGAAGGACGCTTAGACTGCACCGCGGAGGTGGAACTTGAGCTTGGGCTGGAAGGAAGGTATTAACTAGGTAGTATTTTATGCTTACCGCTGTGGTCCCCGTTTTACGGAAAAGGAGACTGATTCAGCTAAGTTTCTCTGCTAGGGTCATAGTTAGGAAGAAGTGATCATCAGTGAGTGATATATTGGAGGCCCAAGGCAAGTTTTGAGACTCCAAAGCCCAGACTTTATCTTACTCTTCAGTAAGAGAAGTCGGAATTTTGCTTGGAAAGGAAACGACAGGGAGGAAGTCAAGGAAAAGACCTAATTAGCGCAGTTTTGGAGTAATTATCAATGAGGTAGGATGGAAGTCATAGAAAGTGAGACAGAGATTGACGGTAGAAGCCTGTCAGAGAGGAGGAAGGATGCTACGGTCTAATATAAAGAATAGGTTGGGTCAGTATGCAAGATGGTTTGAAGAGGGTAATGGGTGAGAGTCCGAGGTCCCAGCCCAGAGCCATTTCAACAGTCCATGCACGAAGGAAGCATTGAGAGCATGGTGGGAGTGAGAAGAAAAGGGAAGGGTTCGATTGGGAGAGAGATTCCAGTGGCAACAAACTCAGTAGAACTTGGCTCATCTTGGGAACTGTTAAAAGCTTCCAGGTTTTGAGCCTGGGTGATAGGGATGGAGAGTTGGTTTTGCAGCGGTGCAATGAGTATTTTAGTGTGGGGTGACAATAGTCAATTAGAAATAAAGGTAGTTATTTTGAGGTTCCACACTTTTCTGGAAAAGATCGAAGTAACTGGTGAAGAGGTGGTAGTGGGAAGGTATAAAAGGGGAGGAAGAAAAGACAGGAGAACAGCCAAGACTGGTTTTGCAGTTAAGGGTTGGGGAGAAGGAAGAATAGACAGTAAAATGCAACATCGTGTTTAATCAAATAATAGTAGTTATTGTAATAAAACCACTGTTCTAGGTTGAGGAGCCTCAGTGTGCCAGGCACTTTTCCGAGCAGTTATTTAATATTGCATTTACTACGCACAATCTGTATGTTAGGCGTTGGAACTGTTGTTAGCCGTATGTTAAAGGTGAGGACCCTGAGGCAGAGAGAAGGTGAGACCCTTCCCCCAGGTCACATAGGTCGTATGTTGTGGATTGATACACCAACTCAGGGAGGCTTTTGTGTCCCAGAAGAACAGATACGGCGAAATCCCAGGTAAACAACGCTTCCAGAAGAGGTTGGTCAGTATACTTTGAAATTGTTTTATATTTTAATGTTTTCTTGTCCTGTTTCAGTATTAGGAGAGTTCCTGCATCCCTGTGAAGATGACATAGTTTGTAAATGTACCACAGATGAAAATAAGGTGCCTTATTTTAATGCTCCAGTTTATTTAGAAAACAAAGAACAGATTGGAAAAGTGGATGAAATATTTGGACAACTTAGAGATTTTGTATCCTTTTTAATTGGAAGATGTAGTGATCTCATTGAAAGGTTACTGTTTGCTTTTTATGGAGCTAAGTATTAATTAAATTAAACTTGTTGCTTCAGACTATAACGGAGGAACAAGAGAGGGAGAAATGTATTTCCATATATACAGGGATGGACAGAAGTACAGTTTGCAGCTCGTATGGAAAATACAATAACAAATAATAATACAAGAGTAAACTCTGTGGTTTGCATACTCACAACTGTAAATCTACTTTGCCCAGCCCTGTGTTGTAAAGATAGGTCCTTTTGGGAAGGTTTTAGAAATGATTGCCATTTGGATAAGTGCTGCAGGATCGAGGTACTTTGCTTTGGCTATGATTGTGCCACTGGAATGGTCCGGTGGAATTCGAGGTTTTAAAGGAAAATATTAATTTCCTCTTGGAAACGCCTGTCTTACTTTGCCTAGACATTTCCATGTATTCTAACCCTTGTTTTTAAAATTACACTTGAATTCAGAAGGTTACCTTTTTAAAATCTTAATTGCTTTTCCTTAATAAAATTAATAGTATTTTTCAGTTAAATTGTCAGAAAACATGAAGGCATCTTCCTTTAAAAAGCTACAGAAGGTGAGTCAAGCTCATGATACCTAGGATCCTTGGTTTTATAAGTGAATGACCTACCTCAGAGCAGCCCTGCTTAGGGCACTTGAGACTCCCTCAATATATTACCAGTGAAGCTCTTAAGTTGAGATATTCTGTACCTCAAACATTGAACTTACTTATCTTTAAGACTAACTTATTTAATACAGGCTTTCAGAAAGTATTCCTTGCTCATATGAGCAAATTCTGTAACTGCTAGAGTCTGTTTTTTAGTTGATGTAAAACCGTCTTATTAAAAATCCTTGCATGACCAAAATTCTAAGCAAATCATTAAATTTTAAAACTTGAATTATTTGGAAAAAGTCAGATATTAAATATGTGCAAGAGGTAGCTATGAAAATGTTAATTTAATAGTGGGACCAAATTTAGTGTATTGGCTTTCTGAGGAAGTGAGCTTGAAGCTGAGACTTGAAAGTTGACTAGCAGTTATTCCCAACCCTGGCTTCACATCAGAATTATCTGGGGGTGCTTTTAAGGAGATGTATGTCTGGGTTGCACTCCCAAGAAATTTGACCCAGCATGTCTTAGGTGGGGACCAGACTCAGTGCAGAAAGGAAGGCTCCTGGATGACTGATGTGGTGAGGCCAGCGCTTGGGAGCCAGTGCACTAGTCAGTGAGGAGGAGGACGTGCATTATAAGTAGAGAAAACAGTGTGTGCAAGTCTGAGAAAGTGAGCCACTTAAGGATCCAGAAAAGGCAGAGGTGTAGCTTGGACAGAGAACATTTAGAGTGAGAAAGCTGTGAATTATGGCTAGAGGTAGGCAGGAGCTAGATTACTTAAGGCCCTCAGGTCACAAGAAAGAGTTCAGACTTTAGTTTTAGTTTAGTTTTTAAATATTAGGGAAAATATGGTTAAATTTATACCTAAAAGTACTGGAAAAATGAACTCCCTGGGAAGGGTTCAGTGCTCTATGTGAAGGGGCCAGGTTGGAAGAGAGATTTTGGACTGGGGCAGTGGAAATGGAGAAAAATAGATGAATTTATGAGAGAGAGAGGAAGTAGAATTGACAGGTCTTGATAATTGATGAGCTGTTGAAATTAAAGTAAAAAATGCCACCGTCTTTCAGATGTCTTGATTTCAGCATCTTTGTGGATAGTGTCACCATTCACTGAAATGGGCAACACTGCAGAAGAAGGGAATTGGGGGAGGAGAAAGGACAGTTTTGGACATAATGAGTTTGAAGCACTTGTGAGATATTCACTTAGGCACTGAAAGGAAGAGTGGACTAAAGGTAGAATTGGGAAGTTGTCACTGTACAGACAGTATATGATATAGTCTAGGAAGAAAGAATGAGAGGAAAAGAGCTTTGGGGTACCTCCCAAATTTATGTATCTATTAGTGGAGATTCAGAAGTAACTGCCAAGAAAGAAGGCAAACCAGCAGAGTTTTAAAAGTGATATCACAAAAGTCAAGAGAGAGAATGTTTCCAAGAAGAAGTACTTAGCAAATGCTGTTGCAAAGAATTCATTGGATTTAGCAACATAAAGGTCAACAGATCATGGAGCTAAAGGAGTGGTGGGCCCAGAAGTCAGCTTGGGATAGGAGATGAGATGGGGAGCATGCCTTGTTGCTAGGATATGGCACCTGGTTGTAGAAACCCTGACAAGTACCCACTGGGAAATTGCACTTCTTTGGATGGGCCTGAGAGCCAGGCTTCTCAATTTGGTGACCTGCGATTTGGTGGGCTGTTGCTCGGGGTGGTGGCGGGGCCTGTGTCCCACTTGGGGGAAGCCGAGTGTTGCTTTGTGGGCGCCAGGTCCGTGGTGCCATTTCTCTGTAAATGGCCAGTGCGCGTCACGGAAGCTCCTGCATTGATCCTCTGCCCCCTGGAGGTCAGTGCTCATCTCAGCGACCAGTTAGATGGATACTTAGCATATTAGCCATAGATATATAGATATATAGATATAGATATATAGATATATATACGTGTGTGTGTCTGTGTGTATATACACATATATATGTATATTATAGTTTTGAAGCCCTCATATCTGTTTTGTGTAAAATTGTGAACTGTACCTAATTATGTTTCATTATTGTGAAAAAAATATTTCTTAGTTCTAAATATAGGATGGGTTTAGTTTCTGCAAATCGTCCATTAGCTATATGTCAATGTTTTATTTTTTATTTTAATGCTAAATTTTTAATAGTTTCCTTTTTCTTATGGCAGGCAATTCTGTTAAGTTAAAATGTAGTTAATTTTTGGAAGGCATTATCTGTTTCTAAGGAGATTGAATTGGTCTTGTTAGGTGCCAAAGTTTATGTGCTTTATGTACATTATTTTTTTGATCTGCACAAGGACTATGTGAGGTAGGTACTTTATTATGTTGATTTTACAGATCAGAAAACTAAGTTTTTGCCTAGGGCTACACAGTAGTATGTAGTAGAGTTGGGATTTGAACCCAGGTAGTCTTGAGTCTAGGTATAATTATAATTATATAATCTTAATACTATACTACCCAAGTCATCACACTAATTGTTTCTATTTTACTTCCAGTTTTATATAGACCCATATAAGCTGTTGCCACTGCAGAGGTTTTTACCTAGACCTCCAGGTGAAAAGGGACCTCCAAGAGGTGGTGGCAGGGGCGGTCGAGGAGGAGGAAGAGGAGGTGGAGGTGGCAGAGGTGGTAGAGGTGGTAAGTTACTTGTGGGAGAAAATTTCTAATGAGATTTCAAAGTTTCAGCCAATTCAAATAGTAGAATTAAATTTTGCATATAGGCAAATCTCCCAAATGTTTATTTATTTACTAGAGGGCCTGTGCATGAAAATCCTTGCACTGGGTGGTGGGGCAGGGAGGGAGGTTGCTCAGCCCGGCCTGCACCCTCTCACAGTCCGGGACCCCTCAGGGGATGTCTGACTGATGGTTTAGGCCCGCTCCCTGGGGGGGATCCGGCCTAAGCTGGCAGTCAGACATCCCTCTGGGAACCCGGGAGCCCTTGGGGGATTTCCACCTGCCTGCTTCGGTCCGCTCGCCGGGGGAATAGACCTAAGCTGGCAGTCAGACATCCCAATTGGCAGCCCAGAAATAAAATCTATATCTTCCAATGTCATGTCAAAGACCATCTATCAATAATAATAAAAGCGTAATATGCAAATTGACCAAATGACCGAACACGGAATGACCTTCTGGACAACCACACTATGACACACACTGGCGCCAGGCCAGCTAAGTTGGGTGCGATCCATTTGGTAAGGGGGCCCTGCCATTGCCCCATGATCACCCCACAGAGGGAGGCCCAGGCCATCCTCTACAGGGTGATCGAGGGGAGGTGGGGGGGGCCTCCTCAATCAATTGCCCCGCAGAGGGAGTACCAGGCCAGCGGCCAGCGGGGCAATCCATTGGGGATGGGGAGGACTCCGCAACTGTCCCAAAGAGGGAAGCCCAGGCCACCCGGCTGATGGCTCTGCAGCAGGTGTGTGGGCCAACTAACGATCACCCCACAGAGGGCGGCACAGGCCAGCCAAGTGATCATACCCCACACCTGTCACCCACAGAGGGAGGCAACCGGTGGTGGGGTAAGGGGGGCAGCGCCACATAGATTGCAAGCAGTGACAGCAGCAGGACGGGGCCAGCTGCCGGCAGCCGGGGAAAGGAAAGCCCGATAGGTCCTGATCACCAGCCAGGCCTAGGTACCCTATCCCGAGGGTCCCGGATTGCAAGAGGGCACAGGCCAGGCTGAGGAACACCTCTCCACCTCCCTGCACGAATTTTGTGCACCAGGCCTCTAGTCCTATATAATAAAGATGTAATATGCAAATGGTCATTACATAACGACCAACCACGTAACAACCGGATCACGGATCAGCCCGAGGGTGGGGCAGCGAGCTACAAGCCAGTGACAGAGCTACAGGAGGGGGCAGGGCAGCAAGCTATGATGGGGGGTACGGAGGGAGCTATAGAAGGGCAGGGCAGCGGGCAGAGAGCTACTGGTGCACAGATTCGTGCGCAGGGCTGCTAGTATATAATAAAAGGGTAATATGCAAATTGACCCTAATGGTGGAATGACCAGTCCCTATGACATGCACTGACCACCAGGGGGCAGATGCTCAATTCAGGAGCTGCCCCCTGGTGGTCAGTGTTCTTCCACAGGGGAGTGCCACTCAGCCAGAAGCTGGCTCATGGCTGGCCAGCGCAGCGGCAGTGGTGGGAGTCTCCCGCCTCTGCGGCAGTGCTAAGGATGTCTGACTAACGGCTTAGGCCCACTCATTAGTCGGACATCTCCTGAGGGCTCCCAGGCTGCCAGAGGGATGTCTGACTGCCAGTTTAGGCCTGATCCCCTGGAGAGTGGACCTAAGCCATCAGTCGGACATCCCCTGAGCAATCCCAGACTGCAAGAGGGCACAGGCTGGGCTGAGGGCCCCCCCCCCCCCCCCGGGCTTCTAGTCTATATATATAAAATAGCAACTGGAACAGAATGAGCGGTGGCTATGCCTTGCACTGCGGCAGCCAACCAGCCTGATCCAGGCCCCGATTACCCTGTCCCCCTGGCTGGCCCGGCCCCCAATTGGCCCCCAACACCCTAATCAAGGGCGGGGCTGGCTGCCAACCGCCTGTGGCCCCTCCCCTCGGCCAGCCTGGTCCCTGTCGGCCCCCATCACCCTGATCGGGTGCGGTGCCAGCCAGCTGATTGCCCGCAGCCCCTCCCACCCGCTGGCCCAGCTTGATGGGCCCCCATTGGGGTGGGCCGGCCGGACCCCACTGGTGCATGAATTTGTGCACTGGGCCTTTAGTTACCAATAAACTAGAGGCCTGGTGCATGAAATTTGTGCACTTGAGGGGGGTGGTGGTCCCTCAGGCTGGCCTGTGCCCTCTTGCTGTCTGGGAGCCCTCAGGGGACATCCATAGTGCGCCATTGAGGTGGGAGAGGCTCCCACCACCACTGCTGGTGCTCACCAGTTGTGAGCCCGGCTTTTGGCTGAGCTGGTGCTTCCCCTGTGGGAACACAGAGGGAACACTCTGACCACCCGGGGGCAACTGCATTAAGCGTCTGTCCCCGGGTGGTCACTGAGCATCATAGTGACTGGTCAACTGGTCATTCAATCATAACAGTTGCTTAGGCTTTTATATTTATAGATTAACTTTTTAGTTCAGTATTTTGACAAGTATTTCCTCAAAGCTTTGGTACATTAATTGTTATGGGCATCTAGATGATGAGCAGGGTTGGTGATGAGATGGGGTTAGGCCTGTGAATGGTGTGGCGGACGGATGATGGGAGGATGGGCAGAGCCAAAGTGGTGAGGAAGAGATGCTGAAAATGGGGTTGGAAAGCTTCTGTTACTGGATCAGAAAAGAGACAGAATTCTTTTCATATTTGCCTCTCTCAACTTAATTATCATTTCACTCTGCAAATGTACTTTTTGGGTCTAGATAGCTTGGAGATAATTTGAGAATTCTACCACTGAACCACCAATGCTCGCTAGAGATAATTTGAGATCAAACATATTTCTTTCTTAAATACTTTGGGAGTACCCCTTTGGGTATTTGATGAAGGGAGATCCTCTCATACTTATTCTGTGTTTAGTCTCATATATAATATTAAGAAAAATCACAACTCCAGTCTATTTTTTTAAAACCTCTACATATATATATACTTTTTAATCCTCATCTGAGGGTATGTTTATTGATTTGAGAGAGAGAGAGAGAGAGAGAGAGAGAGAGAGAGAGAGAGAGAGAAGAGAACATCGATTGGCTCCCTTCCGTATGTGTCCCCACTGGAGATACAGCCTGCAACCTGGGTATATACTCTGGGAATAGAACCAGCGACCTCTTGGTATATGGGACAACTCTCCAACCAACTGTGCCATACTGACCGGGGCAAACCCTTTATATTTTTACACCAGTATTTGGAAGTATGTATTTGTCTTTTCTCTTAAAAATTTTTTTGTCAGTTACAGTTGACATTCAATATTATTTTATCTTAGTTTCAGGTCTAAAGCATAGTGGTTAGACATTTATATAATTTCTAAATGACTCTCCAATAAGTCTAGTACCCACCTGACATAGTTATTGCAGTATTGACTATATTCCCTATGCTGTACTTCCTGTGACTGTTTTGTAACTACTTATTTGTACTTAATCTCTTCACCTTTTCCCCCCGCAACCTCCCAACCCCCTCCCATCCGGCAACCATCAAAATGTTCTCTGTATCTGAGTCTGTTTCTATTGTTTATTTTGTTCTTTAGATTCCACATATAAATGAAATCCTGCAGTATTTGTCTTTCTGTCTGACTCACGTCACTTAGCATAATACCCTCGGTCCGACCATGTTGTCACAAATGCTAAGATTTCATTTTTTTGGCCGAGTCATATTCCATTGTTTATATGTCCCACATTTTATTTATTCAATTGTCCATCAAGCGACACTGAGGTTGCTTTCATATCTTGGCTATTGTAAGTAATGCTGCAGTGAACATAGGGGTGCATATATCTTTCCTAATTAGTGTTTTGGATTTCTTCAGTTTAATACCCAGAAGTGGAATTGCTGGGTCCTAAGGTAGTTTACTTTTAGTTTTTTGAGGCACCTTCATATTGGCTGATTTTCCGTAGTGGCTGCACCAATTTACAATCCCACCAACAATGCACAAGTGTTCTCTTTTCTCCACATCTTCACCAGCACATGTAGTTGTTGGTTTATTTATGATAGCCATTCTGACAAGTGTGAGGTGATATCTCATTGTGGTTTTAATTTGTATTTCTCTGATGATTAGTGACATTGGGCATTTTTTTATATGTCAATTAGCCATATGTATGTCCTTTTTGGAGAAATGTCTGTTCAGGTCCTCTGCCCATTTTTTAGAATGTTTGTTTTTTTATTTGGTGTGGAGTTATATGAGCTCTTTATAAATTTTGGGTATTAACCTCTTATCAGGTGTATCATTGGTAAATATAGTCTCCCATTCTCCATTCTCTAGGTCTGTGGTTGGCAGACCGGCTCACAAGCCACATGCGGCTCTTTATCCCCTTGAGTGTGTCTCTTTCACAAAATACTATAAAATACTACGTGCTGGGTGCGCACGTACAGTGCGATTGAAATTTCGTGGCCCATGCGCAGAAGTCGGTATTTTGTGGAAGAGCCACACTCGAGGGGCCAAAGAGTCGCATGTGGCTCGCGAGCCGCAGTTTGCCGACCACTGCTCTAGGTTGTCTTTCATTGTATTGATGGTTTCATTTGCTGTGCAGAAACTTTTTATTTTGATGTAATTCCATTTGCTTATAATATTTATTTCTTCTATTGTTTATCTTGCCTGAGAAGATATATCAGAAAAAATATTAATAAAAGCAGTGTCCGAGAGCTTACTGCCTATGTTTTTTAGAAGTTTTACGGTTTCAGGTCGTACATTTAAGTCCTTAGTCCATTTTGAGTTTATTCTTGTATACAGTGTAAGAAGGTGGCCTAGTTTCATTTTTTGCCATGTATCTGTCCAGCTTTCCCAACGCCATTTATTGAAGAGATTATTTTTACTGCATTGTATACTTTTGCCTCCTTTGTCATAGATTAATTGACCATATAGGTTTGGATTTGTTTTTAGACTCTATTCTGTATTCTCCATTGATCTATGTATGTGTGTTTATGCCAGTACCATGCTGTTTTTGACTACGGTAGCCTTGTAGTATAGTTTGATATCATGTAGTGTGATACGTCCAGCTTTGTTCTTTCCCAAGATTGCTGTGGCTCTTCGGCGTCTTTTGTGGTTCCATATAAATTTTAGGATTGCCTGGCCGGTATGGTTCAGTGGTTGAGTGTCCACCCATGAACCAAGAGGTCTCATTGGTTCGATTCCTGGGTTGTGAACTCTATCACAGGAGGCAGCTGATCAATGATTCTTTCTCATCATTGATGTTTCTACCTTCTCTCCCTCTCCCTTCCTCTCTTTTTAAAAATCAATAAAGATATATTGTTAAAAAAATTTAGGGTTATGTGTTCTAGTTTTGTGAAAAATGCTATTGGCATTTTGACAGGGATTGCATTAAATCTGTGGATTGCTTTGGGTAGTATGGACATTTTAACAATGCTAATTCTTCCTATCCATGAGCCACAGTTATGTGCTTCCATTTATTTGCATCTTCTTCGATTTCTTCAATGTCTTATAATTTACCAAGCACAAGTCTTTTACCTCCATGGTTAAATTTATTCCTAGGTATATTTTTCAATGCAATTATAAATGGGATTGTTCTCTTAATTTCTTTTTTTTATAGTTCATTATTGGTACGTAAAAATGCAACTGATTTCTGAGTTTTAATTTTGGATCCTACTACTTTACTGAATTCACTTATCAGTTCTAATGGATTTTTGGTGGATTTTTTAGGGTTCTCTCTATATAATGTCATCTGCAAATAGTGAGTTTTACTTCCTTTGCAATTTGAATGCCTTTTATTTCTTTTTCTTGGCTAGGACTTACTGTAATTTCTCTTTTTATAATTCAGTATTTCTTACAAAGTAAGCCCCCCAAAATAAGTTAAAAAAAAAGAGACTGAAATAGGAAGCCATTATATGTTGGATAATAGAAAAATGCTTAAAAAATTAAAAATTTCAAGGCTAATCAGCATGTATCAGTGATAGTGCATAGGCAGCGTAGTTAAGTTTAAAGGATGTGTTTATGGTAGATTTCTTAGATGAAAGTCACCCATATCTGTGTCCCCTTGTTCTTAGGGTAAACAGCCTTTGTTCAATCAAAAAATATTTAGTGGAAAAAAAAAAGTATTTCGTGTAATCAAAAGTTAAGATGTTCGTACATTTAGCAAGAGGGCAAAATCAAACTTTAAAGTAATAAGCTTTTCTAATTCATTAAAACAGAATACTTGTTAAAAAATGGTAGTCTAGGGTTTTAGCTTTCTACTCAATTGGGAAACTTCTGCAGTTTTTCCATTTTTATCTTTTAAAAAATTGTGCAATATACATTTGTGAAATTTATGTTATAACTGTAGAAATTGTATTGATATTTGTAGGCCTACCAGAATAGGATAGGCAACAGTTACTTAATAAATGTTTCCTTTATTTTTAGGTGGTTTTAGAGGTGGAAGAGGAGGAGGTAGAGGTGGAGGCTTCAGAGGAGGAAGAGGAGGGGGTGGTTTCAGAGGTAAGTATGAAAAAAACACACCTTTAAATGACTGAAATTCTAGAATTGGTATTATCTGCCATTTTATTTATTTATTTTTAAATATTTTTTATTGACTTTTTAGAGAGAGGAAGGGAGAGAGATAGAGAGTTAGAAACATCGATGAGAGAGAAACATCAATCAGCTGCCTCCTGCACACTCCCTACTGGAGATGTACCCGCAACCAAGGTACATGCCCTTGACTGGAATCGAACCTGGGACCTTTCAGTCCACAGGCCAACGCTCTATCCACTGAGCCAAACTAGTTACGGCATATCTGCCATTTTAAAATTGTTATTTAATTTTATATTTGTTTGCCAGCAAGCCTGTAGAACATCGTGGTGTTCTTTGTTTTAGCCTAATTTCTAGCTTCATTTTATATCACTCTTCCCTGCTTTTCCCTTTGAGTTTTATCACCTACTTCCAGTTTATTTTACTGTATTTTTAATTAGAAAAAAAGGTGTAATATGAATGACAGTTAAATTTAGTAAAGTAGGTTTGCTAAACATTACAAGAACTAATGCTGATTTTAAACTTAAGATTTGGGTAATAGTATTATTAATTTCCATACCATTAATACTTTCATTTTCTCTTAATCAGGGAGAGGACATTAAGTGTAACAGTTGACAGAGGAACTTCACCAACTGATTTCTGTGTTAACCTGCGTGGTCTACTTCTGTGGATCAGAAATTTGTTTCTTGAGCAAGTCTTGAAGAACCAGTTACTACATGACATGGCACTCAGATGTCAATGTCACACAAACAGAGTGCAACAGAATAGGCACTTATGGAGTTTGGACAAGTGTTTTAATGTTTTATATAATGCTCGGAACTGTGATTGCTTAATAAATGGACAATTTTCACATGAAGCATATTTGAATTTTTACAATAAAATGTTTTATTTCTTTAAGTTACTTAGAGCTGTGTTTATTAAACCAGAGCTATTTTTGAAGTTAAAATGAACAACTAAAGCTTAAGTCCAGTGGTTTTCATGTAGAGAGAATGATCTGTTTACATATATAACTCATCTTTAAAAACATAATGCTACTGAAGGAATACTTTAACATTAACATTATTTATAAACCAACACCTCTTTCCAAATGTTTGCCTTTTATATATGAGGACATTAGCACCCTTTATTGTATTTTCCTTTTGTGTGTTAGTAAAGCAGTTTCTTTAATTGTAATGATTAATTGCTTACAAAATTTTACTATTGATTACGACCCTTTTAAAGTTGGGACAGCTCTGTTCAAAGAGAACTAAAGTTCAAGAAATTTCTGAAGAAATATTTAATTTTTCAACATTCAATATAGATTGAATGTTGAAAGTTTTACTGATTATTCTTATTTTACATTTTTAAAGGGGATCCAAAGGTTTAAGATGTTATTCACCATAAGCAAATATTTGATTTCCTGCTACATGTTCAGATTCCTGGGTAGAGATAGTACAAATGAAATTGGTGTTGATCCCTATTGCTGTTGTAGTATCATGCAGTAGCCATGATAGCAAGTTAGAGTACTGTGATATGGGACCATTTGCTCTGCATTGATTTTTCCCCCTTTTTTTAGGAATGATATTGCCATACCTTTTCCTAAATTTTTCCAACCTAATGCTCATTTGAGTAGCATATAGTATTGCCTGTGTCAGTATCGTGGGTTTACTACTCTTTTGATGGAATTGTGGCAGGATTAGTAAATATGTAGGCCATAAATATATATGATGAACAAATATGTTGAAAATTACTGTTTGCCAGTAAGCAGTTGTGCTTTTAAAACATGGAGATTTCTTTCACCTTTTACTTGAGTAAATCTTTTGGTCATTGGCCATCTTGAATCTTTTATTTTTCCTGTTTTTTGCTTAATGTAGTTCATTCTGGGTTTCCGTTGGGGCATTTAGTTTGGAGTCAATTTCACATATTTAGGGAGCCTAACACGAATGAATATAGTACTGAGGTATCACTGAGTTCCATTGTGAAAGGTATTTTCATGCTTATTCAAACATGTTAAGTCTTTTGAGTTTACTGAATAACATTCTGATTGCCTGCATCATATTAAAATGCATTTGTTGCCATAGTAATTAAGCAGTTTAATGGAATATAAGCAATATTTGCCCATTTTCCTGAAAAGTTGGGAAGAGTTAGGAAAAGCAGATTGATTTTAGGCAACTGAAGTTTATGAAATTAAAATTGTGAACTATGTGAACATTTTGATAAATAATTATATTTCTTAGTATTTTAAGCCTCATCCCAATATAGGTTTTCTGTATCACTCATGAAGGACGCATAAAAAAGTACTTTGAATACATTTATCTATAGCAGGTAGGTGGCCATCTTTAGAATTATTATTTAGTTTTTATAAAAAATTATTTCTGGGGAATTTAAGTGGCTGCTAGAGCTAGGTATAGTCAATCACAGGAAGGGAAGGGACTATGAACCAAGACATACTCAACTTTTTTTAATTCTGCATACTGAATGAAAAAAAAACACCCAACAAGGGTTTTAAAAAGGAGAATTTCACTTAGGTATTCTGTTCATTGCCTTGGGGTTATTTAAAAGTATTTTGTTACTGAAATACTGTTGAAATTCACTTCACTGGCATTGATACTCTGCAGTATTTACATTTATTAAAATTTTGAGTTTTGATAGCTATAAGATCTGGGATAGGTCACCCGGCCTGGTTCAATTGCTTCAGTTTATATACTGAGAGAATTGAGAGAATTGAGGCAAAACAATTATCTTAGGTCCCTTGCTGTGCCATTCTAAGATTATATAGTTAAATTAAATGGGGAAATAAAGCCCTCTAGTGGTTCTGTCCTGCTTACACTATTCGGTGCATGTAGCATTTCTAGAGTTTGATTTTAAATTCATTGTTGAGAAGAATCCAGTAATATTACATGACAAAAGTATGGGGGAAAATGTGTTAGGGTTATCTTAGTCTACCAATAAATGTATGTTAGATTGTAATCCACTTATGCAACCTGTTTTTTGAGTTACAACAAGGTGGTTCAGAATATTAGAATTGCCTGGTACAAGATGAATGAATCCAGGTTCTTGGCTGATATGTGCTGTGGTTATGATCAGATAATTACTTGTACATATTAAAGTATAGGGTAAATTAACTGAGGTGGATTGTGAAGTAGATCATGCGATACCTATCCATGCTATGAAATATATAACTATTAATAAATTAGATTTATAGACCCGGAATTTAGGGGAAAACAAGTTGCAGAATGATTTTATATAAATATAGCTCCCTATTTTTGCTTTTAAGAAAGTGGGAGACACCTCAAAGCCTTTTATAAATATGTTTGTATAAGCAAAGGAAAGCAAAAAGGGTATAAACCAAACAATGCTACCTTTACGGGTGTGACATTTGGAAGGATGTGGAAGATTACTTCTTTGTCTCTATGAAATTGTTATGGAAAAAAACCAAAAAAGTATCTGAAATGGAAATACTTTAAAGGATCAACTGAAAACAGGGACTTTAATCTCAATGGTTTTAGGACTAAGCCTGGCTCTTAATTTCAGAACTGATTTCCAGCAGAGAACAGTTAAGTCAGCTCCTGCACTGATTTTCTGAGTTTGTTTATTGTTTAAATGGGATGTTTGATAATCTCTAGACATAAGGCTGATGCCCAAATTGGTTAAAATGTTTGGCCTGGTATTTCTCTTTATTTTGTTAATAAGGTTTTCCCTTGCTCTGGGGATTAAAATCCTTTTCTCTTTAGCCCAATCACATTTGTTAAGGGAGGGCCTCTATGAAAAGGCTATTCTTTGAGACCTTGAAGTGGAAATGATTAGTTCTGAAAATTCCTTCCTCAGTGGCATTTACAGCATTTTATAATTATTGAAGGCTGACTCATATCTTCCCTCCAGAATGCTAAAGAATAATTTAAGCAACAGTTCAGACTTTAAAAATGAAGATGGCTCTGTCTTTTCACAGACTGAACACAATATTGTTGCAACTTACTTGATTATGGCAGGTATGGATGTTTACTCCCTTAATAGTACTTTTACTTTTAAGTGGGTGAAGAAAAGCAGAGGATTTCAGCATAAGGCAGTAGAAAAAGCATAGGTTTAGAGATGATTCAAGTGTCATATGGTTAGCCAACCTCCCGAAATCACTTTTGCTTTCTGAGTTGGGGTGGTCAAGTAAATGAGGGTGATGGCTGTAAAGATCCAATAACAATGTCAGTGAGGATAAGTGAAAGCATTGCTAATGGTGGTTAGTATCATAAGTTACTTTGGATGTTTATTTATTGGTTGATTTTAGAGAGAAGTAAAAAAGGGAGAGAGAGAAACATAGAGTTGTTGTTGTACTTATTTATGCATTCAAAGGTTGATTCTGTGTGCCCTGACTAGGGATCAAACCCACAACCTTGACATATTGGGATGATGCTCTAACCAACTGAGCTACCTTGCCAGGGCAACTTTGAATCTTGAAACACCATGTGAGAGAAGTGACATGGGGCTGAGAAAAGTTTTCTATAAAATGAATAATTATTTTATAATCCATACATTTGATTATTATGTTCTCAGGTACGATAAGTATTCTCAGCAACATAATAGTTCTGGGCATCTTCATTACGTACAAGGAACTCCGGACACCCACAAATGCAATTATCATGAACCTGGCTGTTACTGACATAGGGGTCAGTAGCATTGGCTATCCCATGTCTGCTGCTTCAGATCTGCATGGAAGTTGGAAATTTGGGTATGCAGGATGCCAGGTATTGGAGATCTTCGGAATTAAAGTTAAGTAAAGTAGATTAAAGGGATATAAATTTAAATGTCTAAAAAAGTCCCATGGGCTTTAATCAAATAAGATCATAGATAATAGGTATAGTGCTCTTTTTGAGAACAGTTTCACGAGTACTGGAAAACATATTCTTTAACCAGAGAAATGAATTACTAGCCATAATTATATTTAAAATTTTTTTCAACCTAAAAGAAAAAACCAAACTAACAACATTCAACTAGAGAAGAACAGTGAAAACTTGCATATTCAAATTCAAGTTCAAAAAGAAATATCCTGCTTTCATTTGAAATAAATATTAAAGATATATCTAAGTAATGTAGTTAAGCTATCACATTGATAGGTAAATTAATATTACAAGAAAATAAATTAGTATTAATTTATGTTAAGATAGTAGGCAAATAAGACTTTTTGCCTGATTTTTTAAGTTTACCATTTTAAGCTATAAAATCATAAAGAGCAAAATAAGTCTAACAGAATAATAAATATCCATGCATACATGAAACAGTTTTGTCAAGTCTTAATGTTTTCCTTTTTTAAAAAAATCTTTATTGTTGACAGTATTACATTTGTCATCTTCCCCTCCTCCCCCCCAATGTTTTTCAATATGTACTTCAGGTTGTTTTTCTTTCTAAAGATAAAAAACTGTACAGATGTAGTTGAAGGTCATTGCAAACCATCCCAATGGTTTATTCCATTCTCTCCCATGAATGTTTTCTTAATCTTACTACATATTTATGTGTACATAAACTAAATACTTAATGCTTTAAATTTTGTATCAACATATTGTTTGCATTATGCAACTTTCATTAGTCAATATTTTTAAGTTAGCCATTTTATAAACACGTGCCAGCATATTTATTTTTCTATTATTGAACATTTATTCCCAATGCTTTTCTGTCATAAAAAAAGGCTTCAATGAATGTTCTTACCCATATTTCTTTAGATACATTGCTTAGGAGAGGTTGGTTGGGTTGTAGAGAATGTTCATCTTCAACTTTATCAGATGCGGCCAAATTGCTCTCCAAAATGGTTGTGTCACTTACAAGCACTTCTGTTACTCCACATTTTCCCCAACACTTGGGATTGTCAAACTTTTAAATTTTTACCATTTTGATGGGGGTAAAATGGTGGCTGTAGTTTTCACTTCTTTGAATACATAATGTGGTATACATTTTTTAATGTCACAAACATTCAGTTTCCTCTTTCATGAATAGCCTATTTTTTTTGTTTTTAGAGTTTTTTCCCCCTGTTTATCGAGTATCCTGGTTAGAAGCTTTACTTTAAGTCTTAAAATTTTATTTTAATTAATGAAGTCTCAAAACAATTTTCATTAAACCAGTTACACTTTGACAATGGAAGATATATTTTAAAATTAGTATAATACTAGAACGTTTAATGTATTTATATTCTAGCACTGAGATAAAAATGTAACTGTCTCTTGGGAGGTGTAGAACAGTGGGTTCTTTACAATTTTGATTTTCAGATTTATGCTGGATTGAATATCTTCTTTGGAATGGCAAGTATTGGATTACTCACAGTTGTGGCCATGGATCGATACCTGACCATTTGCCATCCTGATGCGGGTACAGCATTTTTCTCAATGAATTCCTATCTTGCCTAAGTACCACTTGACACACATTCACTTTAGAATGTAAATGGGTTGCAGTCATGATCAGTTTTATTTCTCTAACAATCATTGTTCAAAAGTTTAAATGATTTCCTATTATACTTAGAATAACATCCAAATATCACAACTGCCTCCAAGGCCCTGCTACCCTTCTAGCTTTGGCTTGGGCCCTCTCATTTTGGGGTCCTGGCCACTCCCTTTCCCACTCTGGGGTCTTTGCAGATGCTGCTTCCTCAGGTCTGGAAAACACTTCTCTCTGCGTATCTTCCCAATGATCCTTTTATCTGTTGGATAGGCTTTGAGTGAGCTGAAATGTTCTATAAACAATCTACTTGAGAACAACTTTGAATAATCAGTTATAACAAAGTGGAGATATGAATTTCATTATGGGAAAATGAGGCTAATATTTCATATGTTTGTTCATAGGAAGAAGAATGACCACCCACACCTACATCAGCATGATTCTGGGGGCCTGGATCAATGGCCTCTTTTGGGCTTTGATGCCTATCATAGGGTGGGCTAGTTATGCCCCAGACCCTACTGGGGCCACCTGTACCATAAACTGGCGGAAAAATGATGTGTAAGAGACACTTTCACACTTTATAACGAAGTGCTTCTAATGTAGACATTTTCTCACCCTTTTTTAAGCTCAGATCAAATGTTTTCCATACGGAGTGGCCGACAGGCTTCCTTGTGGGTGGTGATGTGATTCCAAGCTTTGAATTACGCTTGTTTGCAAGTAAATGCCATCCAGCTCCCCTTTTCCCTTCCTTTGCGCCCCACTCCTACCCTGTCCTTTCTTCTCTCTTCTCTGGTGGAAAAGGGGATACAGAACACCCTTCTGATATTTGCACATTGGAGGGAGAATCTGGGAGGGATAAGGGAGTGTCAATATCACTAGACAGCATGTAGCTCGGGCTTTCACGGAGGCTGGCTCCTTCCTATCTTTTCAAACTGACGTGGTGATAAAGTATCTTCAGAGATTCAGGCAGCAAAACACCATCACTGCAAGGATTTGCTTGCTACTTGGTGATGCTCTTCTCTATTTACTAGGGAAAAGAGGATAATTTAGCTTCTTAAACAAAGTGAAAGATCACTCAGAAAAACAAATATAAAATTTCTAACTCTCAAACTAAATCTAACTCTAAATCTCTTTCTGTACAGGGTTGACAAGTGAATATTTTGAGGCTTTAGGGTGATATTGTCTCTGTTACAACCATTCCACTCTGCCTATGAAGCAGTCATAGACAGTATCTAAATGAATGTGGTCCCAACCCCTAGTCTAAATGGGCTAAAAGTCAAGTATACATTCTAAGCCGTATAATGATATAGTGACTGCTGGATGGTGCCAGTATTATCTATATGTATAAAAGCCTAAGCGACCGTTACGACATGTCGACCTGTCACTATGATGTGCACTGACCACCAGGGGGCAGACGCTCAATGCAGGAGCTGGTGGTCAGTGTGCTCCCACAGCCAATGTACCACAACCAGCCAACCTCCTGAGGTCCCTCCCCCCAGCCAGCTGACCTCGATCGACCCCGATCAGGACTGGCCTAGATAGCCCCCGATCGGCCCCGATCGGCCCCAATCGCTGGCCAGGCTGAGGGACCACACCCATGCATGAATTCATGCACTGGGCCTCTAGTTTCAAATAATTATGCTGTTTCCCTTCCCCAATTAAATAAGTAGTGATTTAGATTCCCTTTTTTTATTTTCAGATCTTTTGTATCTTTCACGATGACAGTTATTGCGATAAATTTTATTGTGCCCTTGACTGTGATGTTTTACTGCTATTACCATGTCACTCGATCCATTAAATGTCATGCTACCAGTAACTGCACTGAGTACCTCAACAGAGATTGGGCAGATCAGGTAGATGTAACAAAGGTAAGACATTAAAATCCTTAAGATATTTTTGCAGTCAAGCTTTTATACATATGTGGTCCCCTGGCCCCTGCAGTTACCTCTCCTCACCCCCATGATTCTTACTCCCTGGCTCTTTTGTCTGGTGTTTGTCTCCACAGTGTTGAACAATGTGCTCATCTGTTGTTTTGGATATTTTTGTTTACCATTACCTCTTGATTTCCTACTATGGACAATAAGAATTTATTTCTCTTACACCACCAATCTTTTCTATTCCCCCACCCATTTTTCTCTCTCCTCATCTTCTTTGGTTAGATGAAGAGTCAATTTTACATTATTGTGATTCTCTACATTTTATTTATTGCAGATCTCTGTAGGAGTCAATGATTTGTATTTCATTTGAAAACAATATTATTCACTTATAATTGATGTACAACATTGTATTAGTTTCAGGTGTCCAACCCAGAGATTAGACATTTATATAACTTATGATTCATTTTTTTTTTTAAATATATTTTATTGATTTTTTACAGAGAGGAAGGGAGAGAGAGATAGAGAGTTAGAAACATCGATGAGAGAGAAACATCGACCAGCCGCCTCCTGCACACCTCCTACTAGGGATGTGCCCGCAACCCAGGTACATGCCCTTGACCGGAATCGAACCCGGGACCCTTCAGTCCGCAGGCCGACGCTCTATCCACTGAGCCAAACCGGTTTCGGCGATGATTCATTTTTTTATAAAACATTTTTCTTGCCCTGGCCAGTGTTGCTTAGTTGGTTGTGTATTGTCCCATGCACTGAAAAGGTTGCTGGTTTGATTCTCGGTTAGGTAACAGGTTTCAGGCTTGATCCCCAGTAGGGGGCAAGCAGGAGGCAGCCGATTAATGTTTCCTTCTCACATAGATGTTTCTCTGCTTCTCTCTCTCTCTCTCTCTCTCTCTCTCTCTCTCTCTCCCTTTCCTTTGCTCTCTCTCTAAAAATCAATAAAAAATTCTTAAACACACACACACAAACTTTTTCCCCATGGAGTTAATAATTTTTTTTTCTTTCTTTCTCTTTCTCCCTCCTTCAACTCTCTCCCTTTCTTGTCCTCTCCCTCCCTCCCCCTCTCTTTGCAGTTTTGTTTGCTTCCTGTTCTGTGTACCTGTCACTAATTCATCTCTAATCTCTCCACCAGCAGCGTCAATTTACTCTCCGTATATTTAAGTGCATCAGGGACTTTCTCCTTTTCTTGGAATTTTGCTTCCTGGCACTTCTGGGCCTCTTGGTCTGCTCTGCATGGGCAGTTCTCTAAAACCACAGCCCTGAAAGCTGGCACCTCAGGTCTCCTTCATCACCAGCTGGGAGTGCCTTTGGATCGCCTGTGTCTGGGTTGCCTGTCTTCCTTTTCCTTGGTTACTCCCTCTCATTTGGTGGAGCATATTCCCAAGAAGATTCCCGAGAAGGTTATCAGGAGGTAAATTTCAAAGGATTTTGCCTGCTTGAAAATGTCTTAAAATTCTATCATATTGGACTGATTGTTTGATGGTATACAAGTTTAAGTCGAGAAATGATTTTCAAAGAATTTTGAAGGCATGCTGTGTAGTCTCCTAACTTCTGTGTTGCTATTGATAACAATGGCTGACAGCATTCTGCTGCCTGAGCCTTTGTAGCAATCTGTGTGTGATCTCTGGAAGCTGTAGGAGCATCTGTGTCTCCGGTTTTCTGGAACTTCATGCTGATGTGCTTGGAGTAGCTCTTTTTTCAGCCATGTGCTGGTGCTGGGTAAGTGCTTGGCAAGTGAAGAACCAGGTCCTGCCTTTAGGGGGTTCTTGTATCATTTCTCTGGTGATCTCCCACCTGCTTTGCATTCTCTGTTCTCTTTTCCTGGAACTTCTTTTATCTGGATATTTAGTCTCCTGGGTTTATCTTCTAATTACTAAAACTTTTCTCTCCTATGCTGTCCCTGTTTTGGGTTTATTTGTTTGCTTGTTTTGTTTGTTTGTTTTTGTTTCTACTTTCTGAGAGGTTTCCTCAATCTTGTCCAGGTCTGGGATTGGGTGAGGAGAGTGAGGCTCAAGCCTTGGGTGTAAAATTTAAGTAGGCCCCCAAAAGCTCAGTAATAAGAAAAGTAGTTAATGCAGTACTAAAAAGATCAGAGTTAATGCAAAGCTTAACTTTGCATTGAAGATAATGCATATTGAACATAATATCAAATTTTAAATAAAGATAGGATCTGTCCCTGCACTTGCATGACTCAACTCATTGATCTTACCCTTCCTATTGCATTTAAACAATTCTGCTCTCTTTTATATATAGGGTAAAAACCATTGTTATAGATAAAAGAATTATTTTATACTTTACACTCTTTTTACTAGCCTCTTCTTGTTTTATATCTTCTCTCACTTCTGTGATGTTATTATGCATATATTTCCATTTTCCGTCCGTTCACATATTTTTTGTTTCTCCTGATTTTCTGAACCGTTTTGAACTCTGCCTGTGAGTTTGCGTGTTTCCTCAGTGTCTGGTGGCCAGTGATTGTCCTTGCGTGTTGAAAGTGATGCACTAGAAAGCTGACTGTAGGCTCTGCATGGGCTCTTTTGTTGGGATGCTTCTTTGGGGGCTTTCTGACAATCTGATTCTCTAGGCATTTTCTCCTGGGCTGGTCACTTTCCAAGGAGAAGATTCTTTTACGTTCCTAGGTGGAACATACAAGTCTGTCTACCTGTATGCTGTGGCTCAGAGCATGAAGGGGCAGCATGCAGCACCCCTCTTTTCAGTACAGCACTCTGGCTCTCAGCTGAGCCCAGTGTCCTCAGTCCTGAGTTCCCCTGCTTTCCCCCTCCTACACTTCTGGGTGCTTTTGGGAGAGGACAGGCCTGAGTGCAGAGGGAATTTGAAAGTCTAGGTGCTGCTTTTTGCATATTTCAGTGAGCTGTTTTAAATTCCATGGGCAGCCCTACCTTCATAGCTAGCTGTCACCACCAGTTCCTGAGACTTTCTGAGTTCTGAACAATGTATTAGTCTATACTGGTATATACCAGGAGTCCATAGCACAGCTACTAGAAATGGGTCAGGAGTGGGTATAGATCTGCTTTTCATCAAAGCCAGCTTTTGTGTCCTCCCCTAGCACACCAAAAGAAAGGAGGCCTTCTTTACATTTGTTCACATTGTATCCTCACAAGCTCTTGCTATCATAGGTGACTTCTTTATTTGCACATGAGCAAAGAGCAGTGTGGGGCGGGGGTGGGGGGAGGGTTCAGTTTTTCCTTTATGTCATCAATAACATAAACTTATTCAAATTCTAATATAGATAATTTTATGCTATTTTAGATATATTAGCTAATTAAATATTCGGTTTGGCAAATGCTGATTTCTTTTACAGATGTCTGTGATAATGATATTCATGTTCCTGGTGGCGTGGTCCCCTTATTCGATTGTGTGCTTATGGGCTTCTTTTGGGGACCCAAAGAAGATTCCCCCCTCCATGGCTATCATTGCTCCACTGTTTGCAAAATCTTCTACATTCTACAACCCCTGTATTTATGTGGTTGCCAACAAAAAGTAAGTAATGTCTAAAATGATTCTGAACAAAATAATAGATACAGAAAGGATGTTAAAAAGGCAGTAGATAATATTGTAAGACTTCTGGGAAGGTGAGTGACAGAAACTCACTTCTGAACTAGTATAAAAGTTATTTGACTCTTGCAACTGGAAACTTCAAATGCCCAGAGCTCCAGTTCTGTGACAGGTTCTTCCCACATGGAGGCAAGATGGTCACAAGCAACCCAAAACCCAAGTTCTACCAGCTAAGCAGCTCCAAATTCGAGTTTCACCTCTCATGCTCCTTGGCAGAAAAGCTGCTGGAAGGTAGGCTCAGCGAGTTCTCGTGGTTATCCCTCCCAAAATACGTGCAATTGGTATTTCAAAGAAAAGAGTGATTCTGTTACTAGAACATGGACAAGGTAAGGCAATGTTGGGCTCCCTAAGTGATATGTCTTCTTTCTAGTAGATATACTAGATGCAAATGCAAGATGAAAATCCAGTGCTAACATGAAGGGCTTCTGGAGAGTACAGTCATTCAGGATAACAGAGGAAGAACCCTACTCCCTTTGTTAGGGTTCTCAGTAAGGATCTCTTTCCTGCGTCCTCCCTGAAGCTTTGGTTATTTTGTTTTCTGTTGCTGCTAAAAGATGGAATGAACCAATCTACTGTGCTTAAATATTTGACCAGAAAAATCTTAGTAGAGTTCAAGTAATTTGATGCTGGAATGCCAATGCTGCTTCTATTAAACCTACGCATTTATGCTCATGTTTAGGAGAGCAGCTTTAGTTACAGGTATGTGAAAAATGGGAAAACTTTTAAGACCATTCAGATCATATAAGAAAAATAAAGAACACATTTTAAATTCAGAACTTATTGGTAGTTCTTTTGGAAAGATTGGTCATTCTCAAACTCCCTTTAATTTCAACTGACCTTGCTCAGAACAGATGCATGAAATGCATATCCTTAGTTCAAATAGATACATTATTGTAATTGATATTAGAAACATCATTTAAACACATAATTACTGATTTTTACTAAATACCTTCAATGTTTATAATCAATGTCACAAAATTGGTCTTTAACTGTCCATATACTTTCTACATTTATAAAGGTTTGCAACAGGAGATGTTAAAGTTGGAGATGTCAATTGGCAGTAGTGGCATCTTAGCCATATTTGAAAGTATTTTAAAACTAGAGACCCGGTGCACGAAATCCAGCCTGCACCCCCTTGCAGTCCAGGAGCCCTTGGGTGATGTCCGACTGACGGCTTAGGCCCGCTCCCTCTGGAGAGCGGGCCTAAGCCATCAGTTGGGACATCCTTAGCGCTGCTGTGGAGGCGGGAGAGGTTCCCACTACTGCCACTCCACTTACCAGCCATGAGCCTGGCTTCTGGCTGAGTGGTGCTCCCCCTGTGGGAGCGCACTGACCACCAGGGGGCAGCTCCTGCGTTGAGCATCTGCCCCCTGGAAGTCAGTGTGTGTCATAGCAAACGGTCATTCCGCCGTTCGGTCGATGTGCATATTAGTCTTTTATTATATTGGATTCTAAGCCATTATAGGATAATACCAGCTTTCCCCCTTTATATTGTAGGTTTCGGAGGGCAATGTTTGCCATGTTCAAATGTCAGACTCATCAAACTATGACCACGATGAGCTTTTTACCAATGGATGTACCTCAAACCCATTGACTTCTGGAAGAATCTGAAATAAAAGGAAAGCACAAGTTATCAATATATTTGTTTACTTTTTTTTGCAATATTTTAATTTTACTTAAAATATGAAGCCAGTTAGATCAAATGCAGACATAAATTATTATCCTAATAGACTGAATTCCTTAAATGTAGTTTATAGTTCTGTTTGTGCATTGGCTATTGTAGAGAATGCTTCTTTATTTCTTTATATGTAATCTTATTGCTCATCTCTTTTGATGAATCCCGGTACATAATTCTCTTTTTCCCTATCTTGGCATGTGATACTCTGTACCGATGGCCTGGTATCTTGCCTGGGCCCTCCATTAGACCAGAAGTAGTTGCTATGTTAATGTTAAAAAAAAAAAAAGTTAATAAATAAATAATAATTAATTAATAATTACTGAAATGAGTTGTTAGCATTTCACAATTTTAAAATCTTAATGTAATTATTAACATACTATTTAACAAAAGTGATCAGAGGACTATTAAGTCACATGCCAGTTATTGCATATATATTTTATACAGCAACATAATCTCTGTGCATGTTATTATATAGTCTGCTTTTTAATTATCATTTTTCTATATATTCATTTCTATATATTTGCCACTAGAATTAAGTTTAATCAGAGTGGGGGTTTTTGTATGTTGTTTTTTTCCCCCCTCTTTTTTGTTTGAAATTTATTTTATTGTGGTAAGAACATAACATGAGATCTACCCCCTCAACAAATGTTTAAGTGTATAATACAGTATAAGTACAACAGTGCACAACAGATCTCTAGAACTTACTCATCTTGCTTAACTGAAACTTTATGCCTGTTGATTAGCCGTATGTTTGTTCTTTGATGTGTCCTGAGCATGCACACCCGTTTTGCCTGGCACATAGTAGGCACTCAATAAATATTTGTTGAATGTTGAATACATTTGTAGTCACATAATTGTCACTTTAAATAACTATTAAGCATAGCAGGATAATACACGATTATTTAAATAGTGAACATTTAAAATCTATTGTATTTTGTTTTAATTGAGCAAATTCTTCTGACTGTTGTTTCTATATGCATCCTATTATTTTTATTTTTTTAATTATTATTTTTTATTTTTAAAAAATATATTTTTATTGATTTCAGAGAGGAAGGGAGAGGGAGAGAGAGATAGAAACATCAATGATGAGAGAGAATCATTGATTGGCTGCCTCCTGCACGCCCCACACTGGGGATCGAGCCTGCAACCTGGGTATGTGCCCTTGGCCGGAATCGAACCTGGGACCCTTCAGTCCGCAGGCCAACACTCTGTCCACTGAACCAAACTGGCTAGGGCCATCCTGTTAGTTTTAAATAATATTTCCCATAGTATTCTTACTTTTATAAAATTGATTCTTTTAAAAGAGTTTTTTGTTTAAAGATGATGGATAGAACCACCTAATAGGAAGATTAAATGCCATATATATTTGTGATATATGTTACCTAAACCCTTGATTGTGCCTGTGGATTCTCCCCACCTCATGAATGTTCAGGTTATTTTTTAACTATTCGATTTACTTTTTATTTTTTGATAGAGCTTAACTTTGCTAAAAGACATACCAGTTCATCTTTAGCTATGGTTTGATGCCCATAATTTGGGAAACGAGCTTAAAATAAAACATATTCTTAAAGAGAGATAGTAGCTTTGAGTAGAAATAAGAGCTGGGAGGAGCCTTACACTGTGCTGAGATGCCCTGCAGAGCCACAGGACACACTCACTGGAGCCCTAGGTCCACATTTCAGTGGTGAATTGAAGCATTTAGTCTAAAAACAAACAAACCAAAAAACCCCACTAGGTTCCAGACTTTGTCTACTTTGTTTTTGGAGATAGCCAATACTTGGCAATATTGATAACTCTATTCTAAATCAATTTTACATCATGTGCTTCTATCTTTAAAGCTAAATTTTGTAAAACTGATTGTTATGCATGCTGATAAAAAGAAAATGCACAAAATAAAATTTATAATGTTATAATGTAAATCATCTGCTAAATGTTCTAGTATCTGCTAAGACATTGAATTGTTTTTAACATTGCGTGTAGCTGCAAGATATATTAGCAATTACATCCATAGGAAAGGAATTTAATAGGCATTTCCTTGCAAATCTAGATACGAGCAACTACTGAAATTTTCTTGACATGTGTTTGATTTTCACTTTTTTTATAATGTGTTACTTTGCTGAAACCACATTCAAAGGCTAGGAAGATTGAACCCCTGCAAAATACACTTGAAGGTTAAGTAACTACAGATCTCAGCTAATCCTGTGTAATCTGCTCTTACTAAATGGCTGTTTGCGTTCCAGGCACACCAGTCTCTGAATGCTTAGGATTTGGTTTTTACCTGTTGTTCCAATAACCTCTAAAAGGAGCAATGCGTCTCTTAGCATGCCTGGGCGTTGTGCTTAGCTTTTTGGAAGGAGTGAGTTGTTTATGTCCATCACAGTGCACCTGCGATTATCACGGCAGAAATGATGGCACGGGATCAAGGTATGCTACTAAGTGTTCTAATGATTCTGAGGAAAGGGGCCCCCATCAGCCTTATTTGAAAGCAAACTGTTGATCAGAAATCAGAGGAGAGAAGGTTTAATTTACATAAGCTTTAACTTAGTTGTGTTAATACTGGTTGCTAATGCTATGCTTTTATCTTGAGCAGTTTAGCTCTTAAAAACCCCTCATTTTTATTTGAGACCTTCAAACACATACAGAAATGTTCATTGCACTGTGTTCAGAAAATGTTCATTTCAGGAGGTCAAGCTGAAATGTGTGTGTCCCACTCAGCCTGATTACAGAAAGCAGGGCCGATCAGGAGGTGTTAACATTCCCAGATCATTTGCTTCCCAAGTTTTCCATTTCATTTCGAGGGTTGTTCATGCCAATTGGATAGACCTTAGAAAGCAGAAATGACTCTCATAAGAGTGAAATTACAGACGTTCATAATTAGAATTTTTTATTTTAAGATATTGGAATTTACAAAGAAAAGCGGTTTGAAAGATATGGATCAACTCTGTCAGTTGCCGTCACTGTAGAAGTTATTTAACCTCTGGGTTGCTTTCACATCTACCTGTGAAGTAAAAATAATTGCATACTCATAATATACATGAGTCCTTTGAGATAGAAGTTAAATGCAAAAAGGAACTTTTGTTAGCTAACCATGGTAGACCATGATTTTTCTAAAAGGATATTTAATGACAAAATCAGATTTTTTGTGTGACTTGGTTGATGGACTTTTGAGGTTATTTGAATAGTGAGCCTCTTAAAGTAATTTGTTAAGAGTCACTCAAGTTATGTTCTACACCTTTAAACAAATTAATAAAAATTAAAACATATTATTGAGTAATTTGTCTTGTTATTCTATAAACTTTACTTAAGTAACTTGGTATTTTTTTGAAAGATTTACTAGGTGATGTAAGACAGTGAGAAGAACATAACAAATTAAAAAGCCCTACTTGGCAAAAGCTAGGTAGCAGTTAACAACTCACGCCAGGGTACTTGAGAAACAACACAGAAGTGTTTCCTTCCCCCTGGTGGCCCCATTATTGATGGATTTTATGAAAACCATAGTGTATTATTCTTGGCAAGAGCTCTAGAAAGAATTTAGTTCTGCTGTTATTTTGTAAATGAAGAAACGAAGCCACACAGAGGCTAAAGGACTTGTGCAAGGTCACAGCACGGAGTTGATACAGTGACTGGTTGATAAAGACACTCGGTCTTTCAGCTTCCAATGCAGGCTTTTCTCCATTACACTGGACTGTTAACTTAATGAGTAGAAATTGGATCATTCTGATCTAAAGTAGCACTGAAATTTGTGATAGAGAGTAGAGATGAAGAATAGGAAGTGTCGCCCTAACCGGTTTGGCTCAGTGGATAGAGCGTTGGCCTGCGGACTGAAGGGTCCCAGGTTCGATTCCGGTCAAGGGCATGTACCTTGGTTGCGGGCACATCCCCAGTGGAGAGTGTGCAGGAGGCAGCTGATCGATGTTTCTGACTCTCTATCCCTCTCCCTTACTCTCTAAAAAATCAATAAAATATATATATTTTTAAAAAACAAAAAACCCCTGCTCATTGACAAGGCCTTCCTTGGCCCCCTCGTCCCTGTTTATCTACCTCCACTAGCACTTTTCGCATTGCTGTTTGACATCTACAGATTGATCTGTTCCTAAAGGATGGTGAATTCATAAAGCCATTTCAATATCTCCAGTGTCTTGCACAGTGTCTGGCCTAATGTTGGTTGAGTGGATGGATGATTGGACTTTATATAAAGGCACATGGGGAGTGTGCAGGAGGCAGCTGATCAATGTTTCTCTCTCATGGATGTTTCTAACTCTATCTTGCTCCCTTCCTCTCTGTAAAAAAATCAATAAAATGTATTTTTTTTTAAAAAGAATGGGAAGTGTCCTTATAGAATTCCAATGCTTCTGTATGGTCTTCCCCTGAAGTTACAGACAGGAGATGCTATTACAAACAGGAGATGCTAGCTAGCAGGACATCGCAGCTTTATGCTGCATTTACCCCTCTTTGCCTTGTGGGCTGCTTTTAAAGTTCACCCACTTAATGTGATGTATTTCACTGAATGGCTGATTTGTTGACTACATGTATAATGCATTATAATTTATGTTTCATTGTTCATTTCAGCAATCCAGTGGAAATGAGTGTACAATGGGAGATAAATCTTTTTTCAAGTTACAATGCATCTAAATTCTCTGATTCTTCATACTTTACACTCACACATGGGGCAGGCTTGTTTTTCTATGCCTATTTTACATGTACCACTAAGCAAGGTCCCAATGTGACCTGCTCAAGGTCACTTACGTTAGTGAATGGTGAACGGAATAAACTTGCAGTTTCTGGTTTATTCCTTGGGATGGAAGCAATGCACAAGTCACGTTGTTGAAATAGAGCTCAGCTTTAAGCATCCAGTGTGAACACTTGCTCCTTCCTTCCTTAAAAGAGATCAATTTATAACTTCAACAGGGGATTCTTTAAAAATGGGCCATTTTGTAAAGAGGTTAAGTGTGCACTTTAGAGTTGGACCAATGTGGGTTGGAAGGTGGCTGTGTGGCCCACTAGCTATGTAACCTTGGAAAGTTACCTAACGTGGATAGGCCTCAGTTATTTTACTGTAAAAAGAAGATTGATGGTAAAAATAGCAGACACCCACCGAATGCCTATTACGTGTCGGGAAGGTATAAAACTTCACATGCATTTCAATGAACCACCCTAACGAAGCTACATGGGAAAATGAAGTGGGGCAATTGGTGAGGATGGGCTTTGCCAAAAAAGAATGGCATGAGCTTAGATCTGAGCCAAGATTAGACCAACTCCAGAGCTGGTGCCTTTACCTCTTCCCCAGCATCTGCCTCATAGGGCTGTCCGACAACTAAATAAGGTCATGAATATGGTGTGTGTTTGACAGCTTGACTTATAAAGAACTTCATCAATATTAGGTGAACCATATGAAAATTCTTATATTTGATCATTTTTAACCTATAGAAATGGCCATTTCATATGGTTTAACATAGAAGAAGATAATGATGACAAATTATTAATGAACAGGTCAGCCAGGCTCCACAAATATTTTGTGAAAACCATTAAGGAATTTTCAAATGATGCATGTTTCAAATAAGCATTGTTTTTTCAAATGAGTCTCGGAACGCAGGTTTCCTCCCACTGCTCTTGTTGTGACACTAGGTCGGTGCTGTGTAATGACCAGGATATGAATGAGCTCCCCCTGAACTTCCCCGTGGACACTGTGAAGCTTCGCATTGAGAAGACAGTCATCCACACGATCCCCGCCGATGCCTTCTACTACCTGGTGGAGCTCCAGTACCTCTGGGTGACTTACAATTCTGTCTCCAGCCTTGAGGCCAGCAGCTTTTACAACCTGGGGCGGCTGCATGAGTTGCGCTTGGATGGGAATTCTCTAGCTGCCTTCCCTTGGGCATCTCTGCTGTACATGCCCCATCTAAGGATCCTGGATTTGCACAACAACCAAATAACGAGTGTGCCAAACGGGGCAGCCAGGTACCTGAAGAACCTCACCTACTTGGATTTATCAAGCAACAGACTAACCACACTGCCACCAGAATTCCTGGAGAGCTGGTCCCATGTACTTACAACACCGTCCAGAAGCCGGAAGCTTTCAACAACAAGAATTATTCTTGGTAAGCTCACAAGCCTCTGCTCCTCTCAGGTCCAGATAATTTGCTCAGCATATTGCTCAGTTGTGCAATCTTTTCATGTTTTTGAGTTTGGTTTCTTACTCTGTACTTGCACTTTGCATGGAATAGCACTGCATCAGTTGATAACTAACTGCTTTTCTCTTGCTGCTTTTAAGATTCTCTCTTTGTCTTTAACCTTTGGCATTTTAATTATGACATGTCTTGGTATGAGCCTCTTTGGATTCCTCTTTTTTAGGACTCTGTGCTTCCTGGCCTTGTATGTCTATTTCATTCATCAGGTAAGGGAAGTTTTCTCTTATTATTTTTTCAAGTAGATTTTCAATTTCTTGCTCCCTCTCTTCTCTTTCTGGTACCCTCATGATGTGGATGTTGATATACTTGAAGTTGCCCCAGACTCTCCTTACACTATCTTCATATTTTTGGATTCTTCTTTCTTTTTGCTCTTCTGAGTGGGGTTTTTTAATGCTTCCTATATTTCCAAATCATTGATTTCGTTCTCAGAATCCCCTATTGAATCCCTGTAAATTATTCTTTATTTCAGTTAGTTTATGCTTAATTTCTGACTGGTCCTTTCTTGCCTTTGAAATTCTCACCAAGATCCTTGAAAGTCTCACTAAGTCCCTTGAAGCTCTCATTAAGATCCTTGAGTAACCTTATAACCTTGTTTTGAACTCTGTATCCAGTATTTTGCTTGCTTCCATTTTTTTTTTTTAATTTGTGACATGTTTCTTTGTCTCTGCATTCTGGTTGCTTCCATGTTTGTTTCTATATATTAGGTAGAGCTGCTATGTATCCTGGAATTGGTAGAATGGCCTTATGTAGTAGGCATCCTATAGAGCCCAGTGGCTCAGCCTTCCTAGTCACCTGAGCTGGGCCATCTAGGTGCACCCATGTGTGGCTGTGTGCACTGTTGTGTTGTAGTTGAACCTTGATTGCTGTTTGGTCACTGGGAGGGATTGACCCCCAGGCCAATTATCTATGAGGACCAGCTATGATTATAGTGCAAGAGCTGCTGTGCAGGAGACACCGCTATGGAACAGGATTTGCTTCAGTGGAGCTTTGGTGCTCTCCAAGTCTGCCCCTTGAGTGGGTCATACGTGGATGTGGTAGGGTTGTAATCTGGCATAGTCTGAAGCTGACCACTGGGTGTACTGGCTCTGGGGCCTTTCGGGAGATACAAAATCAGCTATTGCTTGTGGTCTGCATGGGGCCACCTGGCATGAGCTACAGAGTGATCTGCAGATAGTTACTACTTGTGTCGGGCTTGGAGGTGCCCCAGAGAGGCCAAGCTATGAACCAAGGCAGGTTGCTGCTAGTGCTCTGCTGCTAGTGCTGGGCCTGGGGCCACTTATTAAGAGGTATGGGACATGCTGATGCCAGCTGCTGCTTGTTTGAGAGATTTTAGGAAAGTCTGAAGCCTGAGCAAGGACAGGCCATTCATAAGGAAAAACCACTGCAAACAGCTTGGGTGAGGTGGGGTCTCAGGGAATCACCATGTCTGGGTGAACAGTGTGGGCCAGAGACTCAGATATGGTGACAGCCTGTCAGCACTGTGGTGGGGAAGTCTCAGCAAAGGAACAATGACTTCTTCTAGCACCTTTGTCTGGGAGAAAGCTGCCCCCTAGTTTTTGACCTGATGCCAGACAAATTAGTTCCTCCCTATATGTCCCTGGATCCTTTAAGAGCTGATGGGGCTCAGAGGGAGTGAGTCCAAGTAAATCTGTGCTCTGGCCCTTTAAGAGGAATGCTTGGTTCTCCAGCAGCCTCTGTCACTCAGCCACAATTCCTGCTGGTTTTTATAGCCCAAAGTTATGGGGACTTCTCTTCCTGGCATTGAAACCCTGGGCTGAGGGGTCTGGTGTGAGGCTGGGACCCTTTGCTTCTCATGAGACATCTCCACAGCCAAAATAGCCCTCTCGATTAAAAAAAAAAAGCCACGCTTGGGTGTGGGACCAGACTTTTACATGCCTCTGCTCCTCTTACCAGACTCAATGTGCTTTATTCTTTAACTAGAGGCCCAGTGGACAAAATTTGTGCACCGGGGGTTTGTGTCCCTCAGCAAAGCCTGCACCCTCTCCAATCTGGGACCCCTTGAAGGATGTCCGACTGCCCGTTTAGGCCTGATCCTGGTGGGATTTGGCCTAAACGGGCAGTCGGACATCCATCTCACAATCCAGGACTGCTGGCTCCCAACTTCTTGCCTGCTTGCCTGCCTGATTGCCCGTAACCACTACCCTGCCACCTGATCAACACCTAACTGCTCCCCTGCTGGCCTGATTGCCCCTAACTGCCCTCCTCTGCAGGCTTGGTCACCCCCAACTTCCCTCCCCTGACAGCCTGGTCACCCCAAACTGCTTTCCCCTGCCAGTCTGGTTGCCCCTAACTGCCCTCCCCTGCAGGCCTGGTTCCCCCCAACTGCCCTTCCCTTCAGGCCTGGTCTCTGCCAACTGCCCTCCCCTGCAGGCCTGGTTCTCCTCCCAATTGCCCTCCCCTGCAGGCCTGGTCCCCCCTAACTGCCCTCCCCTGCAGGCCAACTGCCCTCCCCTGCTGGCCTGATTGCCCACAACTGCCCTCCCCTGCCAGTCATCTTGTGTCCACATGGTGCCGGCCATCTTGTGTGTTGGAGTGATGGTCAATTTGCATATTATCTTTTATTAGATAGGATTCTCTAGTACCATTCATCCAGATTTCAGGCAGTTCTGAATGATGGTTGTTCTGTGGATTAGTTGTAATTTTGATGTGGTTGGAGGATGCGAGTACTGCATCTACCTACACCGCTATCTTGACCCGGTCTTTCTATCTTGGGTTCTTAAAATGTATACGCCCTCACAGTAAGGCTGTGTTGTCAGTTCACAAAGTGTGTCCATCAGGGCTGAAGATGAGGCTGTACTTCTAAATAACTAGTGAGCCTTTGGCTAGTGAGGTGACTTATAACCCTTTTGGAGTGAGAAGCAACTAGAGGCTAAATTTGTGCCAGGAATCCCTATTGACCATATCAAATATTGGCTGAAGTCAAGTATGAAGAAAAGATAATTTGAGATTTTTTTTAATAAAAAAGAAAATGCTGTGACAGCTTATAAATGGATTTAGCATTGCTTTTCTTGAAATGTAAATGCTTTTTGGTGCTTATGAAACTAAAACCATGAGTAATCCTATCTAATAAAGAGGTAATGTGCAAATTGACCATCACTCCAACACAAGATGGCCGACCCCATGTGATCAAAGATGGCCACCACAAGATGGCAAGCAGGGGAGGGCAGTTAGGGGTGACTGGGCCGGCAGAGAAGGGCAGTTGGGGGTGACCAGGCCTGCAAGGGAAGGCAGTTGGGGGGGACCAGGCCTGCAGGGGAGGGCAGTTGGGGCGACCAGGCCTGTAAGGGAAGGCAGTTGGGGGATACCAGGCCTGCAGGGGAGGGCAGTTTGGGGTGACCAGGCCTGCAGGGGAGGGCAGTTGGGGGTAACCAGGCCTGCAGGGGAGGGCAGTTGGGAGTAACCAGGCTGGCAGGGGAGGGCAGTTAGGGCCAACCAGGCTGACAGGGGAGGACAGTTAGGGGCAATTGGGCCAGCAGGGGAGCAGTTAGGCATCTATTAGGCTGGCAGGGGAGTGGTTAGGGGGTGATCAGACTGGCAGGCAGAAGCAGTTAGGGGCAATCAGACAGGCAGGCAGGCGAGCAGCTGGGAGCCAGCAATCCCGGATTATGAGAGGAATCCCAGATTGGAGAGGGTGCAGGCTGGGCTGAGGGACACCCCCCCACCCCATGCATGAATTTCATGCACCAGGCCTCTGGTAAGAACAAGATACAAAGATGAAAAAATCACATAAGCTTTTCTTATATTGCTATTTCACGTTTTGCCCATTGTTTATATAGTCATTGAATCATTTTTATTAGAGAATAAAAGAAATATCATAGGGTGGGTTAGAGGAAAAAAGACATTAATTTAATAATAGCTTTGGAATATTTATTATGTATACTATGAGGCACCATGTAAACCTATACTGTGGTATTTATTTTAGCTACTAATCTGTACTCCTTATGAGTAAGGCTAATAGCTAGAAATTGTCTTAATTTAAACATTTTGATTCTATTTCTTTATAGTTTTTCTATGTTCCTTTGGAAGCAATTCTTGGTTCTAATAGAATTAGCCAGTGGAGACATGAAGTAGAAAATAAAAACAAATTAACAAATTACTATTAATAGCTCTCTAAGGATTAGTTACTAATATTACTATGAAGAAGTAATTTATAGGACATCAGTATTTTTCACCTGTGAGTTAAATCTGCTTGAGAACTTAGGGATCAAGGGTTATGAAATTTTACCGTCACATTTTAAGGTTCAGATTCTTCAAAAGCAGGTTCTTTAAAGGTAGTAACATGAAAATACTTTTGATATAACATTAAGTTTCAGAAGCAGGATATGTAATTGTACATGAAGCACCATTGTGACTCTTTTAGAATGGGTGAAGAAAACGACTGAAAAGATATACTAGTTGGTGAACTGTCCTTTTTGGGTGAAGGGCCACTTTTTCACTTTCTTATATTTTTAAATTGTTCTGTAATGATCATGCATTACTTTTAAAATAATGATAATATCATGATAATGAATAATAAAATATATTTTGAAACATGTCAAGCCATGGCAGCCGCTGGCCTTCACAAAGTCTAGGGAACAGAAGGGGAAAGAAGGGGAGGACTGACCCGTCTTGCTCATAGGACTGTAATGAGCACATAATGAGACATTTTCTGTGATAGTTCGTTAGCTGAGGTGGAGAGCCTCTGAGGTTACGATTTTAGATCAACAATAAACCTCAGCAGCTGGGACCAAGATGGCAGCGTCTTATACAGAAAGGCCTCTCTACTTTGGCTTGTTTGTTAGCCTAATTATATTTGAGTCTTCAAATTTCACCATTAAACTAAGGTGATGAGAACCAATCCTAGATTTTCTAGAACTCAGTGTTTAACTGTAGCAGTTATATCTTTCTAGGCGCCCTGGAGAATTTACTTGTGTACTATTAGAGTGGGATGCAGTCTGCTTCTATTTCATTTTTATTGTCCGGTGTTTATTACTGTCAGCAGATGGAGGTTCTAATTGTAATAAAAATAGAAATGGTGAACATTGATGGAGTGCTTACTCAGGGCCATGCCTAGTTCTTATATTTTACAGGTATATCTTCTTCTAGTCTCATAGTAACCCTGTAGTAAGTACCATTTCATCCCCATTTTATAGATGAGGAAATGAGGTGCAAGGTAAGCCACTTGACCAAATTCACTCACCACGTAGCAGTGGAGCTGGGTTATGAGTGCAATCTGTTTGGCACCTGAACCCCTGCTCTTCCTCACTCCTTTGTAATTTGGGGAATGGTGTGTAATAGTACCAGATTCACGTTCCTCCCAAATGCATTACTTTACTGAGCTCTTTATATCCTGTATTTAGTTAATGAAAATTTAGGCAGAGGCGTTTCCATTACTCCCTCTCTCTTCCACATGAGTAAAAATACCAACTTAATAAAACTGTCCTTTAGTGTATCCATAAAACATAAACTAGTGTCCTGCAAGTAAGCATTTAAATAACTATGAAACTAGATTAGATTTTTGATTTGCAGGACAGGTAAATTTCCATGGCTTCTTTCTCAGGAATAAGCAAATATTTATATAGGCAGGCTCCATAGGTCTTACACTGTTTATCTTGGAGGAAAAAGCCTGCAGTAGGAGAGGTCATACAATGCCTTTTTGGGTGTTTTTCCCTGGTACCCAAATTGCTACACTGTAAACACGGGCTTTTCTGTAATCAGAATGGAGTTCACCTGAAGGGCTGTGGCGACCCCAGTACTTCCACAGAATTTTCGGAATGGCATTTACTTAATTCAGCAAACACTCCTCAATCCCTGTGGTGTGCCTCTCCTTTGCTAGCAAGTTCCACATGGCTAAGGCTTACCCCTTGCCAGGTGCCCTTCTGAGGACTCCAGGGGTACCTTAGCTTTTGGAAAAACCACATGAGTTGGGTCGGTAATCAACACCATCCTCTTTACCAGCTGACAAAAAGGTGGAGTCAAGCTTCTAATCACAGTCCCTCTCCTGAGATATCTTTTTTTATTCTTTAAACTTTTATTTATTTATTTATTTATTATTTATTTGTTTGTTTTTACTTTTTGTTGAATTTATTGGAGTGACATTTTTTAATAGAATTATATAGGTTTCAAGTATACAATTCTATAATACATCATCTGTGTATTGTATTGTGTGTTCACCACCCTAAGCCAACTCTTCTTCCATTCCATTTATCTCCTCTTTACCCTCTGCTACCTTTTCCCACCTCCCTTTTCCCCTGGTAAGCACCATACTATTGTCTGTGTCTGTGAGGTGTTTTTTGTTCTTTGCTTAATCCTTTCACCTTTTTCACCCAGCTCTCCAACTCCTCTCCACTCTGTCGGCTGTCAGTCTGTTCTCTGTAACTATCAGTCTGTTTTTATTTTTTATTTTTTTGTTAGCCCATTTAATCCAATTACTGTGATGCATGGAAAGCATTACCCCTTTAGAAAAAAGGTAAGGCAAAGTCCATCTGGCCCTGGCCAAGAATAGCAATATAAAATAAATTAATTAATGCAAATTACTGTGACTGCGGTTGGCACGTTGCTTTGAAGGAATGCAGTACAAGTAACACTTTAACTTCAGAGGGCTCTTGTACCTTTGTCCCCAGAAGAAAAAACACTTGATGAATGTGTTCAGCACTTAGATGGCTGTTATTCAGGTTTTTAAAGTTGTACCTTTGACCTTAGATATTCCAGAGCTGGAATAAATGTACGTTTTGTTCTTAAGGGATTTGAAGATATTTCCCTGGTTTACATAACTTTTAGATATAGCAAGTTGGATTAATTTTTAAAAGAATTTTATTTCATTGTTAACACATTTTTATAACAGTTTCAAAGCTCGAATGAAACTGCTAAAGTTACAGCTCTTTGATCTTTCCCTATGTAGACGTTAGTACTCCAGATATCACTGCTTTGACATTAGTAATTTGTAGATAACAGCACTTCTAACGGCCACCTGTGGCTTTAGCTGTTTTTAGGTGATGAAGAAATGAGTTATGGTAGAAGGAGTATTAGATTAGGAGGCTACAGCATGTAGGATTAGGACTACTTAAGAAACCATGAAAGTGATCTTGGTGCTTTAATGTCCTTTGGTGTGAAATTGGAAAAATCATACTAGCTTCCTGAGGTCCCTGTAAGACATATACACGGTGGTGGAGAATGAGAGCTTGAAGATCAGGATCGTGAGGTTCAAATCCTGACTGCATTCCAGTTGGGCAGACCCCTTAACCCTCCAGAGCATCGGTTTTCTCCTCCTTAAAGTGAGGATCATACTATTATCATCCACCTCATGCTGTTGTCAGACAGATCCTTGGGCATGCTGAGCACTGTTGGGAGACAGTGTCCCATTGTCCCTCACATCTCTGCATGTCTGCTGAGCAGAGGCAGGCACTGGCTGCCTTTTGTTCTGAACGATCTTTTCAAGAATATTTGTGTAGAGAGCTGCTTTGAAAAGTAGAGGATGCCCCCCTCCAGAGCAAAGGGTAGGCATGGTTACTGCCCAGTGCAATAAAGATAATCTCTCCCTTCAGAGCTGTGAGTAATAAACTGTCCTTCATCTCTGACCAGGAGTCTTGTGCCTTCTTCCAACATCTAAGAAATTGGTGAACTGGGATGAGTTGGTAACTCTTGAGTAGGGTAAAACTCAGACCTTTTACAATTCTTGACAAATACAGTCTTTGCAACATAGGAGGCAATCAATCACTGTCAACTTGTATTGTTATCTTATAAAGAAAAAATCTTGGATAGCAGGTGTTTTGAAAGTATAAAGTATTCTACACATATTAATTATTACATGATAGGATGAATTTGATGTTTGTTGGCAGGTTGAATAGAATTCAAATCAATATTAGGGAACTGGTCATAGATTCACAGGACTAATTATAAGAAGAAGAAGTCTAAGGTAATTGACCATGAGAAAAAAGGAATTTCTAGGATAGCTGAAAACACACACACAGTAAACGCTTACCAATACTGGCAGAAAATATCAATCAGTCATGAAGTGCTATTATAATAAAAACTAGAGGCCTGATGCATGAAATTCATGCAAGAGTAGGCCTTCCTTCCCCCGGCTGCCAGCACTGGCTTCCCCCTGGCACCTGAGACCTGGGCTTCCCTCGCAGCCCCGGCTTAGTCCAGAAGGTCATCCAGAAGGATGTCCAGTCTAATTAGAATATTATGCTTTTATTATTATAGATAGGCATAAATAGAAATCTAGAATTTATAGTGAACAGTTAAATCTTCCACCATGGTTAGAATTTTTTAAAATTGCAATTCTGTCGTTTCTCCTTAGGAATCATTGTATAATCCACTCCATTAGTAAAAAGTCACAACCACAAATCTTCCTGAGGTAAATCCTTTCAACCTTGGGCTTGGAGGCCGCTACGGGACATCACCCTTAAGATCCTTAGAGAGACTTTGTCTGACTGCAGTCTCTGAAGCACCATCTTAGATCCCTCTGAGATCTTAGCAAATGCTATTGTAATCTCACCCACACTGGATTAATTTTCACTCTGAAGCTCTTTCTTAATTTGAAAATTTTGGAGAGGCTCAGTATGAAAAAACAGTTTTATTATTTTTTATTTTTCAATTATAGTTTCCATTCAATATTATTTTGTATTAGATTCAGGTGTACAGCATAAGGCTTAGACAATTCTATACTTTACAACGTAATCCCCCAATATTTCAAGTACCCACCTGGCACCATATGTAGTTATTATATTATTGACTATATTCCCTATGCTGTACTTTACATACCCATAACTATTCTGTAACTACTAATTTGTACTTCGTAATGCCTTCACAGTCTTCACCCAGCCCCCCAATTCCCTTCCAATCTGGCAGCTGTCAGTCTGATCTCTGTATCTACGAGTCTGCTTTTATTTTGTTTATTTTGCTCTTTAGATCTCACATATAAGTGAAATCATATGGTATTTGTTTTTCTCTGTCCGACTTATGTCACTTGCATAGTACCCTCTAGGTCCATCCATGCTGTCGCATATATTAGATTTCATTCTTTTTATTGTTGGGTAATATTCTAATGTATAAAGATACCACAGCCTTTTTATCCAATGGTCTATTGATGGACACTTGGGTTGCTTCCTTACCTTGGCTATTGTAAATAATGGGGTGCATATATTCTTTTCAATTAGTGTTTTAGGTTAATTCAGATATATACCCAGAAGTGGAATCCCTGGGTCATAAGGCAGTTCTATTTTTAATTTTTTGAGGAACCTCCATACTGAAACAGTTTTATTATTGGACCCAACAGGGTTTGGTTCTTATATATTTATATTAGCTTTTATATATAAAAATATTTTATATTTATACTTCATATCTTCTTTTAGCTGATGTCTCTTTACATTTTATTATGAGCGGCAAGAAGATACTAGGCAGTATCTCTGTGTGGAAATATCCTTAGCTAGAACATTTATTTATTGAATATGTTTCCTACTTTTCCTGTTAACCACAGGTGACAGTGTTGCTAAACTTTTTGTCACTCCACAACAAGGGTCCCCTTCCCTCTAGTTTCTAGTAGCATTTTCCTCACTTTCCTTTAAGCTCACACTGACAGCCTCCTTGAATTCCAACACATTTTGGCTAATAACTCTGATAGCTGAGGCAGATCCTGAAGGCACTTGCAACAGGATAGGAGGTTGTCAACCAACTGTGTTCCTGGCTGCTGGTTCTCTCCTGAAGGGGAATTTGGGCAATATATCTTTATGACTACCACATATGAAATTCATGCCAAGCCATGTTCTAACCTCTACCAATCTTTCCAGTCTTATCTCCTGACACTGTCTGCATCTCAATCAATGCTTTTGCTGCACAGAAGTTGCACTACCTCAATATGTCTGCAGATCACACACAATCATGACGCAGTGCAGGCTGAGTTAGGTGCCTCTCAGCATCCTATAATACTTATCCTATACAGTAGGTCCTCGGGTTATATCAGAGATCTGTTCCTATGGCATGACATAACGCGATTTTTGCCATAAGTCGGAACCCACCTATGTAAGCACCTACGTCACTCACATGGAGCACATACACAGCAGTAATGAAGTGAAACAGTAAAAAAAATTTAAAAGAAAGATAACAATTCCTGACCTTTACTTGTGGTAAATAAATAAAAAACATAAAGCACATATGTACATATATCGAAATGATGAAACTTTTTTTTCTATAAATAAATGGGAGATGGAAACGTAACCACAAAATGACATAACCCAAGGACTGTCTGTATAATAAAAGGGTAATATGCAAATTGACCCTAACAGCAGAATGACTGGGAATGACTGGTCGCTATGACGTGCACTGACCACCAGGGGCAGATGCTCAGTGCAGGAACTGCCCCCTGGTGGTCAGTGCACTCCCACAGGGGAGCTACACTCAGCCACAAGTCGGGCTGACAGCTGCAAGTGCAGCAGTGGTGGCGGGAGCCTCTCCTGCCTTTTCTGTAGCGGTAAGGATGTCTGACTGCCACGGGGAGTGGGCCTAAGCTGGCAGGTGGACATCCCCTGAGGGGTCCCAGACTGCGAGAGGGCACAGGCCGGGCTGAGGGACCTCCCTCCACCTCCAGAGTGTTTGAATTTTCATGCATTGGGCCTCTAGTAATAATATAAATACTTTTATAGCACCCTAGAAATATCTCTATCACTTTGTTTATGACATTCTGTGTTACTAGGATTCAAATCTTGCCTCTGACACTAATTATCTATGTGACCTTGGTCAAATTATTTGGTTTCTCTGTGTCTTAGCTTTTTCATCTTTACAGGGGGAATAACAATACTCTCCTTTATAAATGAGATTGTTGGGATTAAATGAGAAAATACTAGTAAGTGCTTAGAACAAAGTACAGAGTAAGTGCTCAATGACTATTAACTATGAACCTTAATGATCTGAACTGAGAGGCTTTGTTCATTCATGTGACTGGATCTAGGGAAAAACTGATAGAAAGTTGACTCCATTTCATCAGAAGTGTACTTCTGTTTTTAGGGAGACAGTGCAGACACCTGCTTCTCCAAGAGGCTGTGATGTAAACTAAAGCCATCAGAATGACCTTTATCAGCCGTTTCCTCCTTCTGGTTTAGGTCTGCAGGACAACCCGTGGTTCTGTGACTGTCACATTTACCAAATGATCGAGATATCCAAAGTTGCTGATCCTGCCATAGTACTTGTTGATCCACTGATGGTCTGCAGGGAGCCCGAGCACCTGACAGGGATTTTATTTCAGCGGGCTGAGCTGGATCAGTGTCTGAAGCCATCGGTGATGATCTCGGCCACCCGAATCACGTCTGCTCTGGGCAGTAATGTCCTGCTACGGTGTGATGCCACTGGCTACCCCACCCCGCAACTCACATGGGCCAGATCTGACAGCTCACCTGTTAATTACACAGGTATTTTTTAAATTTGGGCCTATGTTGAAACAAAGTTTTCAAAGATCTGTATTTAATCTCAGGTTTGGGGAATAGTTGCAATTTGCTCATTAATTCTAATAAAATATGCCAAGAGTGTTAGGTAAAAGGGATTTGAAAGTTCATTTTCTTAGTTAATATTTTCCTCAGTTGGTATCTGACTAACTACATGGATGAAATTAGAAAATCTGATTTTTTTCTTAGAAAACATGATCCAGTGCATGAATGACTACAGAGAAGGCCTTTGTCTTGCTATGTCATCTTGGGTATGACTCACTTTAAAATATATAATGATTACAATTTCCTCAGAAAGTATTTTAATATCAGTTTCTCATTTTAAATGATGATTTAAGTAATTACATGCAAACATTATTGTGAATCAAAAAGTATAATTTTTGGAGATATTGTTTTCATAGACTTTTCAGATCCTACTATGTCTAAGCCAATGCTTTGGCCTTAGTTTCTATAGTGATATTCTGATGACTAAAGCAATCTGTTCTTAAAATTCCTGAAAGTTAAATTAAATCAAGGTTCAAATAATGAAACCTGATAAAAAAAAAGTCAAGGCTTACTATCCTTACATATAGATAGTAAATGGTCCATACCTTGAGGTGTGAGTTAAATTTGGGGCTCTTGGGATACTGCTTAGTGTATTAGTTTTCAGAAAGCTTCAAAAATCAAGACAGAATGGAAATGTGTCAGATTTAAGTGTTTAGGAAAGTAAAATTCCAATTTTTCGAAAACTATATATTATTCTGCAAATAAAAGAACCCGTGGTTTACTAGTTTATGTAAACTAAATATAAAATAAAAGATTGAGAATACAAATTATGACCCCTTCATGCCAGAAAATGATCTGCTGTGCCCTCTGTAGATAGATAGCATTTTATTTCAATGAAGAAATATTTGTGGAAATATTAAATTAAGGCCTTGTGATAAACATTTTATAGGACAATAGTGAATTAAAATTAGAAGGGATTTTTGAGATCACTTTGTCTTATCCCCTTATTTTAAAAATACAGAAACAGAGGCCTAAAGACGCTAATTGACAAGTCTGAAATTACATACTACTTTGTGGACAAAAGTTTACTAAAATCAAGTCTCCCAATTCACAGTCCCATGTCTCTTAAAAATACTATTTTCTGTATAGACTCATGGCACCTGGCATGACCTAGGCCTTCATGTAGGCAATTTATTGAACCATCATTCCCTTAGGGACTTACTGTATGCCACTTCCCTCTTGGCGTATGGAAAAGGGACGCATGTAGAACCAAATAGTTGCTTCTTTTTCAGTGGGCATGTTGCCTTTTCCCTCCTCACAGAAGTACATATATGTTTTTTCTTCCAGTAATTCAGGAATCTCCAGGGGAAGGAGTTAGATGGTCGGTAATCAGCTTGACAGACATTTCTTACAAGGATGCTGGGGATTACAAGTGTAAGGCCAAAAATTTGGCTGGGATGTCAGAAGCCTTGGTTACTGTGACAGTGGTTGGTGTTGTCACGACCACCATAGCACCAGACAGTTCTGAAAGAAGGAATGGAGATCACCCTGGGCTAGAAGTCCAGCCAGGACCTAGAAGATCTATATCCATACCTGGTTCATCGCCATCTCCCTGGCCTTCTTCCTCCTCTCCTTTCTCTCCCTCTTCTTCCACTTTTCTTTCTACTTCTACTTCATTTCCTGCTTCTGCTGCTTCCTTCTCCTTATACCCTTTCTTCTCCTCCGTTGTTTCTCCCACCACAACTCCAAGCACTAAAATTTCAACAAGCACCCCCATGGCCAGCCGACAGTCACTCCAGCTCCATCCAGATGGGGAAAGAAATTTAAAGGTGGAGATGGGTGGAAGTAAGCGTCCCCCAGCTAGTGCAAGTAGAAAAGAAGAGCTGGCATTATTGGATCGAACCACAGTACAAAACCTCAGGGCAGTCAGCAAGACCAAAGAGAGTGTGACCTTGATGTGGAACACCATCAACACCACGCATAGCTCTGAGGTGACCGTGTTGTATTCCAAGCATGGGGAAGAGGACCTGATGCTGCTGAATGCAGACTTCAGCAAGAACCAAGTAGCCATAGATGGCCTGGAGCCTGGAAGGCAGTACATAGCATGTGTCTGTCCAAAAGGAGCGCCGCCCCAGAAAGACCAATGTATCACCTTTTCTACTGACAGTGTTGGAGAAGGTCATTCTCAGGAGCCCTTCCTTATTGCGGTGAGCGGCGCTGCCTGTGTGGTTGTCTTGCCATTGATTTTTTTCCTGTTGTATAAAGTTTGCAAACTGCAATGTAAGTCAGAATCCTTCTGGGAAGAAGATTTGGAGAAAGAGACTTACATCCAATTTGAAACCCTGTCCACAAGGTCTCAAAGTATAGGGGAACTTTGGACACGAAGGCACAGAGATGATCCCGAAAAATTGCTGCTTTGTTCTGGGTCAAGTGTGGAATCTCAGATGACTTTTAAAACTGAAGAGATCTAGACCAGATTATTATTGCTAAGATTATATAGCTCAGGCACACAAAAACGCACAAAATATCTTCCAAAAAAAAAAAAAAAGAAGAATTTGAGGGTGTATTTGCCTCTTTGTTTGGATGACTTTTAGACAGACGTTCACATCTTCCATAAAAATCACAAATGGAGTGATTTTGTGTTTTAAAAAACTACCATCAGACCTCTGAACTGAACAAGCTTTTTATTCTTTTTGTTTTTTCAATCAAATCTTTATTGTTGAAAGTATTACTTATGTTCCCCTTTTCCCCCCATTGACCCCTTCTAGCCTGTACCCCCCACCCCCCACCTCAGACCTTCACCACCCTTTTGTCTGTGTCCATGAGTTATGTATATATGCATACAATGAGCAGACAATCTTGATTTTTTTTGTATGAAAGGTGTACATGGAAATAATCTTTGGAACAGTGCGTATTAACACATTGCAGACGGATCACGAGAATTCTTGTGTTTTCTGTTCTAAGGCTTGTGGTCAATCACACTTTAAAAAGATATTATCTTGTAAGAACATATAATAAATAACTTCAAAATGCAATGGGTATTTAATTTTAGAGTGCCTTTAACATTTATGTGAAACGTTTTTTGTACTTGTTCAATAGAAACTTATGGGACCACTGGGTAAAGCAAGCAATAAAATTACTAGTCCGTAATGTGTTAAGTTAGACATATGTTTTAGGGCAGTGGTCGGCAAACTGCGGCTCGGCAAACCGCAGCTCGTGAGCCACACGCGGCTCTTTGGCCCCTTGAGTGTGGCTCGCCCACAAAATACCGGCTCTTCCACAATACCGACTTCTGCACATGGGCCATGAAGTTTCAACTGCACTGTACGGGTGTGCCCGCACGTGGTATTTTGTGGAAGAGCGACACTCAAGGGGCCAAAGAGCCGCATGTGGCTCGGAAGCCGTGGTTTGCCGACCACGGTTTTAGGGTAATGTTTTAGTTGTTAAAAATAATTTCATGAAAAAATAGTTGCAAAAAACTAAAGTCTGAATTTTTAAAAGATAGATTTGGGGGCAGTGAGGAAAGATTAGTATAGCCAGCCAGTGGCTCTTGCTGTGGACATTTGATGCCATTGCCTAGCGGGCCAGAGTGGAATAGTACAGAATTTTGCATTGACTAAGGCTGAGTTCAACCCAATGGAGAGGGAGGGCTCCAGCTCTTTGTACCATTGTGCATTACTATATTGTATGGTTGTATCCATATCCCAAGTGAAACTATTTCCCTTGTCCTTAGAAATACAGGTATTAGCAAATACATGTTTACAAAGAGGACATGATAACTAGTAAGGCCATTTAAAAAAATAGTTACTGCTGCATTCTTATACATTTGCTAGCAGACTGTGTGGGTCTTTTTAAGAGCTCATTTTAAAACAACTTCTTTAGTATTTTGATATTTACTCTTCTTTTTTCCCTCCCTCTCCTCTTCTCTCCCTGCTCCTCCTTCTTTTCGCCCCTTCTGCTTTGTCAGGAGACATTCAGGTAGTCAAAGGACTATATCTAAGCTGTTTTAATTATGCTATGTTATATTTTGACCTCTTTGATAAAAGAAAAACTTTGAAAGTCTTTTTTTTAGAACCAATAAAATATGTATTAGGATTATGAAAGAGCAGCTTCAGTGGATTTATTTGGTCAAACTTTCTATGTTAAAAACATACGGGAAATTGAATTGGAGTGGGTTACATGACTAGAAAGAAAAAGGGCTTTAAAAATAAAATTTAGTTTTTTTTTAAAGTGTTCATCACCTTTACTAAAAGTTATATTCCTTTTTCATCGAAGGTTTTGGAGTATAAATCATAAAAAATATACACATTTGAATGGCATCAAGGTTATACTGATGACATCATGGCTCTTACGTTCTTACTAGACGCCCGGTGCATGAATTTGTGCACGGGTGGGGTCCGGCAGGCCCCGCCCCCTGGTCAAACTCCCAGTCAAACTCCCAGTTGAGGGGACCATTTGCATATTAGCCTTTTATTATCCTATATAATAAAAGAGAAACATGTAAATTAACCGTCCCTCTGCTACACTCACCAGCCAATCAGAGTGAGTATGCAAATTAAGCTCATCGCCTCCATGGAGACTGACAGCAGGTAGGAGGCAGCTCCTAGCACGGCCTGCTTGGCCGCTGCCGTGGCAACCCAGGAGCAGGGAAGCATGGCCCACAGACAACTTCCAGCCCCACCCGCTTGGCCATCGCAGCGACCAACCCGGGAGCAGGGAAGTGTGGCCCGCAGGCAGCTCCAGCACAGCTGGCTTGGCCATTACTGTGGCGACCGGGGAGCAGGCAAATGTGGCCTGCAGGCAGCACCCAGCACGGCTTGTTTGGCAGTCACTGTGGTGTGGAGCAGGCAGGCCCTGCAGAGAGCAGAGAACCATGGGAGCGGGCCTAAGCCATCAGTAGGATATCCCCTGAGGGCTCCCAGATAGGAGAGGGTGCAGGTCAGGCTGAGGGACACCCCCCCTGCATGAATTCCGTGCACCTGGCCCCTAGTATAGTATAAGAAGTGGCATGGAATGCTACATAATCTGCAGCTTGTTTATCAATGTCACCAAATGACTGTGGAGAGCAATCAAAACTAGCCAATATAGGTGGCAATTAAATATGATTTTACTTTTAGGCAAAAATATTCTTGAGGTTTTGTAAAACTTGGGATACATGTGAGGGTGATGATTGTCACATGGGAGACTATCATCAGTGAAGTGCTGTGATGTAAAAAATTGTTGAGAA